>NC_069804.1:15186181-15486863 GCF_027406575.1 Nycticebus coucang
TGGAGGTTGCTGTGAGCCGGGATGTCACAGCACTCTACCCAGGGTGACAGCTTGAGGCTCTGTCTCAAAAAAATAAAATAAAATAAAGGAAATGAAATCAGGGCCCAGGTGCTCAAGCCTGTAATCCCAGCACTCTGGGAGAGGAAGACAGGTGTATCACTTGAGCGCAGGAGTTCAAGAACAGCCTTAGCAAGAGTGAGACACCCGCCCCGCCATGGGCGGCGCCTGTGGCTCAGTGAGTAGGGCACCGGCCCCATATACCAAGGGTGGCGAGTTCCAGCCTGGCCCCGGCCAGGCCATACTGCAACAAAAAATAGCCAGGCATTGTTGCGGGTGCCTATACTCCCAGCTACTCAGGAGGCTGAGGCAAGTGAAGCGCCTAAGCCCAAGAGCTGGAGGTTGCTGTGAGCTCTGACGCCACCGCACTCTACCAAGGGCAACAAAGTGAGACTCGGTCTCAAAAAAAAAGAGTGAGACCCCATCTCTGCTAAAAAGAAAAGAAAAGAAAAACTCAGGGCAAGAGGATTGCTTGAGCCCAAGAGTTTGAGGTTACTGTGAGCTATGACACCATAGCACTCTACCAAGGACAACAAAGTGAAACTCCGTCTCTAAATAAATAAATGAAGTAAACTAGGGCATTGTAAATTATGTGAATTACATCTTAATAAACCTGTTTGGGGGAAATAAAAGTGTTGAACTTGTTAAGGTAAAATGCTGGGCTGGGTTTCGTGGCTCAGGCCTGTAATCCTAGCACTCTGGGAGGCCAAGACAGGTAGATTGAGCTCAGAAGTTCAAGACCAGCCTGAGCAAGAGGGACATCCTGTCTCTAAAAGATAGCTGAACCCTGTGGCTGGCACCTATAGTCCCAGCTACTTAGGAGGCTTAAGCAAGAAAACTGCTTGAGCTCAGGAGTTTGAGGTTGCTGTGAGCTATGACACAGGGCATTCTATGGAGGGAGACAAAGTGAGACTGTCTCAAAAAAAAAAAAAAAAGGCCGAGCATGGTGGTTTACACCTGTAATCCTAGCACTCTGGGAGGCAGAGGCAGGAGGATAGCTTAAGCTCAGGATTTCGAGACCAGCCAGAGCAAAAGCGAGACACCATCTCTACTAAAAATAAGAAAACCTGGGGCAGCGCCTGTGGCTCAAAGGGGTAGGGCGCCGGCCCCATATACCGGAAGTGGCAGGTTCAAACCTGGCCCTGGCCAAAAGAAAAAAGAAAGAAAAACTGAGGCAAGAGGATCGCTTGAGCCCAAAAGTTGCAGGTTGCTATGAGCTATGACACCACAGCACTCTACCCAGGGCAACAGCTTGAGACTCTGTCTCAAAAAAAGAAAAAAAAAAAAGATAAAATCCTGGAGCTGAATAAAAATGTAAATACAGATCAGGCTGGAAGGCTGGAAACCAGTAACTGGGGAGCAGGGAAATCAGAATTGTAGACAGTTCTCCCTGTACGATTTCCAGCTCACTGGAACTGCCCTGCTCTTCTCAAAATGGTTGGGAAAGAATCGTTAAGTGTCCTTTCACAGCAGATCATTGAAAATTGTACTTAGTATGGGCGGCGCCTGAGGCTCAGTGTGTGGAGTGCTGGCCCCATATACTGAGGGTGGCGGGTTCTGGCCAGGCCCAGGCCAAACTGCAACAACAACAAAAAAAAATAGCTGGGCATTGTGGCGGGCACCTGTAGTCCCAGCTACTCAGGAGGCTGAGGCAAGAGAATTGCCTAAGCCCAGGACTTGGAGGTTGCTGTGAGCTGTGTGACGCCACCGCACTCTACCAAGGGTGATAAACAGACACTCTATCTCTACAAAAAAAGAGAAAATTGTACTTAGTAAATGTGTTCATGACTCCCCACTCTGAATGGATAGTTGTTCACATAGCCGGGTTTGGATTTTTTGTTTGTTTTTCATTTATTTATTTGGAGATAGTCTCAGTTTGTTGCCCCAGGTAAAGTGCTCTGGCTTCATAGCTCACAGCAATCTCAAACTCTTGGGCTCAAGCGATTCTCTTGCCTAAGCCTCCCTAGTAGCTGGGACTACAGGCGCCCCCCACCAGGTCCTGCCTGTTTTTTAATTTTTACTAGAGTCAGGGTGTGGCTCTTGCTCAGGCTGGTCTGAAACTCCTGAGCTCAAGGTATCCACCCACCTGGCCTGTCCAGTGTGCTATGGTTACAGACATGAGCCACTGAACTTGGCCCACGTAGCCAGTTTTGTTTTTTGAGACAAAGTCTAAAGCTGTCGCCCTGGGTAGAGTGCTATGGCGTCACAGCTCATAGCAACCTCCAACTCCTGGGCTCAAGTGATTCTCCTGCCTCCACCTCCCAAGTAGCTGGGATTACAGGTGCCCGCCACAACGCCTATCTATTTTTTGGTTGTAGTTGTCATTATTGTTTGGCAGGCCAGGCTAAGATAGCCAGTTTTTGTTTTTACATGTTAGTGTGGAAAAAGTTAAAAATACAGAAAAGTGGCTGGCGCCTGCTTGGCAGGCCCAGGCTAAGATAGCCAGTTTTGTTTTACATGTTAGTGTGGAAAAAGTTAAAAATACAGAAAAGTGGCTCGGCGCCTGTGGCTCAAGCAGCTAAGGCACCAACCACATACACCTGAGCTGGCAGGTTTGAATCCAGCCCGGGCCGCCAAACAATGACAGCTGCAACCAAAAAATAGCCGGGCGTTGTGGTGGGCGCCTGTAGTCCCAGCTACTTAGGAAGCAGAGGCAGGAGACTCGCTTGAGCCCAGGAGTTGGAGATTGCTGTGAGCTGGGATACCACAGCACTCTACCCAGGGCGACAGCTTGAGGCTCTGTCTCAAAAAAAAAAAAAAAAAAATATATATATATATAGAAAAGTACACCTGGAAGTATAATCGCTCATCATCAACAATTAGCAACCCATGGCCAATCTTGGTTCATCTATAACCCCACCCATTTCCCCCATCCTATATTAATTAATTTGAAGCAAATGCCCAGCCATTGTATGATTTCATTAGGAAATATCTCAGTGTGACTCTCTGAAAGATAAGAACCCCTTTAAATACAGACACACACACATAAAATACCGTACCACTACCACAATTTAACAATTCTGGGGGTGGCACCTGTGGCTCAAAGGAGTAGGGCGCCAGCCCCATATGCCGGAGGTGGAGGGTTCAAGCCCAGCCCTGGCCAAAAACTGCAAAAAAAAAGAATTAACAATTCCAGGCGGCGCCTGTGGTTCAGTGGGTAAGAGTGGGTAAGGTGCCGGCCCCATATACCGAGGGTGGTGGGTTCAAACCCAGCCCTGGCCAAACTGCAACAAAATAGTAGCTGGGCGTCACGGCGGGCGCCTGTAATCTAGCTACTCAGGAGGCTGAGGCAAGAGAATCGCCTAAGCCCAAGGATTTGCAGATTGCTGTGAGCTGTGACACCACAGCACTCTACCGAGGGTTCATAAGTGAGACTCTGGGGGTGGCGCCTGTGGCTCAGTGAGTAGGGCGCCAGCCCCATATGCTGAGGGTGGCGGGTTCAAACCCAGCCCCGGCCAAACTACAACAAAAAAATAGCAGGGCGTTGTGGCGGGCGCCTGTAGTCCCAGCTGCTTGGGAGGCTGGGGCAAGAGAATCGCGTAAGCCCAAGAGTTAGAGGTTGCTGTGAGTGGTGTGACGCCACAGCACTCTACCCGAGGGCGGTACCGTGAGACCGTGTCTCTACAAAAAAAAAAAAAAATGGTTAAGATGGCATTTTGTGTTTGAGATGGTAAACTTCGTGTATTTACAATTAAAAATATTTTTAATTTCGGCTCAGCACCTGTAGCTCAGCGGCTAGGACGCCGACCACGCACACCCGGAAGTTCGAACCCAGCCCGGGCCTGCCAAACAACTACAAAAAAACAGCCGGGAGGGCGGCGCCTGTGGCTCAAAGGAGTAGGGTGCAAACCCCATATGCGGAGGTGGTGGGTTCAAACCCAGCCCCGGCCAAAAACTGCAAAAAAAAAAAAAAAAAAAAAGGTTAAGATGGCAACCCAGCCCCCGCTAAACTGCAACAAAAAAATAGCCGGGCGTTGTGGCGGGCGCCTGTAGTCCCAGCTGCTCGGGAGGCTGAGGCAAGAGAATCGCTTAAGCCCAAGAGTTAGAGGTTGCTGTGAGCCGTGTGACGTCATGGCACTCTACCTGTGGGCGGTACAGTGAGATTCTGTTTCTACAAAAAATAAATAAATAAATAAATAAATAAAAATAAAATTATTTTTAATTTCAGCTCAGCGGCTAGGACGCCGACCACGTACACCGGGAGGTTCCAACCCAGCTCGGGCCTGCCAAACAACTACAACAAAAAATAGCCGGGAGAACCACGCCTGTGGCTCAAAGGAGTAGGGCGTCGGCCCCATATGCTGGAGGTGGCGGGTTCAAACCCAGCCCTGGCCAAAACTGCATTAAAAAAAAAAAAAAAAAAAAGCTAGGTGTTGTAGTCCCAGCTATTTAGGAAGCTGAGGGGCTGAGGGAAGAGAATCGCTTAAGCCCAAGAGTTTGAGGTTGCTGTGCGCTGTGACGGCATAGCACTCTACGGAGGGCAACATAGTAAGACCCTGTCTGAAAAAAAAAAATTTTTTTAAATTGCACAATTTAATTTTAACAACTTACCCATTGTCCAAATTTTCAGTTCTTACAAGCGTCACACATTTCCCCCCCAGTGTTTACTGAATTAGTATCCTATTTAAAAGTTTGAGTGGTCCTGTGTTCCTCTCTCCTCTTTTTTAATCTGTAGATTCCCTGCCCCACTCCCTCTTCCTTACTCTTTATTTGAAGCCCTCCCACGGTGTTAACACCTTCCTGTCCTTTGTATTCCCGGTAAATTGGACTTGGACGCAGTTTTGATTTGGGCTCAGTTGGAGTCTAAAGACATCCATTCCCAGCTCAGCTGGATCTGAAAAGACCAAGCTAAGTCAATAGCTAAGCTGCTTAGGGGTAATCATAAAATAAGACTGGCTTTAGGGGCAGTGAAAAAGACAAAAGTTCACAAGCCTAGGCCAATCACCTACAAAGCAAGGAAGGACGAAAAATAACGGGACGGAGCTTCCCAGGGAATGCCCGTTATTCCCTTTCCAGGCGTAAGACGTAACTGACGCAATTACGCAGCAGGCGGGCGTGTCTTTTGCACGGAAGTGACGCATGCGCAGCCGGCGGCTGAATCATCACACAGGCGGGGAAACCTTCAGAAGGACTGCGCAGGCGTAGCTCTCTAGCTTCCGGCTGTATCTCCCTGGGAGACTCGCAGAATAGATCCCAAGGCGGGGAGGTACCGCTGTGGTGTCCGGTAACTCGGCCCGCGGCGGCGGCCCCGCAGGCGGGATGTTCCGGGGTTTGGGCGTTTGGTTGGGCTTGCAGCAGCCGGCGGAGGCCGGTGGGGAGTCCCAGGGAGACGGGCAGCCCGAGGAAGACTCACCACCAGAGCAGCAGTCGGAGACGGTGGTGGAGTCCGCGAAGCAGGAGCAGGAGCAGGAGCAGGAGCAGGAGCAGGAGCAAGCGGGGGACCAGGAGCTTCTCAGCCAGGCTAAAGGCCTAGGCAGTGAGTTTCCCTTTGCCTCCGAGGCCGGCGGTTGGGGGGATGCATTTCTCTCCTATGACACCACTGGGGCGCTGGCCAGACTGGCCTGGGTTTTGGTGGGGGGGCTTGGGGTGTGAGGTGAGAGGCAAGGGAGGAAGGCGTGTCTGTTGTTTAGTCTTATCTGAGTCGGGAGAGATATGTGAGGATCTGAGCAAAGCTGAAGCTTCTTGTAGCAGTCAAGTCTGTTGCCTGAAGTTCCTGGTGACAAGTCACTCTTTTTTTTTTTTTTTTTTTTTTGAGACAGAGTCTCACTTTATCGCCCTCGATAGAGTGCCGTAGCGTCACAGCTCACAGCAACCTCCACCTCCTGGGGTTAGGCGATTCTCTTGCTTCAGCCTCCCGAGTAGCTGGGACTACAGGCATCTGCCACAATGCCCGGCTATTTTGTTGTTGTTGCAGTTTGGCCAGGGCCGGGTTTCAACCCGCCACCCTCGATATGTGGGGCCGGCGCCCTAACCCACTGAGCCACAGGCGCCGCCGGACAAGTCACTTTTTGAAAAGTTTGTAAACATTGGAAACAGGTCCGCAGTAAAGCAGTGTGGTTCGACGTCCTATGGTGTGGCAAAGAATCTTTTTTGTTCAACTGGCAAACTTTCGTCTTCATCACTACCCCCACCGGCTAGGACAGGGAACGTTAGGGTGCTTCAGTTGGTTGACAAGGGCATTATTGCTCAGGGGCAGAATGTGTTGTCTCAAGTAAATTGACAGTTAATGTCTCTTTAAGGATAGTCTGCTTTTTAAGTGCAGTGAGACCTTTTGCCTTAAGGTGGAAGAGGAGATGCCTGTCGCCCTGCTATGTGCAAGTTGCAGCGCTTAGATGTGTTATAAACTATACCTCATTTCATCTGTTAATCACCCTGAGTTGGGGTGCAAGCTCAGAGTTACCGGGCCAAAATTATACTGATAGTGGTAAGATGGAATCTGAAACGAGATCTGTCTAATATCAAAGCCCATGCTCTTTCTGAGCTTACAGTCTAGTTAGGGAGGGGGGAAATAATAGGCATGAAGAATATTAACATACCTGTAAAAATTCTGATTCTTAAGAGACCTTGGCAGACATAATTATTAAGTAGTCAAAGTTTCTTTGAGGAAGTGGGCCCTAAAGCTGACCAGCACTACAAGTGAGGAAACTACATCCCTGGCAGATACTACATTTAAAAAGCTTTTTTAAAGAATCTGCTAAAAACACAAAGGGTGGTAATGGAGGAGGAGAAAAGCCTCTGAGTGGAGAAACACGTATCTGAAGAACAGCTCTGACATTAAAAATGTTTACAAAAGGGCGGCGTCTGTGGTTCAGTGGTAGGGCACCGGCCCCAAATACCAAGGGTGGTGGGTTCCAACCCGGCCCCAGCCAAACTGCAACAACAACAAAAAATAGCCGGGCGTTGTGGCGAGGGCCTGTAGTTCCAGCTACATGGGAGGCTGAGGCAAGAGAATCGCCTAAGCTCAGGATTTGGAGGTTGCTGTGAGCTGTGACTAAATGGCACTCTACTGAGGGTAAAGTGCGACTCTGTCTCTTAAAAAAAAAAAAAATGTTTCCAAAAGGCTCAGCACCTGTAGCTCAACAGCTAGGACGCCAGCCACATACGCTAGGGCTGGTGGGTTCAAACCCAGCCCAGGCCTGCCAAACAACAATAACAACAAACTACAGCAAAAAATAATAGCCAGGCATTGTGGCGGGCACCTGTAGTCCCAGCTACTTGAGAGGCTAAGGCAAGAGAATTGCTTAAGCCCAAGAGTTTGAGGTTGCTGTGAGCTGTGATTTTACAGCACTCTACAGAGGGTGACACAGTGAGACTCTTGTCTCAAAAAAAAAAAATTTACAAAAAAAAAAATTCAAGAGGTAGAACAAAGGGGCAGGGAAAACAGGCATAATCTCAAATCAAGGCAGTACATAATCTCAGCACAACACCCCCAAATAGTGCACAAAAGAAAGAAAACTAAATGTTGTGCAATAAAAATCACACTAAGAAGGGAATACTATTTCTCATGTAGAAAATTGGGAAGAGATGAACTTGGAATATTCAGGAGATGAATTTGACTAATGCTGAGAGATATGTTAGGTAGTTGGGATAGATAAAATTGGGGCTAAATTAAGAGAAGCAAGGTATAGGTGTTTACTTGACTTGATTAAAAAATAGCCATTTTCATTTATCATTAGGGAAATATCAAAGGTGGATTCTTAAAAGTTAGAGGTTTACTATAAACTTCAAACCTTATATTTGTATTTAGTAATAAATACCTTCAAATGTATTCTAATAAATGCATTTTTGATATGAATATATATTTTGGAGCTAATGGTGCCAAATTTCTTTCCTTAGCGATTCTCTTTTAGTATTTGTAGAGGCTACAATTAGATGGAAGTAACTCCCCATGCACACATTGTTCATTTAAAGTTTTAGAATAAATGAGAGTTCTTTTGTTTCTGAAATTGATGTGATTTTAGAAAGATGTAGGCTTGGTGCCTGTAGCTCAGCAGCTAGGGTGCCAGCCACATACACCAGAGCTGGCAGGTTTGAATCCAGCCCGGGCCTTCCAAACAACAATATCAACTACAACCAAAAAATAGGGCAGCGCCTGTGGTTCAAAGGGGTAGGGTGCTGGCCCCATATGCCAGAGGTGGCAGATTCAAACCCAGCCTTGGTCAAAAAAAAAAAAAAAAAAAAAAAAAATAGCTGGGCGTTGTGGTGGGTGTCAGTAGTCCCAGCTACTTGGGAGGCTGAGGCAAGAGAATCGCTTAAGCCCAAGAGTTGAAGGTTGCCATGAGCTGTGATGCCATGATACTCTACCCAGGGCAACAGATTGAGACTCTGTCTCAAGGAAAAAAAAAAAAAAGATGGAAAGGTTCTAATTCATATACAAACTTTGAGACAAGAGAGATGATCAGATTTTTTTTAATTTCTACATGATGATCTTTTTTTTGTCTTGTCTTTTTTTAGAGGCAGAGTCTCACTTTATCACCCTCAATAGAGTGCTGTGCATCACAGCTCACAGCAACCTCCTGGGCTTAGGCAGTTCTCTTGCCTCAGCCTCCCAAGTAGCTGGGACTACAGGGACCTGCCACAATGCCAGGCTAGTTTTTTGTTGTTGTTGTTGTTGTAGTTGTCGTTGTTTGGCAGGCCTGGGCTGTGTTCGAACACACCAGCTCCAGTGTATGTGGCTGGTGCCCTAGTCACTGAGCTACAGACATCAAGCCAGGGAGACTGTTTAATGAGATAAGTTAGGTATATGGGGGGCATATACTGATGGTTTTCGAGCGAAATTAATTACAGGCCCAGTGTCCAGGTCCAGTCTCCAGAGAAAGCACTATGAGTGCTACTCATTTCTTGTTTCATGTTCTTATTGACAAGAAACGTGCCCTAGCGTGTTAGAGCCTTATTACATCTCTTTAAGGGAAAAATCGCAAATATAATGACCATTATCTCTTTTTATTTATTACAGACTATCTATTTAACTTTGCAACTGCTGCCACAAAAAAAATAACTGAATCAGTTGCTGAGACTGCGCAAACAATTAAGAAGTCTGTAGAAGAAGGGAAAATAGATGACATCTTTGATAAGGTACATTTAAATGTCATTTTAGTGTAGAAATTTATGAAACTGGGCGGTGCCTGTGGCTCAAGGAGTAGGGTGCTGGTCCCATATGCCGGAGGTGGCGGGTTCAAACCTAGCCCCCGCCAAAGAAAAAAAAAAGAAATTTATGAAACTTATTAGCGGGTAATATGTATATAATCATCTCTTCTTGTTATGAATATTTTTTAGCCCAAGTAGGATATTTTTATTTATTTATTTATTTTTACTTTTTTTTTTTGGCTGTGGCTGGGGTTTGAACGCGCCATCTCCGGCATATGGGGCCGGCGCCCTACCCCTTTGAGCCACAGGCGCTGCCCAGGATACTTTTATTTTATTTATTTTATTTTTTTTTTTTTTGTAGAGACAGAGTCTCACCTTATTGCCCTCGGTAGAGTGCCATGGCATCACACAGCTCACAGCAACCTCCAAATCCTTGGGCTTAGGCGATTCTCTTGACTCAGCCTCCCAAGTAGCTGGGACTACAGGCGCCCGCCATAACGCCCGGCTATTTTTTTTGTTGCAGTTTGGCCAGGGCTGGGTTTGAACCCTCCACCCTCGGCATAGGGGCCGGCGCCCTACCCGCTGAGCCACAGGCGCCGCCCAGGATACTTTTATTTTAAAATTGAGACAGAGGGTGGCACCTGTGGCTCAAGGAGTAGGGCGCCAGTCCCATATGCCGGAGGTGGCAGGTTCAAACCCAGCCCCGGCCAAAAACCACACACACAAAAAAATAAATAAATAAATAAAATAAAATTGAGACAGTCTCACTTTGTCACCCTGGTTAGAGTGCTGTGGCATCATAGCTCACAGCAACATCAAACTCAATCTCAAGTGCTCTTGCCTCAGCCTCCTAAGTAGCTGGGATTATAGGCACCCACCACAACACCCAGGTATTTTTTACAAACGGGGTCTTGCTCTTGCTCAGGCTGGTCTCGACCTCCCGAGCTCAGGCAATCCACCCACCTTAGCCTCCCAGAGTACTAGGGTTACAGGCATGAGCCACCCGGCCTGGCGAAAGATACATATCATTCTGCTAAAAAAACAAAATTAATTGTTGAGAGTCTCAGGTTTTTCTCTTTCTTTGTGTAATTGGCTCTGATATAAATTATAGTACTTGATTTAAATAACTGGTTTTTATTTTAATGTATTCTAAAATACATTGATACTTTTTTTTTTGTGGTTTTTTTTTTTTGGCCTGGGCTGGGTTTGAACCCGCCACCTTCGGCATGTGGGACCGGTACCCTACACCTTGAGCCACAGGCGCCGCCCAATACATTGATACTTTTGAGTGGTAGTAAACTTTTTTTCCAGCTTGGTAAAGTGATTTTATTTTTTTTCTCCTTGTTTTTTTATTAAATCATAGCTGTGTACGTTAATGCAATCGAGGGGTACAATGTGCTGGGGCTTTTTTTTTTTTTTTTTTTGGTAGAGACAGAGTCTCACTGTACCGCCCTCAGGTAGAGTGCCGTGGTGTCACACAGCTCACAGCAACCTCCAACTCCTGGGCTTACGCGATTCTCTTGCCTCAGCCTCCCGAGCAGCTGGGACTACAGGCGCCCGCCACAACGCCCGGCTATTTTTTGGTTGCAGTTTGGCCGGGGCTGGGTTTGAACCTGCCACCCTCGGTATATGGGGCCCGGCACCCTACTCACTGAGCCACAGGCGCCGCCCCAATGTGCTGGTTTTATATGCAATTTGAAATATTTTCTTTTTTTTTTTTTTTTTTGTAGAGACAGAGTCTTACTGTACCGCCCTCGGGTAGAGTGCCGTGGCGTCACACGGCTCACAGCAACCGCTAATTCTTGGGCTTACGTGATTCTCTTGCCTCAGCCTCCCGAGCAGCTGGGACTATAGGCGCCTGCCACAACGCCCGGCTATTTTTTTGTTGCAGTTTGGCCAGGGCTGGGTTTGAACCTGCCACCCTTGGCATATGGGGCCAGCGCCCTACCAACTGAGCCACAGACGCCGCCCGCAATTTGAAATATTTTCATCAAACGGGTTAACATAGCCTTCATGGCATTTTCTTAGCTATTATGTTAAGACATTTATATTCTACATTTAGTAAATTTCACATGTACCCTTGTAAGATGCACCATAGGTGTGGTCCCACCAATCACCCTCCCTCCACCTGTCCTCCCCCCTCCCCTATAAACTTTTCATATGAGTTTAATTTTAAACTATAATGAGTTCAGGATATATTTGTTTTTGTATCATTTGTTAAAGTTTTTACAGTCCTAGTCCATTTATAACAGCCTTTGTTAGGCTCAGCGCCTGTAGCTCAGTGGTTAGGGTGCCGGCTACATGCACCGGGGCTGGTGGGTTCAAACCCGGCCAGGGCCTACTAAACAACGACAACAATAACAAAAAAACAGCCGGGCATTTTGGTGGCACCTATAATCCCAGCTACTGGGAGGTTGAGGCAAGAGAATCGCTTAAGCTCAAGAGTTTGAGGTTGCTGTGAGCTGTGATACCACAGTACTCTACCAAGGATGACATAGTGAGACTCTGTCTCAAATAAATAAATAAATTTAACAACCCTTTGTCATTCCAAGTGACTGTAAGGAGTCAGTTTGTGTTCTCATTTTTGTAATGCTACGTTGTGGGCCTAGGACATTGCATTTATGTTAGTAATTATTTGAACTAAGGAGATCATCAATTAAAACTTAGATATACTGTATTGTTATATAGACATTGTTATTGTGTATACTGTTTGTTAGAATGAGACTTGACCCTTCATTGTTTCATGGAATAAATAAAAATTCAGTTTTTAACTTTATTTTTGCATTTGAAGAGATAACGTCATAATGGAGGTTGTGCCTATATCCTTACAACTCAAGAGCATTGAAGAACCTCCCTTAATGGGGAAATGAAGAAGTAGCACTTTTTAGCCTTTTTATTTGAAGAAAATGGATCAATAGTCTCAAATAGACTTCAAAAATCTTTTTTTTTTTTTTGCAGTTTATCACCGGGGCTGGGTTTGAACCCACCACCTCTGGCATATGGGGCCAGAGCCCTACTCCTTTGAGCCACAGGCACCCCCGACTTCAAAAATCTTGAATGTAATTCTCACATAATAATAAATTTTTCAGGGCGGTGCCTGTGGCTCAGTCGGTAAGGTGCCGGCCCCATATACCAAGGGTGGCGGGTTCAAACCTGGCCCCGGCCAAACTGCAACCAAAAAAAAAAAAAAAAATAGCCGGGCGTTGTGACGGGCGCCTGTAGTCCCAGCTACTCGGGAAGCTGAGGCAAGAGAATCGCTTAAGCCCAGGAGTTGGAGGTTGCTGTGAGCTGTGTGAGGCCACGGCACTCTACCGAGGGCCATAAAAAGAGAGACTCTGTCTCTACAAAAAAAATAATAATAATAAATTTTTCAAAGTAATTTGACTCTATATGTTTTTTCAACAGACAATTATAGGAGATTTTCATAAGGAACAGAAGAAATTTGTTGAAGAGCAGCATATAAGGAAGTCAGGTATGGTATAGATTTGACTTAACCTGCGAGTTTTATTGCACACCTGGTATGTGCTAGACACCAGGCTAAAGACTCTGAGAATACAAATGTGCATTCCTAACAGCCCCATCTTTTGTGTGGCACAAAGACTAGTGGGGGAGACAATCTTGCAAACTTTGGGGATTTTTTTTTTTTTGCAGGGGAGGGGGTTGACAGAGTCTCACTCTGCTGCCCAGACTAGAGTGCCATGGCATTGGCCTAGCTCACAGCAACCTCAGACTCCTTGGCTCAAGCGATCCTCCTGCCTTGGCCTCCCAAGTAGCTGGGACCTCAGACACCCACAACACCTGGCTAGTTTTTCTATATTTAGTAGAGATGGGGTCTCATTCTTGCTCAGGCTGGTCTCGAACTCCTGTGCTCAGGTTATCCTCCTATCTTGACCTCCAAGAGTGTTAGGATTACAGGCGTGAGCCACTCTGCCCAGCCAACCCTTGGGGTTTAAAGGAAGGGAGTAATTATTTTCCATGGCTGGGATGGTCGGTGAGGTCAACCAGTGATGGCCTACTAGGGGCTGGCTCTGTAAGTTTTCATGTTTCACTTTTTTTTTTGAGACAGAATCTCACTATTGTCACCCTTGGCGTCACAGCTCACAGTAACCTCAAACTCTTGGGCTTAAGTGATTCTCCTGCCTCAGCCTCCCAAGTAGCTGCGACCACAGGCGCCTGCCACAACAACCTGCTAGTTTTTGGCTGTAGTTGTCATTGCTATTTGGCAGGCCCTGGCTGGCCTCGAACCCGCCACCTCCGGTGTATGTGGCTGATGCCCTAGCTACTTGAGCTGCTTGAGCTACAGGCACCGAACCCATTTTTCACTTTCTACCAATTACGTAGCATGGTATATTCGTAATAGGCATTTACCAGGTGTTGGCTTCTTTCCTATTCTCTTCAGGAGAAAAAGGAGAAGAGCTCTCCAGGGGAGTGATCACACCTGTAGTGACTGAGGGCCATAAAAAGTCATGGCAGTTTGAAGAACTTATTCAGTACATTTCTTTACTGACAAATGCCTGTTTAAATGTTTGTAGTTACAAGGTGCCAGAATGCCTAATTTTACCATTTTACACAAATCCAGCTTTATGTCTTTGGATTTGGCAAAAGTAGTATAAAACAATTCAGTTTGAACTGTGCCACAATTAATCCTGTGGAAGTTTCCATCAGGCGTTGTCACACCTAGATAAACTCAAAAGTATGAAGCAGCTATACAAGTTGGCATGACATTGTGATTGTTTGGAGACAGTGAAATTGATCCTGGATTGGGGAGTTGCTGCAGGTGCTGATACCTCTGTGATAGGTATCACGAGGGAGTAGGGATGAAAGATTTGGAGGCGATTTCAGTGTTAAGGTGCCTATTCAGAGAGAGGAAGGTATACAAAGCAGTGAAGGGAATGCTTGCAGCTTACCAGGGGGAAATTCCATTCCTTAGTTTCACTAGCCATGTTTAAAGTGCTCAGTAACTACCCAGGCTAATGGCATCTCTGTTGGACAGTGCAGAAATAGAATATTTCCATCACTGCAGAAAGTTCTGTTGGTCAGCACTGCTCTAAACTAAATGAATGGGCTCCCACAATAGTTTTTTTCTGTTTGAAACATGGAGAAGAATTCAATCTAGTGGTATACATTATGATCAAATCATGTAAAAACTGTAACAGTAGGTGAGTTCCTCTGTGAAAAGCATGTCAGGCATGAGAGGAAATCAGCAAAAGATCCATAGTGTTTA
Source organism: Nycticebus coucang (assembly GCF_027406575.1). Classification (NCBI taxonomy): domain Eukaryota; kingdom Metazoa; phylum Chordata; class Mammalia; order Primates; family Lorisidae; genus Nycticebus; species Nycticebus coucang. Next base: position 15,200,550 of record NC_069804.1, read on the forward strand.
CAAGAGATTGGAATGGAAGGAATTGGCAATCACTGAGTTCGTGCTATGTAACTGGTATTTACATATATATACAGTGGAACCACCATAGGTGACCACCTCCCCACACTGATCACCTCCTTAAGTTCACCTAATTCTCTTAGACTGGCCTTGCATCACACGTACTTATCAGTACAGTAGGCCTAGTTCCTTATGTTGACCACCTCCGTATGTTGACCAGGTTGGTATAGTCCCTTGAGTGGTCAACTTACGGAGGTTCTATGGTTCGGCATCTCATTTAATAAAAGGAAGCCAATACAGTCAGCAAGGTTAAGTAATTTGCTGGATGTGGCTCAGCTGGTAAGTAATGAAACTGAAATCAAAACCACTGCCCAGGGCCGAGTTCAGTGGCTCAGGCCTGCAATCCTAGCACTCTGGGAGGCTGAGGCTGGTGGATTTCCTGAGCTCATAGGTTTGAGACCAGCCTGAGCCAGAGTGAGACCCCGTCTCTAAAATAGCTGGGTTTTGTGGTGGGCACCTATAGTCCCAGCTACCTGGGAGGCTGAGGCAAGAGCATCTCTTAAGCCCAGGAATTTGAGGTTGCTGTGAGCTGTGATGCTACGGCACTCTTCCAAGGGTAATGAAGTGAGACTCTGTCTCCAAAAAAAACACAACCGCCCATTTACCCAAGAGAGGACATCCTGGAGAGAGAAGCAGCAGAAACGCAGAGAGGAGAGAATTTCTAGGAGAGCGAGTCAGCTATAGGGGAGATGGCTGAGAGGTCCAGTCACACTGAAAATGTTCCCCATGCATTTGTTCACTTCATGATCACAGTTAACTCTATGAAGTATTTTCCAGGTAAGGAAACTGGGCTTAGAGAAAAGAGAACTAAGAAGTGTCCTTGGGATTGGGCAACCAGGTTATTGTTTACCATAAAGAGAGCAATTTCATGCCAGGCTACTAAAAACAGAATAAAACTTAGCCAGGAAATAAAATTAAAAAAAAAAAAAAAAGAAACTTAGCCAGGCATTGTGACAGGTACCTGTAGTCTCAGCTACTTGGGAGGCTGAAGCAGGAGGATCACTTGAAGCCAGGAGTTTGAGGTTGCTATGAGCTAGGCTGACACCACGCTACTCTAGCCTGAGCAACAGAGTGAGACTCTGTCTGAAAAAAGATAAAAAAGAAAAGAACAGTTTCAGAGAAACCAGGGAGTGGCGATGTCTCATCAGATCAGTAACTTGAGGCTTACGAGGACTTCATCATGTGAGGATAAGTAGTGCTAGGAGAGGTGAAGACACTTGCAATGGAGATCAAAATGTTATAGTAAAGGTTGTAGGAGACTTTACCCTAACTTTTTCTTGAAAGTGAAAATATGTTTATATTGTCTTAACATTAACAGAAGTTAGATTATAATTGCCACCATTTGCCAGCTTGGAATGAACCAAAGAATGAACTATGTCTTCCTCTGTTTGCCCATTACTGTGTCCATATGATTTTTGTCACAGTTGCCATACACTAAGATGTGTTGTTTTCCATTTGATTCTTTGAGCATAATAGTAAAAGGGATTGCTTCTGGCCAAATCTTCCAGAACAGCATTCTTCTCTGAGAGGGCCAATTGTAATTCCCCTTTGGTTTCAAGAGGCTCTCTTTAAAACAATTGCTGGGTCACCAGCCTGGCTTTCTTCAGCCAGAGCTGAACTGAGCAGACCTAACTGCCAGATCTTCCTTATTGATGGCTTTGCCATGATTCAGGCAGTTCTCCAGTGTCACTTTTCCTTCATACGTGAGAAGCACCCTGCGTTTTTGCAAGATTTGCTTTTTTGCTTTTTGTTGCAAGACCCTTAGGGCTAGATAGAATCTAATGTTAAGATGGGAGGGGTGATTGTATGGAGTCATAGACCAGTACCTAGTACAGAGTTTGGTGTTCCTGGTGACTCCTGCTTCCCATCCTAATCTTGCCATTATGGGCTGCTGAATTCATGTTATTAATGACCCATTATCTGTGTGTCTTCTGGGCTGTTTTCCCAAATCCACAGCTTTCACTGCCCCCTCTCTTCTCCTCTCTAGCTGCGTGGTGCTCAGGTGGGAGAGTTCCTCAGAAGAGCCTTGTCTTGGTTGTTATTCTTTTTTTGTAGTTTTAGTACCATTAACAGCATTAGGAAATTTAACATTGATATAGTACTTTAATCTACCATTTGTCTATTAATTTTGTCAGTTGACCCTTTTATAATATTCTCTTCAGTACAAAATCCATTTCTAAGATAAAATACTGCATTCTTTGCCATATCTCTCAGCCCTTTGTAGCCTGGAACATTCCAACAGCCTTTCTTTGTCTTTTATGACATTAATCTTTTTGAAAAATACTGCTCGCCCCGCCCCCCCCCTTTTTTTTTTTTTTTGCAGTGTTTGACTGGGTTTGGGTTTGAACCCACCACTTCTAGCATATGGGGCTGGCGCCCTACTCCTTTGAGCCACAGGGGCCGCCCTGCTCCCCCTTTTTAAATAGACTCTTACTCAGACTTTATCTGGTATTTCCTCATGATTAGATTCAGATTACACATGGTTGGCCAGAAGAATACTACATATGTGGTGATATGTCCTTCTCAGGATATCATGTCTGTAGGCCCATGATATTCATTTCTCCATGCTTAGTGATGTTGATTCTGATCGCTTGGTTATGGTTTTGTCCTATTTCTCCACTTTATTATTCAAAAAGAGTTATTTTTTACCAAATGCATACATGCATAAAGCTCATAAGCCTGATGAATGTTCATATTTAAAAACTTATTAATAAAGTCCTATTTTAATTGATCATGCAGAAACTTCCTCATTTTTAGATTATAGTATAACCATTGTTACTTATTTTTTCTCTTTTTTTTCTTTGCATTGAAAACTCCATAGAAGCAGCCGTGCCCCCATGGGTTGACAGTAACGATGAAGAAACAATTCAACAACAAATCCTGGCCTTATCTGCTGTAAGTATCTTGTGATGCCCTAGATAGAACATACTTTTTTCCTGTCATAGTCCATCTCTGTTGATATAACTTTATCCTTAGAAGAATTTTTTTTTATACAGTTTTTTAAATATTTTGAATTGTTAGGAACATCCACATCAACTTTCACCATTTTTTTTTTTTTTTTTGTAGAGACAGAGTCTCACTTGATGGCCATCAGTAGAGTGCCATGGCATCACCCTCCAACTCCTGGGCTTAAGCGATTCTCTTGCCTCAGCCTCCCAAGTAGCTGGGATTACAGGCGCCCGCCACAATGCCCAGCAATTTTTTTTTTTTTTTTTTTTTTGTAGAGACAGAGTCTCACTGTACTGCCCTCAGGTAGAGTGCCATGGCGTCACACGGCTCACAGCAACCTCTAACTCTTGGGCTTACGCGATTCTCTTGCCTCATCCTCCCAAGCAGCTGGGACTACAGGCGCCTGCCACAACGCCCGGCTATTTTTTTGTTGCAGTTTGGCCGGGGCTGGGTTTGAACCCGCCACCCTCGGCATATGGGGCCGGCGCCCTACTCACTGAGCCACAGGCGCCGCCCCAGCAATTTTTTGGTTGCAGTTCAGCCAGGGCCGGGTTTGAACCCACCACCCTCAGTATATGGGGCCGGCGCCTTACCAACCTGAGCCACAGGTGCCGCCCCAACTTTCACCATTTTTTTTACTTAACTTTTAATTCACTTATCCTTAAGTTCTTTTTTCATAATGTAAAAGTATATATAGCCTATTATGTGAAATAATTTTTTCAGCCCTAAAATGATTCTTTTCTATTATTATTATTATTATTTTTTTTTTTTTTTTTTGAGACAGAGCCTCAAGCTGTACCCTAGGTAGAGAGCTATGGCATCACAGCTCACAGCAACCTCTAGCTCCTGGGCTCAAGCGATTCTCCTGCCTCCGCCTCCCAAGTAGCTGGGACCACAGGCGCCTGCCACAACGCCTGGCTATTTTTTGGTTGTAGCCATCATTGTTGTTTGGCAGGCCCAGGCTGGATTTGAACCTGCCAGCTCAGGTGTATGTGGCTGGTGCCTTAACTGCTTGAGCCACAGGCGCCGAGCCAATTCTATTCTATTATTAAGGTAACCTTTTGAACTACACTGAAATATGAAGTTTTTAGGTAGTATTCTAATTCTTGTGAATGAAATTATTCTGTATTTTGTCTTTTTTTTTTTTTGAGACAGAGTCTCACTTTATTGCCCTTGGTAGAGTGCTGTGGCATCACAGCTCACAGTAACCTCCAACTCCTGGGCTTAGGCGATTCTCTTGCCTCAGCCTCCCAAGTAGCTGGGACTACAGGCGCCCAACACAATACCTGGCTGTTTTTTTGCTACAGTTTGGCCGGGACCGGGTTTGAACCCACCACCCTCGCTATATGGGGCTGGCGCCTTACTGACTGAGCCATAGGTGCCACCATGTGTTTTGTCTTTATATGTGTTTGTTGGAAACTAAAATTGGTAGCGATAAAGTGCCATATGCTGGCCCACAAAAATTTATCTCAAGACTTCAGAGTGAATGTAGCAATACCAGCTGACACTTGTGTAGCACGTGACAGTTTTGAAATCCTTTTTCTTTTTTTTTTCTTTCTTTTTTTGCAGTTTTTGGCTGGGGCCGGGTTTGAACCCACCACCTCCAGTATATGGGGCCAGCGCCCTACTCCTTGAGTCACAGGCACTACCCAGAAATCCCTTTCTCATACAGTCTCTTCTGAACCTCACAGCATGTCTGCAAAGTCAATAAGGGCTTTTATCCCCATTGAACAGGTGACTGAGACTCTCAAATGTCACACTGACTTCTCATCTGTGTTCTCCATTTGGCCATGAACTTTCAGCAAAGTCCGACTGGTCTTCATCTCTTAATCTTCAGCACCCAGCACATCTTGGTTATGGCTCCCTCCCTCAGCAGTTACACCCTGTGGCATGTGACTCCACGAATAGATCTTTTTTAGTGTTATTAGTGGTTTTCAAGTTTTTTTTTTTTTTTTAAGACAGAGTCTTATTATTTCGTCCTCGGTAGAGTGCTATGGTGTCACAGCTCACAGCAGCCTCAAACTCTTGGGTTTATGCGATTCTCTTGCCTCAGCCTCCCAGGTGCCTGGTACTACAGGCACCTGCCACAATGTCCGGCTATCAAGCTTTTGGTTTTAACTCACTCTTTTTTTTTTTTTTTTTTAACTAAACAAAATTATAAATGGGACCTAAATATACAAACCAAATGGATGTAGAACTGAACTCCCTTCAATTGCCATACCCCAGAGAATTTTAAGGTTTTTCTTTTCTTTTTTTTTTTTTTTTGTAGAGACAGAGTCTCACTGTACCACCCTCGGGTAGAGTGCCGTGGCGTCACACGGCTCACAGCAACCTCTAACTCTTGGGCTTACGCGATTCTCTTGCCTCAGCCTCCCGAGCAGCTGGGACTACAGGCACCCGCCACAACGCCTGGCTATTTTTTTTTGTTGTTGCAGTTTGGCCGGGGCTGGGTTTGAACCCGCCACCCTCGGCATATGGGGCCGGCGCCCTACTCTCTGAGCCACAGGCGCCGCCCAAGGTTTTTTCATTCCATTTAGCAAACTCTGGTTTTTTTTTTGCAGTTTTTGGACAGGGCCGGGTTTGAACCTGCCACCTCCGGCATATGGGGCCGGCATCCTACTCCTTGAGCCACAGGCGCCGCCCCCCATTTAGCAAACTCTTTAAAAGACTAAGCATCCATGTCATGCATTTTGTTTACCACATTATAACCAAACTTGACATTGAGGGCACACATCTGCTTATTCTGAGAAGAAAGTAGGAATAATAAGAGGTGGTATTGAGGGAAAACATCTCATATTCACCTGTCAAGTCCCTACAGATCTTCTTTTCCCCCAAACCTGTTCCTGTCCTCCTCTTCTCCATCTCTGAATAAAACCTAGGAGTCCTCTTTGAGTTGTACCTCTCCCCCACTCTCAGGGCCTTGACCTGTCCCTTCCATGCTATGTTCAGAATGTTGCTCTAGTCTGCTTCTCTGCTGCTACCACCTTGACCCTGGTTCCTTCATCTCCTGCCTGAGGTATCCTGACCACCGTTATATCCTTATCCCTTTCATTGACTGCAGACTCGCCTCAGCAACTAGAGGGGCCCATTCATAGTGTAAGTTACTTCATATCATGCTCTTGCATAGACACTCCATTGCTTTGTCATCCCTCACTAAACCCCCTAAACTGGCATTTCAGGCCCTTAGTTCTGCCCACCTCCTCCCTTGTGCCTCTCGCCCTGACTCTTAGCACTCTAGCCACACTGTTGCTTTCTAGTGCCCAGCTTTGCCCTGCCATAGGGCCTTTGTGTTTGCTCTCTTCTCTTCTGGCAACCCCCTCCCTACACCATTACACAAGATCTCAGCACAGATGCCACCTTCTCCTATAGGCCTTCTCTCACCATCCTCTCAGCCTGACACCCCATCTTCTGGCCAAAGTAATCTCTCTTTTTTTTTTTTGTTTGAGGCAGAGTCTCAAGCTGTCACCCTGGGTAGAGTGCCGTGGCGTCACAGCTCATAGCAACCTCAAACTCTTGGACTTAAGAGATTCTCTTGCCTCAGCCTCTCATGTAGCTGGGACTACAGGCACCTGCCACAATGCCGGGCTATTTTTTGGTTGTAGTTGTCACTGTTGTTTAGCAGGCCTTGGCTGGGCTCAAACCCGCCAGTCCCAGTGCATGTGGCCAGCACCTTACTCACTGAGCTATGGGTACCAAGCCTCTAATTTTTAATATTCTCTAATGACCAAATGTGTGACATGTTTTGTTGTCAGTGTATTAATTATATAATGGATTTTGGATTCTGTGACCCTTAGTTACAGGTATCCTAACCCCCAAATTGGCAGCATGAACAAGAACTCACTTAAAATTATTTTTAGTGGGTGGCGCCTGTGGCTCAAGGAGTAGGGCACTGGCCCCATATACCAGAGGTGGCGGGTTTAAACTGGCCCTGGCCAAAAACTGCAAAAAAAAATATATATATATATATATTCTTTTTTTTTTTTTAGTATGTGTTTAAAAGATTGATTTAATGAATTGCTTGAGCTCAGGAGTTCAAGCCCAGCTAAGCAAGAGCGAGACCCCATCTCTACTAAAAATAGAAAAATTAACCGTGCACTGTGGCAGGTGCCTATAGTACCATACTCAGGAGGCTGAGGCAGGAGGATCACTCAAGCTTAAGAGTTTAAGATTGCTGTGAGCTATGATGACGCCATGGCACTCAACCCAGGGCAACAGAGTAAGACTCTCTCAAAAAATTAAAATTAAATAAATTAAAAATAAGTAAAAGGTTGATTTACTGCAGGGCAAGGAAGCATTGAGGGAAGCAGTATTTTCCTTCCCTCCTCTCTCCACTGCAGATGCCCTCACACCATGCCTTCTGCATCAGAAACTTGCAGGGGGTTCAACTGAGAGGGGTGCATGAGCAAGTCAGAAGTACTGTGTAATCTCAAGGTGGTGGCATGGTACTCTCCTACTGACCTGCAGTGTTGTCATACCCTGTGGCAGTGTTCATCTTACACAGTCAAGTGATGGTCCTTGATTAAAAAGGTCAGAGCCTGGGCGGCACCTGTGGCTCAGTGAGCAGGGCGCTGGTCCCATATGCCGGAGGTGGCAGGTTCAAACCTAGCCCCGGCCAAAAACCAAAAAAAAAAAAAAAAAGGTCAGAGCCTGTGTGATATGAAGCAGCCCCTTGAGTTTGCAGCTCTGCTGATGGAGAGAAGAGCTGGTCCTGGGAGGGAAACACTTGGAGTCCTGCCTCTGCCACTCCTAGAGCACCTACCTGACCTTGGGCAAGCCAGTTTTGCTTCCCTAACCTTATTGCCTCATCTGTAAAATAAAGATGAAAGCACTCACTTCACAGGGTCCTCAGCACGTGGGCCAGGGTGTTGGGTGAGAGGTTTGCAGAGTGAAACGACATTTTCCCAGGCTGGGTGCACTCTGAGAAGAATAGTTGTGTCTTTCTTAGTCACTATCACATTCCTAGGCCCTGGGTACAAGGACTAAGGCAGTGGAGTCTGGGCCTGCCTGCTTTGTAACGAGGTGTATGTAAAAGAGGTGTCTGGGACAAAGGCAGGGTCTGTGTGCAGCTGTGAAATGAATTGGGTTTTAAAGGATTCACACTAGTTTTTTTTTTTTTGGCTGGGGCTGGGTTTGAACCCGCCACCTCCGGCATATGGGATCAGCGCCTTTCTCCTTTGAGCCACAGGTGCCACCCCCTTATACTAGTTTTTGTATACCTAACGGTGCCTACTGAAACAAATGTGTGTTCATGAGATTTCAAACTTTGTGATTTAAACTTACTGCCTGGATGAATTTTCTCTTCTCCAAAGAGGCTCTGTCTGGCTGACAGTGTAGAAAATACATGAAATGGGGCGGCACCTGTGGCTCAGTCAGTAAGGCGCCGGCCCCGTATACCGAGGGTGGTGGGTTCAAACCCGGCCCCGGCCGAACTGCAACCAAAAAATAGCCGGGCGTTGTGGCAGGCGCCTGTAGTCCCAGCTACTTGGGAGGCTGAGGCAAGAGAATCGCTTAAGCCCAGGAGTTGGAGGTTGCTGTGAGCTGTGTGAGGCCACGGCACTCTACCGAGGGCCATAAAGTAAGACTCTGTCTCTACAAAAAAAAAAAAAAGAAAATACATGAAATGGCTCGGCACCCGTAGCACAGTGATTACGGTGCCAGCCACATACACCAAGGCTGGAGGGTTCGAATCCAGCGTGGACCAGCTAAAACAATGACAACTGCAATAAAAAAATAACTAGGCATTGTGGCAGACGCCTGTAGTCCCGGCTACTTGGGAGGCTGAGGCAGGAGAATCACTGAAGCCCAAGAGTTTGAAGATGCTGTGAGCTGTGACGCCATGGCACTCTACCGAAGACGACACAGTGAGACTCTGTCTAAAAAAAACAAAAAGGAAAATACACGAAAGGATCAGCTATTCCCTCGTCTCTCATAAGTGAGCGGATTGACAATAGCTCAGTGGACTTGGTAACCAAAGGCTTTAGAAAGAATTCAGTGCTTGTCTCTTCCCTGATACAACGTTACATATTAATTGTAATTTATGGTGTTATCCATGTTTTTTTTTCTTTCTTTTTCATCAAAGGACAAGAGGAATTTCCTTCGTGACCCTCCAGCTGGAGTGCAGTTTAATTTCGACTTCGATCAGATGTACCCCGTTGCCCTGGTCATGCTCCAAGAGGACGAGCTACTGAGCAAGATGAGATTCGCCCTGGTTCCTAAACTGTAAGTAGCATGTCCTCCAGCAGAGTAGCGCTGCACACACAGCATCCCTTTCCATTCTCTAATGGCCTTGGTTATGTGTTCGGCACAAGAGAAGAATGATGGGCTCAGACTGGTCATGAAAGTGGCCCTTGTTGCTCTTGGGCAGTCCCCACCCACAGGGCACTTTAGAATCCAAACTGAGGGCAGGCTCTGCAGAAAACGATTGGAGATGAGATGTGCTCTTTTGTCCTAGCTAAAAGGTAGAACACATCTTTCTACAGAAACCACAAACAACATGCCTGGTCTACACAAATCAAATTCAGGTCTTCAGGACAGTTTTTCCATGCAGGCTCTGCTCTCTAACTGTATGTTGTTCTCTCACCTGAGGTTTTCCCCCACCAAAGGCTTTTCAGGGCTCTGCTTGTCCAAAGCTCCAGAGCAAGCACAGTGTGTCCTGTAATGCCTCCCCTCTGGGTGCAACCTTTTCCCCCCTGGGCTTTGTGTCCCTGGCTCTTCCTTGCCTTTTCTAGTCCTGTATTAAATGTGTCATGTGCTTGAGTCCTTGTTCGTTCTTATTTTGTGGCACTTATACGTCTTACTCTTTTTTTTTTGATACTTCTTACTCTTATCTGGATGCAGTTATCTTACTGCTCCCTGAGGACATGGATTACAGAAAGAGTCTTGAAAGAGTCTTTTTTTCTGTGCTTTTTCCTTGGAACCTTCGTATTTGTTTGGGACCCTGCCTGGCATGTGGTGGGCTCTCCTTACCTGTCCTTGTGTGTTAACAGTGCTGTACTGAAAGGGTGTGTGGCTGTATGTTTGGACAGGCCTATTGAACTAGGGAGGCTTGGTAGCTGTGGGTGAGTAGCTCTTCCCACCCCCACCAGGACTCCTCAGCCTCCTGCCTGACTGCAGACAGGGCAGTGAGAAGAGCCTGGGTCCCGTGACTTCAGAACGGTCATACCCGAGTTGTCCCAAGTCTCAGTTGTGCTTGCTCAGTCACAGCAGGCTCATAGGTCACAGCAGCTCAGCTTCCCCTCCCCATATGGGAAGTGCTGGGTGGGAGTCCGTGAGTAGAAAGCTCTCTAGGTTTCTACCCAGGCCTGCTTCTTGTCACCTCCCCATCCCCCAGGCAGCTCAGCACAGCTTTCTCTGGTCAACAAAGTAGATTGCTGGGCAGCGCCTGTGGCACAAGGAGTAGGGCACTGCCCTGTATACCAGGGGTGGCGGTTTTAAGCCTGGCCTCAGCCAAAACTGCAAAAAAAAAAAGAAAAAAGTAGATTGCTATTTGCCCGTGGACCTTTTAGCTTCTACTGTCTTCTCCCATTCTCTTTGTCCTTGTTGTTTTACTGATGTGATTTGTCATTTTCATGGCATTTTCAAAGGAAGCACAGCTGACTGTTTGTTCTTTTCACTGTGTTTAGAGGTCTTAACAAATATTTCCTAGCCTTTTGTTCACACAGCAGTGCTAGTTTGGAAGACTACTTTGGAACACACTTTGGAAGTGTTCTTTCAGACTCAGAAAATGCAGTTATGTAGAATCTTTTTTTTTTTTTTTTTAAGTTTTTTTTTTATTTTTTGAGACAGAGACTCAAACTATTGCCCTGGGTAGAGTGCCCTGGCATCACAGCTCACAGCAACCTCAAACTCCTGGGTTTAAGCGATTCTTTTGCCTCAGCCTCCCGAATAGCTGGGACTACAGGCACCCGCCACAACGCCCAGCTATTTTTTTGGTTGTAGTTGTCATTGTTGTTTGGCAGGCCCAGGCTGGATTCGAACCTGCCAGCTCTGGTATATGTGGCTGGCACCTTAGCCACTTGAGCTATAGGCACCACCTAGAATCTTTTTTTCAGTGTATTTTTTTTCTTTGTTCTGAAACTCTTTTCCCCATAATTATTAACATCTTGGTGGTGAAAGTATACAGCCCTCTCCCACCCTCCTAACAGAAAAGTGTGTTTCATGGCTAAAACTATCATTATACATTTCATCTTTAGACTATACGTAAAATAGCTTTTTTAGTCAAAGATAGGTAAAATGCTCCATCTAATCTATTTTTTATTACATATGATTGCAAAACCCTAGGGATTGACATTTGAACAGTTTATATGTATAACAGTTATGTGTATGCACGTGTGTGTTTGAAACTCTTTCATCTCAGATTTGAGGTTGTGCCTATTCTGAGTAACTGAGGGAAGAGTACCAAAGCTCTAGGGGGTGGACAAGTGGGCTTCATACTTGTAGCCTCCGTAAACTTGAAGATCATCTGAATTGCCTTGGGCTCCTTGCTGTGATACGTCAACAGGCTGTGAGTTGCTGGGGCCTGTGACTCATTGAAGGCATTTAGCTGTCCACAGTTACGGTTTTTGACAATTCTGAACCCCCTCTTACTGCTGACAATAATTTTCATTTTTTTTAAAGCTTCAGGTAATTGATAGTTGGCAATTAGTATTTCTTTTTTTTTTTTTTTTTTTTTGAGACAGAGTCTCACTCTGGTGCCCTGTCTAGAGGGTGATGGCATTATAGCTCACAGCAACCTCAAGTTCTTGGGCTTAAGTGATCCTCTTGCCTCAGTTTATTTTTCTATTTTTTTTTGTAGAGACAGAGTCTCACTGTACTGCCCTCGGGTAGAGTGCCATGGTATCACACGGCTCACAGCAACCTCTACTCTTTGTATGTGGCTGGCGCCTTAGCCGCTTGAGCCACAGGCGCTGAGCCACATCTAGCTATTTTTATTTTTATTTATTTATTTATTTATTTTTGGTGGGTTTTGGCCGGGGCTAGGTTTGAACCCACCACCTCTGGCATATGGGACTGGTGCCCTACCACTTTGAGCCACCCACATCTAGCTATTTTTAGAGACAAGGTCTTGCTTTAGCTCCTGCTGATCTCAAAGTCATGAGCTTGGACAATCCACCCACCTCAGCCTCCCAGAGTGCTAGGATTATAGGCATGAGCCATCGCACCCAGCCTAACTGGGAATAAGCTAGAAAACAAAACAGAACTTCTCCATATTTCAAAATGCATATTAGTATTTTAGCACTTCCCTATGACAGCCTGATGACCAAGATGAGGTGCATCATAGGCCCCTTCTCAGGCCCTCGTTCTAACAGTAGGGAAATCACAAGTCACTTCCCTCCTCAGGGTGTGACATTTGCCCAGTATTTTAATATGTCATCTGTGCTAAAACTCCTACCCAGAGGATGACACAGAATATTTCTACCATATACCTCTCTGACTACTTCCTCTTATCAAGAGGGAGAGACTCTGGAATAGAAAGCACCAAATATTTTTATTAATCAAGAAAATAGACATTGCCCATGATCAATATCCAGTATATCTGAGTGTTTTTGTTTTTGTTTTTGTTTTTTGGGCAGGGTTAGGTTTGAACCTGCCACCTCCGGCATATGGGCTGGTGCCCTACTCCTTTGAGCCACAGGCACCGCCCTATATCTGAGTTTTATTTTGGACATTTCATAGAACTTGGAATTCAGTGTGATTTTGAAGATATTTAGGAAGCTCATTAACTCACGGGAAGGGTGATTTCACTTTTGTACGGCTCCGATGTTATAGTTTAAAACTCTGAAACTTATTAGGGTAAACAGGCCCAGTTCTTAATTCCCCCAACCTCTAAATACCTTTTGGTAGGTGTCATTGTTAAAATGAGTGTGTGTGTTGGGCGGCGCCTGTGGCTCAGCGAGTAGGGCACCAGCCCCATATGCCGAGGGTGGCGGGTTCAAACCCAGCCCCGGCCAAACTGCAACCAAAAAATAGCCGGGCGTTGTGGCAGGCGCCTGTAGTCCCAGCTGCTCGGGAGGCTGAGGCAAGAGAATCGCGTAAGCCCAAGAGTTAAGAGGTTGCTGTGAGCCGTGTGACGCCACGGCACTCTACCCGAGGACGGTACAGTGAGACTCTATCTCTACAAAAAAAAAAAATGAGTGTGTGTGTGTTGGTGTCTGTATGGTATGAAAACCATGTCATCAGAGTGCCACCACAAGACAGGGCTCAGTCTTATTTTTTTCCCTATGTTTGTAACTCCCTTCTGTGATGGTAAGAAAGCTAGTTTCCACTATCCTTAATATTTTTACTTACTCCATCGCTGGGTATGGTGGCTCACACCTGTAATCCTAGCACTCTGGGAGGCTGAGGCAGTTGATTGCTTAGCTCAGGAGTTGGAGACCAGCCTGAGCAAGAGTGAGATTCTATTTCTACTAAAAATAGAAAAAACAAGCCAGGCATCATAGCGGTGGGCACCTGTAGTCCCCACTACTTGGGAGGCTGAGCCCAAGAGACTGAGGTTGCTGTGAGTTATGATGATGCCACGGCTACCCAGGGCGATAGAATGAGATACTGCCTCAAAAAAAAAAAAAAAAACACTCCATCAATGCCCCTGTATGTAACCAGTCTCCTGTTTTTGCCATCATTTGCCCCTGTGCTTGGTTCTCCTTTTCCATTCCATGCCACCCTCCTGTGTGGACACTTAGCTTATCCCACTACACCCCAGCCTGGATGACATAGTGAGATGCCATCTCCAAGAAAAGAAATAAAAAGAGTCTCGGTGCCCATAGCTCAGTGGTTAGGGAGCCAGCCGCATCTGGTTGGCTCCCTAGGAGGGAGTTTGAATCTACCAGGACTGGCAGATTCAAACCTGGCCCGGGCCAGCTAAACAATGACAAACTACAACAAAAAAATAGCTGGGTGTTGTGGCGGGCGACTGTAGTCCTAGCAACTTGGGAGGCTGAGGCAAGAGCATCACTTAAGCCCAAGATTTTGAGGTTGCTGTGAGCTGTGATGTCACGGCACTCTACCAAGGGTGACATACTGAGACTCTCTCAAAAAAAAAAAAAATCAAGAAAAATATAACAAGAATCCTCTATTTCAGTTCCTTCTGCAACACATAACCCCTGCATGCACTTGTCTGTGTATATTCTAAGTGTGTTATTGTCTTTCTTTAAAAGAGTGAAGGAAGAAGTGTTTTGGAGGAACTACTTTTACCGTGTCTCCCTGATTAAGCAGTCAGCCCAGCTCACTGCCCTGGCCGCCCAGCAGCAGGCTGCAGAGAAGGAGGAGAACAGCAGCAGGCAGGAGGATTTGCCGCTGGCAGGTACCTTCCAGGGAGAGGGCAGCACTTCACAAAAGAAGTAGTCTTTTTTTTTTTTTAGTCAACAGCAGCCAGGCACAAAGACTCACAACTGTAATCCTAGCACTCTGTGGGGCTGAGGCGGGTAGATTGCTTGAGCTCAGGAATAAGAGACTAGCCTGAGCAAAAGTGAGACCATGTTTCCACAAAAAAATATACAAAAACTGGGCCAGGCGCTTTGGCTCATGCCGGTAATCCCAGCACTTGGGAGGCCGAGGTGAGTGGATTGCCTGAACTCACAGGTTTGAGACCAGCCTGAGCCAGAGCTAGACCTCTTCTCTAAAAATAGCTGGGCGTTTTGGTGGGTGCCTGTAGTCTTAGCTACTTGGGAGGCTGAGGCAAGAGAATCGCTTAAGCCTGGGAATTTGAGTTTGTTATGAGCTGTGATAATATCACGGCACTCTACCAAGGGTGACCAAGTGAGACTTTGTCTCAAAAAAAAAATAAATAAATAAATCTGAGGCAAGAGGATCTCTTGGCTTGGCTCCAAGTAGCACAGTGGTTATGGCGCCAGCCATATATACTGTGGCTGGTGGGTTTGAACCCGGCCTGGGCCAGCTAAACAACAATGACAGCTACAACAAAAAAATAGCTGGGTGTTATAGGGGTTGTGGCAGGTGCCTATAGTCCCAGCTACTTGGGAGACAGAGACAAGATAATTGTTTAAGCCCAAGAGTTAGAGGTTGCTGTGAGCTGTAACGCCACACACTCTACTGAGGGCGACATAGTAAGACTCTGTCTCAAAAAAAATAAAT
The DNA here is from genome assembly GCF_027406575.1 of Nycticebus coucang. Taxonomy (NCBI): domain Eukaryota; kingdom Metazoa; phylum Chordata; class Mammalia; order Primates; family Lorisidae; genus Nycticebus; species Nycticebus coucang. The sequence goes on from NC_069804.1 coordinate 15,215,646, forward strand.
AAATAAAAGAGGATCTCTTGAGCCTAAGAGGTTTTTTTTTTTTTTTTTTTTTTTTTTTTTTCAGTTTTTGGCCAGGGCTGGGTCTAAACCTGTCACCTCTAGCATATGGGGCTGGCGCCCTATTCCTTTGAGCCACAGGTGCGCCCAAGAGGTTTTTTTGTTTGTTTGGGGTGTTTTTTGTTTTGTTTGTTTGTTTCAGACACAGTCATCACTGTGTCGTCCTTGGTAGTGTCACCCTTGGTAGAGTGCTGTGATATCATAGCTTATAGCAACCTCAAATTCCTGGGCTTAAGCGATTCTCTTGCCTCAGCCTCCCAAGTAGCTGGACTATAGGCTCCCACCACAACGCCTGGCTTTTTTTGTTGTAGTTGTCATTGTTGTTTTTAGCAGACTCGGGCCAGGTTCAAAACCCTCAGCCCCAGTGTATGTGGCCAGTGCCCTAACCACTGACCTACAGGTGCTGAACCTGAGCCTGAGAGTTTGAGGTTGCTGTGAGCTATGATGACACCATGGTGTTCTACCTAGGGTGACAGAGTGAGACTCTGTGTTAAAAAAAAAAATAAATTAGGCTTGGCACCTATAGCTCAGCAGCTAGGGCACCAGCTACATGCACCAGGTCTGGTGGGTTCAAACCTGGCCTGGGCCTGCCAAACAACAATGATAACTGCAACCAAAATATAGCCGGGAATTGTGGCAGGTGCCTGTGGTCCCAGCTACTTGGAGGCTAAGGCAAGAGAATCACTTAAGCCTAAGAGTTTAAGGTTGCTGTGAGCTGTGATGCCATGGCACTCCACCGAGGGCGACATAGACTCTGTCTCAAAACAAAAATTTAATTAATTAATTAAAATAAATCAACAGCAATGAAAAAAAGAATTGCTATTATTAATATAAAGATTCAAATGAGCGTAACTTCTTTTATGTACCGTAAGTGTTTATCATCTTACAGAAACATTTTTTTTCCCTAGAGAAAATCTTCGTTTTTCTCTTGCTGACCTCTCTCTGACCAAGCTCACACATGTCTTCCCCAATCTGCTTGACTGTGCGCTTTTCTCATTCCCTGGATTTCTTTTGTTTTTAAATTTTTTTTTTTTAAGGGACAGAGTGTCGCTTTGTACTCCAGGCTGGAATGCAGTAATACAATCACAGCTCACTGCACCCTCAAACTCCTATGCATAGCCTCTCGAGTACCTGGGACTATAGGTGCCAGATGCCATGCCTGGCTAATTTTTTAACTTTTTTGTAGAGACTGGGTCTCACTGTGTTTCCCATGCTGGCCTCAAGCTCCCGGGCTCAAGCTATCTTCCCACCTCAGCCACCCAAGTAGTGGGATCATAGGCATGCCCCACCATGCCATTGTGTGTGTTTTGCATTGGGGGCATTAGTTCTAACTTTTTTTTCTTTTTTAATTTTTTTTTTCTGTAGAGACAGTCTCACTTTACTGCCCTCGGTAGAGTGCCATGACGTCACACGGCTCACAGCAACCTCTAACTCTTGGGCTTAGGCGATTCTCTTGCCTCAGCCTCCCGAGCAGCTGGGACTACAGGCACCTGCCACAATGCCCAGCTATGTTTTTGTTGCAGTTTGGCCGGAGCTGGGTTTGAACCCACTACCCTCAGTATATGAAGCCAGAGCTCTACTCACTGAACCACAGGTGCCACCCTTTCCTTTTTTTTTTTTTTTTTAAGACAAAGGCTTAGTTTGTCACCCTCAGTAGAGTTCTGTGGTGTCACAGCTCACAGCAACTTCAAACTCTTGGGCTCAGGGGGCAGTGCCTGTGGCTCAAAGGAGTGGGGCACTGGCCCCATATGCCATAGGTGGTGGGTTCAAACCCAGCTGCAAAAAAAAAAAAAAAAAAAAAAAATTAAATTAAAAAAAAAAATATATATATATGTAAAAAAAAAAACACTCTTGGGCTCAGGTGATCCTGTTCCCTCAGCCTCCTCAGTAGCCAGGACAACAGGTGCCCACTACATGCCTGGCTAGTTTTTCTATTTTTTAGTAGTTACAGGGCCTCACTCTTGCTCAGACTAGTCTTGAACTCCTGAGTTCACGCAATCTACCCGCCTTAGACTCCAGAGTGCTAGGGTTACAGGTACTATGCCTGGCCTCATGTAACTTTTCTATCTTCTGTCTTCTACTCTGATCCAATCTCCTTTTTTTTTCCCTCAGTCTTTCAACCTGGTGCTTCCTTAGCACGAGCAGTCTATACAGCAGAATAAAGCTCTATTTCACTCCAGCTTCCAAGTACCTTGCCCTGAGTCAGGCGCTAGTAAACATTTAACACTTTATTATTAATAACAATAACTCCTTTAGAGCTGTAATAATAATTTTAAAAATGTGTTTTGTGTCAAATTTTTAGTACCTGCTATGTATAGGTAGGTGCTAATTACAAGTGGGCATTTCTCCCACAAGAAGTGGGGTAATTCAATTCATGGAATTTTAAATGATTAAGCAAAACAGGTACAGCTTGTACAGATGACTAAGAAAGGAGCCCACACTGCATTTAAGGTCAGGGAAATGTAATGAAGTTGCTCTCCACAGGAAAATTTGTCACTTTGTATATAGATGTTAACATGAATCCTAATTGCCTGTCGGTCTTTTTTTTCTTTTAGGATATGAAAGAATAAGTTTATTTTATATTTCAGAAGGATAGAGGGAGTAGGGAGAGATGGGAAAGAGAGAAGAGAGCAGAGAGATGGCATGGCATCCCAAAGAAAGAAAGAAAGGGAATGCCCACCTGTTCTTTAGTATTTATATTAATTTTATTGGAAAATGCCATTTTACCAAATCCTGCCTGTTTAACAAAATAGACTTAAGGCAGTATTGAGTAGACTGTCTATCTAGTAAGGTTAATGAATGCAAAACGAGGCCCCATGAAAAAGAGGAGATGTGATTGAGCATTGCATTTCACTTTCCACTTTCTAGCATTCATGACAACAGGGAAACTTGGTAAATAACCTAATTCTCATTATCCGAAAGGAAAGTTCAGAGCTATTCAGTGAATTTTGCCAACAGTGAAGTTAAAAATTTATTTCCTAGGGTTGGGCGTGGTGGCTCACACCTGTAATCCTAACACTCTGGGAGGCTGAGTTGCGTGGATTGCCTGAGCTCACAGGTTCGAGACCAGCCTGAGCCAAAGCAAGACTCCCCCATCTCTAAAAATAGCTGGGTGTTGTGGCGGGTGCCTGTAGTCCCAGCTACTTGGGAGGGTAAGGCAAGAGAATCACTTGAGCCCAAGTGTTTGAGGTTGTTGTGAGGAATAACGCCACTACACTCGAGGGCAACAAAGTGAGACTCTGTCTCAAAAAAAAAAAAAAAAAAACTCCTATAATTCCAGCATAATTTCAGCACTGTGGGAGGCTGAGGTGGGAGGATTGCTTGAGCTCAGGAGTTTGAGGCTTGTCTGAGCGAGAGTGAGACCCTGACTCATGGAAAAAAATGGAAAAACCCAGCTGGGCACCACTGCGAGCACCTGTAATCCCAGCGGCTGAAGCAGCAGGATGCCCACAGCCCGAGTCTGAGGTTGCAGTGAGCTACAGTGCCATTGCACTCTGCTCAGGGCATAGGGTAGAACTCTGTCTCGACAAAAAAAAGCAAGGGAAAAGGCTCAGCACCTGTGGCTCAAGCAGCTAACGCGCCAGCCACATACACCTGAGTTGGCTGGTTTGAATCCAGCCCAGGCCCGCCAAACAACAATGACGGCTGCAACCAAAAGATAGCCGGGCGTTGTGGCGGGTGCCTGCAGTCCCAGCTACTTGGGAGGCAGAGGTAAGAGAATCTCTTGAGCTCAGGAATTGGCGGTTGTTGTGAGCTGTGATGCCATAGCACTCTACCCAGGGCGACAGCTTGAGGCTCAGTCTTAAAAAAAAAAAAAAAAATCTTATTTCCTACTGGAAATTTTATGTAAGGGGCATGGACTATGATGGTATGTTTTTTTTTTTGTTTTTTTTTTTTTTTTTTGTAGAGACAGAGTCTCACTGTACCGCCCTCGGGTAGAGTGCCGTGGCGTCACACGGCTCACAGCAACCTCTAACTCTTGGGGTTATGCGATTCTCTTGCCTCAGCCTCCCGAGCAGCTGGGACTACAGGCGCCCGCCACAACGCCCAGCTATTTTTTTGTTGTTGTTGTTGCAGTTTGGCCGGGGCTGGGTTTGAACCCGCCACCCTCGACATATGGAGCCGGCACCCTACTCACTGAGCCACAGGTGCCGCCCGACTATGATGGTACATTAAAGATATCCTCTAAAGACTTGGTGCTGGGCAGCATCCATACCTCAGCGGGTAGGGTGCTGGTCACATATACTGAGCCTGGTGGGTTCAAACCCAGCTTAGGCCAGCTAAAACAACAATGCCAAATGCAATTTTTTTTTTTTTTTTTTTTTTGGTGGAGACAGAGTCTCACTGTACCGCCCTCGGGTAGAGTGCCGTGACATCACACGGCTCACAGCAACCTCTAACTCTTGGCCTTACGCGATTCTCTTGCCTCAGCCTCCCGAGCAGCTGGAACTACAGGCGCCCGCCACAACGCCCGGCTATTTTTTTGTTGCAGTTTGGCCGGGGCTGGGTTTGAACCCGCCACCCTCAGCACATGGGGCTGGCGCCCTACTCACTGAGCCACAGGCACTGCCCGCCAAATGCAATTTTTAAAAAAGGAAATAATAGCCGGGTGCTGTGGCAGGCGCCTGTAGTTCCATCTACTTGGGAGGTTGAGGCAAGAGAATCACTACCTTAAGCCCAAGAGTCAGAGGTTGCTGTGAGCTGTGATGGTACGGCACTCTACCCAGGGCAACAGCTTGAGACTCTGTCTCAAAAAATAAATAAATAAAAATAAAGGCTCGGTGCCTGTAGCTCAGTGGTTAGGGTGCTGGCCACATATACCGGGGCTAGCAGGTTCGAACCCGGCCCGGGCCTGCTAAACAACAATGACAACTGCAACAAAAAAATAGGCAGTGTGGCAGGCACCTGTAGTCCCAGCCACTTGGCAGGCTGAGGCAAGAGAATCACTTAAGCCCAAGAGTTTGAGGTTTCTGTGAGCTGTGACGCCATGGCACTCTACCCAGGGTGACATAGGGAGACTGTCTCAAGAAAGAAAACAAAAAATCGTCTAAAGTAAGAAGTTACATGGCTGTTCCTTTTAATAACGTACAAAAACCTGAAAGCATAACATAAAAGCTTGTTTCTGAAAATTATTTAGCATCATCATATTTGTGGATATTTTAGTTATCATTATAATATGTATTCAGAACTGAATCAAGCAATTATTGTTTCTTTTATTCTCACTTCTTAGAGGCAGTACGGCCCAAAACACCACCTGTTGTAATCAAATCTCAGCTTAAAACTCAAGAGGTAATACAGTTTTACATTGTACCTACTAGTTGATGTCTAGAAATAAACTGTGTTAACTGACTCTGATACCATTTAAAACTACTTATGAATATGGGTCTTATCTGTTTTAAAGAAGTGTTTGGTGCTTAAATAGTCACAGACCTAGAGCTGAGACATAAGGTGATTTACTGGCATATGTAATTCTAGATGTGCTCATCAGGGATTGGAGAGAATGGTTGGAGTGATTCAAACTGTGAGTGAGAAAAATAGCCTCAGGTGGTAACTCATTTAGTTACTAAGCAACTGTGCAAGTTAGAAGGTTAGAGAGCAGCAAACATGTCTCATAGCTAGCAGAGGAAGGCGATGAAAATTGGGCTACTTTAAATTGTGAAGCTACCATAAACCAGAATTCTGACACACAAAGGTTGCTTAGAAAACCATCTCAAGAGCTCATTTGTTGCATTTCAGGATGACGAAGAAATTTCTACTAGTCCAGGTGTTTCTGAGTTTGTCAGTGATGCCTTTGATGCCTGTAACCTTAATCAAGAAGATCTAAGAAAAGAAATGGAACAGCTAGTGCTTGACAAAAAGCAAGAGAAGACCACTGTTCTGGAAGGTAAAAAGCAAAACAAAACAAGGAAACTGTTCTTTCCTAATTCCAAAGTTGATTGTAGAACATTGTTATTCTGAAGCCAGTGTATAAAAATATATTGTAGGCGGAGTGTGGTGGCTCATGCCTGTAATTCTAGGTAGGTTAAGGTGGTTGGATTGCTTGAGTTCATGAGTTTGAGACCAGCCTGAGCAAGAGTGAGACCTCATCTTTAAAAAATAGCCGGGCTTTGTGGTGACTACCTGTAATCCCAGCTACTTGGGAGGTTGAGGCAAGAGGATCGCTTGAGCCCAAGAGTTTGAGGTTGCTGTGCGCTATGACTCTATGGCACTCAACTGAGGGCACAAGATAAGACTCTGTCTCAAAAAAGAAAACAAAACAAATTTGCCTTTTTAATTATGTTTCTCCTTGAAGACTGTTAAAATTTGTTTAGTTTTTCTGAGCACACACAGTGATGAAACCTGAGACATTAAGAATTGTAGTGGCTGAGACATTAAAAATTATGGCGACTTGGCTGGGCAAGGTGGCTCACACCTGTAATCCTAGCACTCAGGGAGGCCGAGGTGGGTGGATAGCTTGAGCTCACAGGTTCAAAACCAGCCTGAGCAAAAACCGAGACTCAATCTCTACTAAAAATAGAAAAACTGAGGCAAGAGGATTGCTTGAGTCCAAGAGTTGGAGGTTGCTGTGAGCTATGGCACCACAGTACTCTACCCAGAGTGATGGCTTGAGATTCTGTCTCAAAAAATAAATAAATGAATAAATAAAAATAAAAATTATGGTGACTTGACTTAGGTCATGGAAGCTGACACCATTGTTAACAACCCCCAGCATTATAAGTTCAGAGAGAATCTTTTCCTTCTCCTTTGTTTCTTTTAGAGGATTCTGCAGACTGGGAAAAAGAACTACAACAGGAACTTCAAGAATATGAAGTGGTGGCAGAATCAGAAAAACGGGATGAAAACTGGGATAAGGAAATAGAGAAAATGCTGCAAGAGGAAAATTAGCTGTTGCCCGAAGTACAGGAATAATCCTTAACATTCTGCAAACTGACATTAAATTCTAGATGTTGACATTCACTGAGTCATAAGGCACAAAAGAGTATAACTTTATGCAACTCACATTTATTCTTTCTTCAAGCTAAAACTTTCCTCTTTAAAAAATGTAGAACAGTTTTATGTAACATTTCTTTAATATAAATTGAGTTAGAGATGTTCTTGCAGGCACTATGGATAGCTTTCTTTGCCAGAGAAACACAAGTAGAATTTTAGTGTTTTCTATGAGATCAAAGTATAATTTATTCTTCAGTTGTGGTTTTCTAAACATTTGTACTCCTAGTTGCATTTTCCTTGATACAGGGACATTCAAGCACTTATCGAATGGGTTAATTACTAACAAAATGACCAAATTATACCAAAGAACTTAAGAGAAAGCACTTTTAGGACTATTTTCTTGCTAAATATTTTCTAAAATTCCATCTGAAAGCCAAAAGATAAAGTAGTTACATTGATTTTAATGGTGGAAACACTACACAATTTGACATTAAGAAATGCTGTGCAAAAATATTTGTTTTCTCTGGGGCCTTTTCACTTTTTTTTTTTTTTAACTATACCACAAATTTTATATCACAGTTTTTGTAGACAGTGGAGCCTTCCATCTTTTTTGTAAATAGCCTTCAGAAACCTATTCACCTTAAACTCTGTTCTTTTAATCATTACCACATACAAGTGTTTTAGGTTTGTCTTAACTGTCTTTGTAACATCGTGTTCCTCTGAGTACAACTTCTAGAACTTTTTTTTTACTTCTAGAACTTTATTGATTAATCCTACTTGTATTCTGCTACACCAGCGTGCATGTGTTCATACAATATGATTATTTTATTTTATTTTCACCTCCAGTTTCATGCTGGAAAATATGATTATTTAAAAAAAAAAAGGTGGTTTAATATCAGAAACTTTCCTAAGCTTTTGCTTTCCTGACCTTTCATATTTTTCAAGGAGCTTTTATTTCATAAAAGGATGTAGGATTAAAACCTTTCTTAATAAGGAGAATGAACATATTTAGATACATGGCCCCATAAAACTGAATTGTGGCCATTTGGCAAAGGTATAGTCGACAAGAGAACTGACTGGGTATGAATCCAAGCAGTACTCTTTTGTTTGTCGATATGCACATGTGACTGAGCCAGACTGTCCCAGCTAGAGTCATTTGCCTTACAGCAACGTACTCGTGTTTAATGAAACCACTGACCCCACACGATCAAAAGCTTTCCCCTTGTGCTGGTGCCACAGTTGCTTATTACTGGATTGGGTCTCAGAGATGACTGGCAACTTCTGAGATAATCTTACTGGAGGAAAAGTTTTCTTGTTGTTTTTAATAAAGTTGGTTGGCGAGAAAGGAACATGTTAAATGCTTTTAATCAGCTGACATTCCTAGATGTGAGCAGATGAGATGCTATATGCACTAAAATCCTTTTTTTTTTTTTTTTGAGACAGAGCCTCAAGCTGTTGCCCTCGGTAGAGAGCTGTGGCGTCACAGCTCACAGCAACCTCCAACTCTTGGGCTTCAGTGATTCTCTTGCCTCCGCTTCCCAAGTAGCTGGGACTGCAGGTGCCTGCCACAATGCCCGGCTATTTTTTTTGGGGGGGGGGAGGGTTGTCGTTATTGTTTGGCAGGCCCGGGCTGGATTCAAACCCGCCATCTCTGGTATATGTGGCTGGCACCCTAGCCGCTGAGCTACAGGCACTAGGCCCATTACTATCAATTTTACATGATACTCTCAGTGCAATACCCTATCACAATAAAAGGATAAAATAAGATTTTGTACAGACTGCAAGAATACAATTGTGCTATATTTTTATGGATTCATCAAACAGTACAGTTTTCTGCACTAGTAAATTATACAAGTAATTATAATTATACAAGTAATTATACAAAGTGTTATTCCTTTTTTTTTTTTTTTTTTTTTTTCCTTTTTTGAGATAGAGTCTCACTATGTTGCTCTCGGTAGAGTGCCGTGACATCATAGTAACCTCAAACTCTTGGGCTCAAGCAATTCTCTTGCCTCAGCCTCCTGAGCAGCTGGGACTACAGGTGCCCACCACAACACCCGGCTTTTGTTGTTATTGTTGTTTAGCAGGCTCAGGCTGGGTTTGAACCTGCCAGCCCGGGTGTATGTGGCCAGCACCCCAGCCACTGAGCTACAGGCACCAAGTCCAAAGTGTTACTCTTAAAGGGCAAAATAATTTCTCACCATGTTTGATGGAAATTTTCTAAAGTATTTATTAAATGCTTAGGGTTCACTGACAAGATGAACTGACCGTAAAAATATGTAAACTGTGTCAAATGATAAAATACATTTCGGTGGCGCCTGTGGCTCACTGAGTAGGGTGCTGGCCCCATATAACCGAGGGTGGCTGGTTCAAACCCAGCCCCGGGTGAACTGCAACCAAAAAATAGCCGGGCATTGTGGCAGGCGCCTGTAGTCCCAGCTACTCGGGAGGCTGAGGCAGGAGAATCGTGAAAGCCCAAAAGCTGGAGATTGCTGTGAGTCCTGTGACATCATGGCACTCTACCGAGGGTGGTAAAGTAAGACTCTGTCTCTACAAAAAAAATACAAACATTTCATCACACTGGAGATAATACCTCACTACCCAAAGTGTGACTCAGGAACTAGTGTGGCCTGGCACTGCCCCTGAAGTTTTTAAGAAATGCAGAGCCTCAGGCCAACCCCAGACAAGCTAACGTTATCACAACCCCCAGAGCACGCAAATGGACTTTAACATTTGAGAAGCAATGGTCTAATACCCTCTAAGTGCAGCTGGTGCCTTTTTCCCCCCCTCTGTAAATTTAAGGGCTACACATGCAGTTATGTTACATGGATATATTACCTAGTGGTAAAGTCTGGGCTTTTAGCCTAACAGTCACTCAAATAATGTATATTGTACCCATTAAGTAATTTCTCATCTCACCACCCTCCCACCCGTCTGAGTCTCCAGTGTCTATCAGTCCTCACTGTATATCCATGTATACACATTTTTTAACTGTCCGTACAAGTGAGAACATGGAGTGTCATTTGTCTTTCTGTTTCCAAATTGTTTCACTTCAGATAATGGCCTCCAGGCCAGATGTGATGACTCAAACCTGTAATCCCTGCACTTTGGGAGGTGCTAGCAGAAGGATTCTTTTTTTTTTTTTTTTTTTTTTATTGTTGGGGATTCATTGAGGGTACAATAAGCCAGTTACACTGATTGCAATTGTTAGGTAAAGTCCCTCTTGCAATCAAGGCAGAAGGATTCTTTGAGGCCAGGAGTAAACAGCTGGGCCTGGGTGCATGCTTGTAGTCCTAGCTACTCAGGAGACTGAGGCAGGAGAAGTGATTAAGCCCAGAAGTTTCAGGTTGCTGTGAATTATGACGACACCATGGCACACTCTCCAGGGTGATGGAGTGAGACTGTCTCTAAAAGAAAAAAATTGTAAGCCACAGTCAGTAGGTTATTGTGGGATTTCTCTCCTAGGCCCCCAGTAGGGATGATATATGGTGATAAATGTTCTTTCCTTTTTTTTCTTTTTTTTTTTTTTTTTTTTTTGTAGAGACAGAGTCTCACTGTACCGCCCTCGGGTAGAGTGCCGTGGCGTCACACGGCTCACAGCAACCTCCAACTCCTGGGCTTAAGCGATTCTCCTGCCTCAGCCTCCCGAGTAGCTGGGACTACAGGCACCCGCCACAACGCCCGGCTATCTTTTGGTTGCAGTTTGGCCGGGGCTGGGCCTGAACCCGCCACCCTCGGCATATGGGGCCGGCGCCCTACTCACTGAGCCACAGGCGGCGCCCTAAATGTTCTTTCCTAATAAGCATGAGGAGTAATGACTGCTTTCTCCCAGCCAGAGCTAAAACTCAACCAAGTTAGCCAGCCCCTATGACCTAATAAATAGAGATAATAGACCAATTCATCATAACAGAGGATTTTGATGACTACTCCTGCAGTATCCAGTATCCAACTATAATCATGATAATAGCCTTTAAGTGCATAATATGCTCTGCTATTACTGCACCCAGACAATGAAAAAATCATGATACAACAAAATGACCAAGTCACTTGGCAATTTTAAACTCTCTCCTGGAGACTTACTGTAGGGTGTAAATGTGATGTGGGAACTAAGCTAAGTAATATGTCTTCATCAAAGGAAAGTGGCACAAGAACATATTACTGGCGCTCACAAAATGAACATTTTTTGCTAATTGCATTAACAGAATGCATGCTTGTGAATTGAGGCAGAAAACACACATTCAAAATCTGGATACACAAAGGTAATTTATAAAAAATAAGCATGTGGGGTGGCGCCTGTGGCTCAAAAGAGTAGGGCACTGGCCCCATATGCCAGAGGTGGCGGGTTCAAGCCCAGCCCTGGCAAAAAAAAAAAAAAAACATGTGATGGACATCTCGATGTCCCCATTACTAAGCTTTTAGAAATGGGCTAAGCTGGGCGGCGACTGTGGCTCAGTCGGTAGGGCGCCGGCCCCATATACCGAGGGTGGCAGGTTCAAACCCGGCCCCAGCCAAACTGCAAAACCAAAAAATGGCCGGGCGTTGTGGCAGGCGCCTGTAGTCCCAGCTACTCAGGAGGCTGAGGCAAGAGAATCGCTTAAGCCCATGAGTTGGAGGTTGCTGTGAGCTGTGTGAGGCCACGGCACTCTACCGAGGGCCATAAAGTGAGACTCTGTCTCTACCAAAAAAAGAAATGGGCTAAGCTAGTCAGTGTGGTGGCGGATGGTCATCCTCCACCTTGCCTACACCAGAGAGCACCTGGGGAATCCAGCTCTGCAGATGCTTAGACCCCTTTGCAGAGATACTGAATTCTTTGGCCAGGGGTGTACCCCTGGGGGTCAGGATTGTTTAAAACTTTCCAGTCATTCTGGGAGCCAGGATTGAGAACCACCCACGGGGTCTGGGGACAGAGAGATGAGTGGAAGGTCACGAGGCTTGCTTGGGCAAGATTCTCATCAGCCTGTGCCCCTCAGCTTCTGTATTAGTAAAGTAAAAGGGTTGGACTGCATGGTTTTTATCATCTCATGTCTAAAATATACTATTTTAAGAGATGCCTTTGGAAAATGGATACTATTTTTGTTCTGTTTTCAAAGTGGAGTTTTTTCATTTTCCGGCTTTTGTTTGTTTTCCAAAATGCACATTATCTTGGCTTTTCAGATTGTATACCACAGATTAAATTTCTACATTTATAGGCTTGGCTTGGTGGCTCACACCTGTAATCCTAGCATTCTGGGAGGCCAAGGTGGGTGGATCTTCTGAGTTCAGGAGTTTGAGACCAATCTGAGCAAAGCGAGACCCCCAATTCTACTAAAAATAGAAAAAAAAATTTAGCTGAGCTTTGTGGTGGGCCCCTGTAGTCCCAGCCACTCAGGAGGGAGACTGAGACAAGATGATTGCTTGAGCCCAAGAGTTGGAGGTTGCTGTGAGCTATGATGCAATGGCACACTACCAACAGAGTAAGACTCTGTTTCAAAAAATAATAAAATAAAAATAAATGTATGCATTTATCTCAGCCCCACTGACAAACCTCACTAAATGACAGGGAATAAAAAGAAAAGGGATAAATTTATAATGATCAAAATGGAAGACCTGCAGACAGCAGTCAAGTGATAAGAACATTTTCCCTGGCTCAGCGCCCATGCTCAGTGTTTAGGGCACCAGCCACATACACTGGGGCTGGCGGATTTGAACCCGGCCCGGGCCTGCTAAACAATGACAACTACAACAACAACAAAAAGTAGCCAGGTGTTGTGGCGGGTGCCTATAGTCCCAGCTACTTGGGAGGCTGAGGCAAGAGAATCACTTAAGCCCAAGATTTTGAGGTTGCTGTGAGCTGTGATGCCACTGCACTCTACGAAGGAGGACATAGTGAGACTCTGTCTCACAAAAATAAAAATTAAAAAAAAGAACATTTTCATGGGCTGGGCTTGGTGGCTCATCCCTGAGATACTAGCATTCTGGGAGGCCAAGGCGGGTGGACAGTCTGAGCTCACAAGATTGAGACCAGCCTGAGCAAAAGCGAGACCCCTGTCTCTACTAAAAATAGAAAAACTGAAGCAAGAGGATCTCTTAAGCCCAAGTTGGAGGTTGCTGTGAGCTATGACACCATGGTACTCTACCGAGGGCTACAGCTTGCGACTCTGTCTCAAAAAATAAATAAATAAAATAAAATAAAATAGGTCATGCCTGTAGCTCTGTGGATAGGGCACCAGCCCCATATACTGAGGGTGGCAGGTTCGAACCTGGCCCCGGCCAGCAACAGCAGTGGCAACTGCAACAAAAATAGCCAGGCGTTGTGGCGGGCGCCTGTAGTCCCAGCTACTTGGAGGGTAAGACAAGAGAATTACTTATGCCCAAGAGTTGGAGGTTGCTATGAGCTGTGACACCACAGCACTCTACCAAGGGCAACAAAGTGAGATTCTGTCTCAAAAAAAAATAATAATAATAAATAAATAGGGCGGCGCCTGTGGCTCAGTCGGTAAGGCACCGGCCCCATATACCGAGGGTGACGGGTTCAAACCCAGCCCTGGCCAAACTGCAACCGAAAAATAGCCGGGTGTTGTGGCGGGCACCTGTAGTCCCAGCTACTCGGGAGGCTGAGGGAAGAGAATCGCTTAAGCCTGGGAGTTGGAGATTGCTGTGAGCTGTGTGAGGCCATGGCACTCTACCGAGGGCCATAAAGTGAGACTCTGTCTCTACAAAAAAAAAAATAAATAAAATAAATAAATAAATAAATAAATAAAATAGGCTCAGCCCCTGTACCTAAGCGGTTAGGGCACCAGCCACATACACCAAGGCAGGCGGGTTCTAACCCAGTCTGGGCCTGCTAAACAATGACAACTGCAGCAAAAAAATAGCCAGGCATTGTGGTAGGTGCCTGTAGTCCCAGCTACTTGGGAGGCTGAGGGAAGAGAATCACTTAAGCCCAAGAGTTTGAGGTTGCTGTGAGCTATGACGCCGCAGCACTCTACCGAGGGTAATATAGTAAGACTGTCTCAAAAATAAAGTATGTGTATCATTTCAATTGTTCTTTTTCTTTGTTTGAATACCTATTTTTGACAAGGGTATAGGGGAAAAGCATACAAATGCTGTAGATGGAAATGTAAAAATTTTTTTTTGAGACAGTCTCATTATGTCGCCCTCGGTAGAGTGCTGTGACATCACAGCTCACAGCAACCTCAAACTCTTGGGCATCATTGATTCTCTTGCCTCAGCCTCCCAAGTATCTGGGACTACAGATGAGGAATGTAAAATTGTTAAATCTTTCCAAATGGCAGTTGGGTAATATGGATCAAAGTGTTAAAGGTGCAAGACACTTAATTCAGCATTTTAACTCTTAGAATTTATTCTAAAAATAAAAAGAATTTATTCTAAAGAAGTAATTCCATAAGTATTGCTTTGATTATAAAATGGCAAAACTAAAAATTACTCACATGTCCTACACCAAAATCTTGATTTGAACTGGTGATGGCTCATCCATATAATGGAATGGTATACAAATATTTTAAGCGATGGATTTCACACCCACTTGATGGTTGAAAATGTAAAAGTCTGAAAATAGCAAGAGTTAGTAAGCAAGTAAAATAACAGGAACATTGATGTACTGTTGTCGAAGAGTGTACACTGGCACAATCTTTTTGGGAAAAAGCCAAAAGTGAGATTACTCAAATGAAAAGTTGAATATGTATTTATCTTTGCCCAGTAATTCCTCGTATGACCACTTATGAAAATAATTTCCATTACTTAGTAAAGAGAAAGATATATACATCGTATAGCATGTGCAGGGAGGTGACACATGCAAGAATGTCCATGATAGTGATATTCTAATAACCTCAGGCTACACCCAACCCAAATGTCCACAGCAGTAGAATGGGATTACAATCACAATGTGATTATCATAGTGAAAAGCAAAGAACACGAACAAACAACAGATACACACAGTGATGTGAATGAACTTACAAGTCTCCCAAATATATTGTTAAATAGAAAAGGCAAGACCAGGCCGGGTGCACTGGCTCATACCTGTAATCCCAGCACTTGGGAGGCCTAGCCAGGTGCATTGCCTGAGCTCACAGGTTTGAGACCAGCCTGAGCCAGAGTGAGACCTGGTTTCTAAAAATAGTTGGGCGTTGTGGTGGGCACCTGTAGTCCCAGCTACTTGGGAGGCTGAGGCAAGAGAATTGCTTAAGCCCAAGAGTTTGAGGTTGCTGTGAGCTGTGATGCCATGACACTCTACCCAAAGCAACAAAGTGAGAGACTGTCTAAAAAAAAAAAAAAAAAACTGGGTGGTGCCTGTGGCTCAGTGACTAGGGCACTGGCCCCATATACCGAGGGTGGCGGGTTCAAACCCAGCCCTGGCCAAACTGCAACCAAAAAATAGCCGGGCGTTGTGGCGGGCGCCTGTAGTCCCAGCTGCTCCAGAGGCTGAGGCAAGAGAATTGCGTAAGCCCAAGAGCTAGAGGTTTCTGTGAGTCCTGTGGTGTCATGGCACTCTACTGAGGGCAGTAAAGTGACACTCTGTCTCTACAAAAAAAAAAAAAAAAAACCGGGGCGGCGCCTGTGGCTCAGTCGGTAGGGCGCCGGCCCCATATACCGAGGGTGGCGGGTTCAAACCCAGCCCCGGCTGAACTGCAACCAAAAAAAAAAAAAAAAATAGCCGGGCGTTGTGGCGGGCGCCTGTGGTCCCAGTTACTCGGGAGGCTGAGGCAGGAGAATCACTTAAGCCCAGGAGTTGGAGGTTGCTGTGAGCCGTGTGACGCCACGGCACTCTACCAAGGGCCATAAAGTGAGACTCTGTCTCTACAAAAAAAAAAAAAAAAAAACCTACCACAAGGTTCCAAACAGGTGGTATTATTTACAGAGAAAAGTTAAAAATCTTTACAGCTACCACCTGTATCCTCTGGAGTAGCAACTATAGAGAAGCAAGCAACGGGACAGTGACTGTTATCAAGCAAATGAGGGGACAGTGGCTGATTATTATCATTTTAGCTAGACCTGTTCCTTCACAGAGTTTTGGGGGCCCTTACTTTAGTTCTCACCTGCCCCCCCTTTATCAACCTGTAAGGGCAGTTGCACAGCCACATAAAACAAGGAAGACACAGGGTCTAACATTATACACATCAGTTGAAAACTGTTAAGACTCAAATTCCTTTCGCTGAACTCTTTAATAAAAGGCAAAAGATTTGTGTGACCTAAAAAGAAACAAGAGTTTAACAGTGGCTCGACACCTGAGGCTCAGTGAGTAGAGCACGGGCCACATATACCAAGGCTGGTGGGTTCGAGCGTGGCCCAGGCCAGCTAAACAACAATGACAACTGCAACCAAAAAATAGCTGGGCGTTGTGGCGGTTGCCTGTAGTCCCAACTACTTGGGAGGCTGAGGCAAGAGAATCACTTAAGCCCAAGAGTTGGAGGTTGCTGTGAGCTGTGATGCTACGGCCACTTTACCAAGGGCAACATGGTGAGACTGTCTCAAAAAAAATAAATAAAAGTTTAACAGCCACCTAGGAAAGACAATTGCCAGGTAATGGCCACAGCTGGTGTAGGGAGGATGCAACTGAGCCCAGCTCATGTGTGCAGCAATTCTTCAAAATAACAGGTTTAAAGGAAACCTAAGGCTTTTAACTTGAAAATGCGACCAAGCGTGATGGCTCACTCCTATAATCCTAACACTATGGGGGGCCAACACTGGTGGATCCACTGAGCTCAGGAGTTCAAGACCAGCCTGAGCAAGAGCAAGACCCTGCCTCTACTAAAAATAGAAAAACTAGCTGGGCGTCAGTCACAGCAGGCACCTGTGGTCCCAGATGCATAGGATGTTGAGGCAAAAAGGATTGCTCAAGGCTCAGTGCCTGTGGCTCAAGCGACTGAGGCGCCAGCCACATATACTTGAGCTGGCAGGTTCGGGGTTCAAATCCAGCCTGGGCCCGCCAAACAACGAGGGCTGCAACCAAAAAATAGCCAGGCGTTGTGGCGGGCACCTGTGGTCCCAGTTACATGGGAGGCTGAGGCAAGAGAATTACTTAAGCCCAGGAGTTGGAGGTTACTGTAAGCGGTAATGCCTCAGCACTCTACCCAGGGTGACAGCTTGAAGCTCTGTCTCAAAAAAAAAAAAAAGATTGCTTGAACCTAGAAGTCTGATGTTGCTGAGAGTTATGATGTCAAGGCACTCTATCCAGAGTGACAGAGTCAGACTCTGTGTCCAAAAAACAAAAAGTCTTGTGGGGCGGCGCCTGTGGCTCAAGGAGTAGGGCACGGGCCCCTTATACTGGGAGGTGCTGGGTTCAAACCCAGCCCAGCCAAAAACTGAAAAAAAAAAAAAAGTGTTATGTGCAGTGCACCACTGTTATGCAAATTAGAAGCTGAGTCATTGCCCTTCGGAGTAACGCTATAGCTCCCAAGCTTGGCTGAAGCTTGATTGTCAGGGTAAGGCCAGGCTGGAGTCCAGGAGTCCACCTGAGAAATTAAATTCATTTGCTCACTGAAGCTGTAAGTGTGATTATTTTTGAATAGAGAATTTTGTTCAATGTATAAAAAAATGGTTTCAGAGCTCTGCATTTGACATGAGAAAAGGTTCACAATATAATGTTCAGTAAAATATAAAAGGCAAGTTACAAAAATATATTTATTATGATTATACTTTTTCTTTTTTTCTTTTTTTTTTTTTTTGTGGTTTTTTTTTGGCCGGGGCTGGGTTTGAACCCGCCACCTCTGGCATATGGGACCGGCACCCTACTCCTTGAGCCACAGGTGCTGCCCTATGATTATACTTTTTCTTCCAAAAATGTGCATGGCTATGTGTGTTGGGCATGTATATGAATAGTAAAAGGACTCAGAAGGCTTCCACCAAAATATTAATGGAAATTATATCTTTTAAAATTCTTTATTTTCATCTACATTTTCAGAAAATTCTGTGCTTTACATAGTAAGATAAATAAGAAAAAATCAATAATGATTTACATTTCCTTCTCCCAGACCTGAAATCAGAGGTTATTTCTCCAAGGAATCCTGATTCCTTTTGTTGACAAAAGGTATTTATTTTTCAAGAATTGTCTGGGCTATTCTCAGCCACTGCCACTGTACTCTAGCCTGGGTGACAGAGTGAGAACCTGTCTCAAAAAAAAAAAAGGCTCTGCACCTGTGTCTCAAGTGGCTAAGGCACCAGCCACATACACCTGGGCTGGCGGGTTCGAATCTAGCCTGGCCCTGCCAAACAACAATGATGGCTGCAACCAAAAAATAGCTGGGCATTGTGGTGGACACCTGTGGTCCCAGCTACTTGGGAGGCGGGGGCAGGAGAATCACTTGAGCCCAGGAGTTGGAGGTTGCTGTGAGCTGTGATGCCACAGCACTCTACCCAGGGCGACAGCTTGAGGCTCTGTCTCAAAAAAATAAAATAAAATAAAAAGAAAGAAAAGAAAAGGAAATAATGTTAGAAAGATATTACATTAACAAAATGAAAATAACCATACAGAGAGGATGGTGACAGGAGGAACTCTGTGTCTGCACTTGTTTGATGTGAGAAGGTGGGACACAGACCTTCTTCTCTAGAAGCAAATCTCTATATGATATCTATGATTTCAGACTCAGTTTGATGGCATGTGACAGAAAATCCAAAATTACAGTGGTCTAAACTGGAGGCCGATTTCTATTTCCCATCAGCGAAATCCAGAGGAAAGCAGGTAAGCTGCTAGAAGAAGCAGTTGAGGACGCTAGTTCCTTGTAGCCCCCAGCTCCCCACCGGGCCTTATTTTCCCATAAAAGGATGGAGAAAAGACCCATAAGAAAAATAGCCCCACCCGCTGTCCTGAAGAAATGGCCACACTACACTTCACTTGCATCCCCTTGGCCAGGATTTTCCCACTTGGCCACCCTGCTCCAAGAGAAGCTGGAGGCTGGGAAATACAGTCTTATTCTGTGCCCAACTAATACTTTGGGGGTTTCATTACTAGGGAAGAAGGAAGAACTGATCTCAGAGTGGGCAGCTAAAAGTCTCCACCATAAGCTAAAATGGAAAATCAAAAGACACTTTAAAAAAGGCTAGGTGTCGGGCGGTGCCTGTGGCTCAAAAGAGTAGGGTGCCAGCCCCAGCCCCATATGCTGGAAGTGACAGGTTCAAACCCAGTCCCGGCCAAAAACTGCAAAAAAAAAAAAAAAAAAAAGAAGGCTAGGTGTAGTAGGTTTATGCCTGTAATCCCAGGCATAAATCTGTCGCCCCATGTGTCATAGCTCTCAGCAACCTCAAACTCCTGGGCTCAAGTGATCCTCCTGCCTCAGCCTCCCAAGTAGCTTGGACTACAGTTGCTCATGACCATGCCCAACTGGTTTTTCTATTTTTAGTAGAGATGGGGTCTGGCTCTTGCTCAGGCTGGTTTTATACTCCTGAGCTCAACTGATCCACTGACCTAAGCCACTGAGCTCTCAGATTACAGGCAAGAGCCACCACACCCAAATAATATAAAGGTGATATTTAATTTGGCCGGGGCTGGGTTTGAACCCGCCACCTCCGGCATATGGGACCGGCGCCCTACCCGCTGAGCCACAGGCGCCGCCCTAAAGGTGATATTTATATAACATAAAGTTAGCATTTTTGGGGAGACAAAATCTCACTTTGTCACCCTTGGTAGAGTGCTCTTGCATCCCAGCTCACAGCAACCTCAAACTCTTGGGCTCAAGCGATTCTCTTGCCTCAGCCTCTCAAGTAGCTGGGACTACAGGTGCTGGCCACACACCCGGCTATTTTTAGAGATGGGGGATCTCACTCTAACTTAGGCTGGGTCGAACCTGTGAGCTCAAGCAATACACCAGCCTAGGCCTCCCAGAGTGCTAGGATTACAGGCGTGAGCCACCTTGCCCGGTAGCTTGCCAGTCTTTTTTTTTTTTTTTTTTGTAGAGACAGAGTCTCACTTTACGGCCCTCGGTAGAGTGCCGTGGCATCATACAGCTCACAGCAACCTCCAACTCCTGGGCTTAAGGGATTCTCTTGCCTCAGCCTCCTGAGTAGCTGGGACTACAGGCGCCTGCCACAACGCCCGGCTATTTTTTTTGTTGTTGCAGTTCGGCCAGGGCCGGGTTTGAACCCGCCACACTCGGTATATGGGGCCGGCGCCCTACCGACTGAGCCACAGGCGCCGCCCAGCTTGCCAGTCTTAATTAGTCCAACCTCTGTTCTTCCTTTTGCCTCTAGTCCTAGGGGAGGGGTAATAGTTGTTTCCAGCAATTGGTACTTTAGTGTTTGTTTTCCCTTGTTCCTGTTCAGCTTTCAAATACAGGTATTAACATTTTTTCTTTTTCTTCTCTCTTTTTTTTTTTTTTTTGAGACAGAGTCTCACTTTCTTGCCCCTTGTCTTGCCACCACGCCAGACTATTTTTAAAGGCGGAGTCTTGCTCTGGCTCAGGCTAGTCTCGAATCTGTGAGCTCTGGCAATCAACCCACCTCGGCCTCCCAAGTGCTGGGATTACAAGCGTGAGCCACCTCGCCAGGCTGAACAAAAATCATTTTACCACAAAGACATTTGCACCAGAATGTTTATTGTAGCCTAATTCTTTTGTTTTGTTTTTTTCTTTTCTTTACTTTTCTTTTTTTTAGACAGAGCCTCAAGCTGTTGCCCTGGGTAGAGTGCTCTGGCATCACAGCTCACAGCAACCTCCAACTCCTGGGTTTAAGCGATTCTCTTGCTTCAGCCTCCCAAATAGCTGGGACTACAGGTGCCCACCACAATGCCCAGCTATTTTTTGGTTACGTTTGTTGTTGTTTTGACAGGCCCGGGCTGGATTCCAACATGCCGGCTCTGGTGTATGTGGCTGGCGCCTTAGCTGCTTGAGCTACAGGCGCCAAACCAGCCCAATTCTTTTTTGCTTTTTTTTGCAGTTTTTGGCCAGGGCTGGGTTTGAACCCACCACCTCCAGTATGTAGGGCTGGCGCTCTATTCCTTTGAGCCACAGGTGCTGCCCAGCCGCCCAATTAATTGCCAAGTAGCAGAAGCAGCCCAAAATGCCCATCAATCCATGAATGAATTAACAAATTGTGATATATGTATACCTTGGAATACTATTCAGCCATTAAAAATGATGGAGAGGCTCGGCACCTGTGGTTCAAGCAGCTAAGGTGCCAGCCACATACACCTGAGCTGTTGAGTTCGAATCCAGCCTGGGCCCACCAAACAACAATGACAGCTGCAACCGAAAAATAGCCGGGCATTGTGGCAGGCACCTGTAGTCCCAGCTAATTGGGAGGCGGGAGAATCGCTTGAGCCCAGGAGTTGGAGGTTGCTGTGAGCTGTGATGTCATAGCACTCTACCCTGGGCGACAGCTTGAGGATCTGTCTCAAAAAAAAAAAAAAAAAAGGGCGGCGCCTGTGGCTCAGTGAGCAGGGCGCCGGCCCCATATACCAATGGTGGTGGGTTCAAACCCAGCCCCTGCCAAACTGCAACAAAAAAATAATAGCTGGGCATTGTGGCGGGCGCCTGTAGTTCCAGCTACTCGGGAGGCTGAGGCAAGAGAATCGCCTAAACCCAAGAGTTGGAGGTTGCTGTGAGCTGTGATGTCATGGCACTCTACCGAGAGTGATAAAGTGAGACTCTGTCTCAAAAAAAAAATGATGGAGACTTTACATCTTTCATGTTTACATGGATGGAGTTGGAACATATTCTTCTTAGTAAAGTATCTCAAGAATGGGGAGAAAAGTACACAATGTACTCAATACTATTATGAAACAAATATATAAATACTTACACATTCATACCAATGATAAAACACAAATATAGTCTACCAGGAGGGAGGGGAGAGGAGGAGAGGGAGAGGGCGATTGGTGGAAGGAGGGAGGGCATTTGGTGGGATCTTGCCTAAGGTGCACAGAGAAAGGGTACACTTCAAAATAACTAAGAGTAATTATAAATGTCTTACCGCACACAAAAAAAATAGGCTCTTGAAAGGCTGGGCATGGTGGCTCACACATGTAACCCTAGCAATTTGGGAGGCTGAGGTAGGTGGATTGCTTGACCTCATGAATTCAAAACCAACCTGAGCTAGAGCAAGACCCCCATCTCTAAAAACAGCCAGGCATTGTGGTGGACACCTGTGGTCCCAGCTACAGGGGAGGCTGAGGTAAGAGGACCACTCGAGCCCAAGAGTTTGAGGTTACTGTGAGCTATGACACCACAGCACTCTATCCAGAACAACAAACTGAGACTCTGTCTCAAAAAAAAAAAGGGATTTCATTATGTTGTCCAGGCTAAACTCCAACTCCTGGGCTGTGCTCAAGCAATCCTCCTGCCTCAGCCTCCTAAGTAGCTGGGACTTCTGGGGCAGGCCACCTCATGCAGCTAGTTTTATATTTTATTTCAAAAAAAATTTTTTTTTTTTTTTGTAGAGACAGAGTCTCACTTTATCGCCCTCGGTAGAGTTCTGTGGCATCACACAGCTCACAGCAACCTCCAACTCCTGGACTTAGGCTATTCTCTTGTCTCAGCCTCCCGAGTAGCTGGGACTATAGGCGCCCACCACAATGCCTGGCTATTTTTTTTTGTTGCAGTTTGGCTGGGGCTGGGTTTGAACCCTCCACCCTTGATATATGGGGCCGGCGCCCTACCCACTGAACCACAGGTGCTGCCCTTTATTTAATTATTTTATTTAATTAATTAATTTATTTTGAGACAGAGCCTCAAGCTGTCGCCCTGGGTAGAGTGCTGTGGCATCACAGCTCACAGCAACCCCTTCAACTCCTGGGCTCTGCCTCTTCCTCCCAAGTAGCTGGGACTACAGGCGCCTGCCACAAGGTTGGCTATTTTTTTTGGTTGTAGCTGTCATTGTTTGGCGGGCCTGGGCTGGGTTCCAACCCACCAGCTCCGGTTTATGTGGCTGGTGCCTTAGCTGCTTGAGCCACAGGCGCTGAGCCTATTTTATGTTTTTTTTTTTTTTGAGACAGAGTCTCACTATGTCATCCTTGATAGAGTGCCATTGTGTCACAGCTCACAGCAACCTCAAACTTGCCATTGTGTCACAGCTCACAGCAACCTCAAACTCTTGGGCTTAAGGCACTCTCTTGCCTCAGCCTTCCAGGTAGCTGGGACTACAGGTGCCTGCCACCCAGCTATTTTGTTGTTGTTGCAGTTGTTTAGCTGTCCCAGGCCGGGTTCGAGCCTACCACCCTTGGTGTATGTGGCTGTCGCAGTAACCACTGTGCTATGGGCGCTGAGCCTAGTTTTTTTATTTTAAATGTTATCTGTGAAGATGAGTGTCTTATTGCTTGTCCTTTGACAGCATCTTGACAGAGGCATCCCCCTGTGGCCAATTATTTATTATATTTGCTTGATACCTTTTTACATGTCTGAAATATTTTATTCTAATATTTTAATTAGTAACAACAAAATCAAGTACCTAGGCATAAATCAGACAAAAGATTCACATACGATGTGAGGAGTTATCAAAGAACACCTAAATAAATGGGATTGGGAAGATGTACTATATTCATAGATGGGAAGACAAAATATTCCTAAGGATGTCAGTTTTAATGATATCTTGAAGGGCACCCTGGAATCTGTATTTTTTCATCCCAGGATATTTTGAAATTGTCATTCTCATACCAACTTTGGAAAATACTAGTAAAGAAGGCTAGTACTTTAAGTCAGAAATACTTTCTTTTTTTCTTTCCTTTTCTTTCTTCCTCCGTCTTTTTTTTTTTTTCCTGAGAAAGGGTCTCACTCTGTTGCAGCTAAAGTGCAGTAACCTCATCATAGTTCATTGCATCCTTAAATGCCTGGGCTCAAGTGAGGCGCCTGCCTCAGCCTCCTGAGTAGCTGGGACTACAGGCACCCACTACTATGCTGGGCTAGTTTTTCTACTTTTTGTAGAAATAAGGGTCTTGCTCTTCCTCAGGCTAGTCTTGAACTCCTGACCTTAAGCAATCCTCCCATCTCAGTCTCCCAAAGTGCTAGGATTACAGGCATGAGCCACCATACTCAGTCTCAAATCAGAAATATTTCTCAATCAGCTGGACTTGGTGGCTCATACCTGTAATCCTAGCACTGTGAGAGGCTAACTGCTAACTTGGGTAGATCACCTGAGCTCAGGAGTTGGAGACCAGCCAAAGCAAGAGCAAGACTCCATCTCTATTTTTTTTTTTTTGTAGAGACAGAGTCTTAGTTGTTTTTTTTTTTTTTTTTTTTTTTTGTAGAGACAGAGTCTCACTTTATGGCCCTCGGTAGAGCTGTGGCGTCACACAGCTCACAGCAACCTCCAACTCCTGGGCTTAAGCGATTCTCTTGCCTCAGCCTCCCGAGTAGCTGGAACTACAGAGTCTTAGTTTATCACTCTTGGTAGAGTGCCGTGGCATCACACAGCTCACAGCAACCTCCAACAACTCCTGGGCTTAGGTGATGCTCTTGCCTCAGCCTCCCAAGTACCTGGGATTACAGGCTCCGGCCACAATGCCCAGCTATTTTTTTGTTGTTGTTGCAGTTCAGCCAGGGCTGGGCTTGAACCCGCCACATTCGGTATATGGGGCTGGCGCCCTACCCACTAAGCCACAGGCGCTGCCCCCCATCTCTATTAAAAATAGAAAAACTAGGGCGGTGCCTGTGGCTCAGAGGAGTGGGGCGCCGGCCCCATGTACCGGAGGTATGGGTTCAGACCTGGCCCCAGCCAAACTCTGGGAAAAAAAAAATAGAACAACTAGCCAGAGGTTGTGGTGGGTGCCTGTAGTCCCAGCTACTGAGGAGGCTTAGGCAAGAGAATCGGTTAAGTCCAAGAGTTTGAGGTTGCTGTGAACTATGACGCCACGGCACTGTACCCTGAGTGACAGAGTAAAAACAAAAACAAAAACCCTGCAATATATGTATTTGAATTCTTGAAATGCACCTACTGTCTCCCAATATTCTGTTCATGAGAAAAATTTTTAAGTATCCTTTTTCTGTTAGAGCTGGTATCCCAGTGTGTGCCGATCTAATAAGAAGCTGTACAGCTTGCCATCAATATGCCTAAGTGATCTGTGTATAATGTATAATCATTTTCTTTTTTTTTTTTTTTTTGTAGAGACAGAGTCTCACTGTACCGCCCTTGGGTAGAGTGCCGTGGCGTCACACGGCTCACAGCAACCTCTAACTCTTGGGCTTACGCGATTCTCTTGCCTCAGCCTCCCGAGCAGCTGGGACTACAGGCGCCCTCCACAACGCCCGGCTATTTTTTTTTTTTTTTTTTTGTTGCAGTTTGGCCGGGGCTGGGTTTGAACCGCCACCCTCGGCATATGGGGCCGGCGCCCTACTCACTGAGCCACAGGCGCCGCCCGTATAATCATTTTCTAAATCTTTCAGTGTCTGCCAGAAATGTGGAAATCCATGGCAAATGCAGAAATTGGTCAAATTCCTATAAGAACTAAAATCAGGGTTAGCTCAGAAAAAATGGTATTGGATAATCAAATTAAACAATAAGCTCTTTGTTCTATCAAAAGACAAATACTCCTTTTCACTACCTGCCACCCTAATCGTATGCAACAAACATGAAATTCAACTCTTTTGAGGAAATAATACTCTTGGCCGCTTTAAAAGTTAGTAGGAGCTTTTTATTCTCTGAAAATACCCTGTTTCCCCGAAAATAAGACAGTGTCTTAAGGTGTGCTCCCAAAGATGCGCTAGGTCTTATTTTTAGGGGACGTCTTATCTTTCCTGTAAGTAGGTCTTATTTTTGGGGAAACCGGGTACTTTGAGGTGGACAAGTCAAACTAACATGGTTAATTTAACTTGTGTTGACCCTTTTACATACAGCTCAGAGGTCACCTTCTAGGGAGGAAAACTGTGGCCTTGGGGCCACATGTGGCCCTCCAGATTCCCAAGTGTAACTCCTTGACTGAATCTAAACTTCACAGAAGAAATCCCTTTATTAAAAGGATTTGTTGGGCAGTGCCTGTGGCTCAAAGGAGTAGGGCACTGGCCCCATATGCCGGAGGTGGCAGGTTCAAACCCAGCCCTGGCCAAAAACTGTAAAAGGATTTGTTGGGCAGCACCTGTGGCTCAAAGGAGGAGGGTACCGGCCCCATATGCCGGAGGTGGTGGGTTCAAACCATCCCTGGCCAAAAACTGCAAAAAAAAAGGATTTGTTGGCTCGGCGGCCATAGCACGGTATTTATGGCGCCAGCCCCATGCACCAAGGCTGGCCAGCTAAACAACAATGACAACTGCAACAAAAAAATAGCTGGGTGTTGAGGCAGATGCCTGTAGTCCCAGCTACTTGGGAAACTGAGGCAAGTGAATTGCTTAAGCCCAAGAGTTTGAGGTTGCTGTGAGCTGTGATGCCACAGCACTCTATGGAGGGCGACATAGTGAGACTCTGCTTCAACAACAACAAAAAGGATTTGTTCCATAAAATTTGTAAGTTCTTTTTTTTTTTTGAAACAGTCTCACTTTGTTGCCCTGGGTAGAGTGCCATGATGTCATTATAGCTCACATCAACCTCATACTCTTAGGCTCAGAAATCCTTTTGCCTCAGACTCCCAAGCGTATGCCACCACACCTGGCTGGTTTTTTCTGTTTTTAGTGGAGGCAGGGTCTTGCTCTTGCTCAGGATGGTCTGGAACTCCTGAGCTCAAGGGATCCTGCCTTCCCCTCCCACTCTCAGAGTGCTAGGATTACAGGAGTGAGCCACCACACCTGGCCTGTTCTGGAAAATTTGGATGCAGTCAAAAGGCCACACTCAAGGATCCAGAAAACCACATGTGGCCTCAAGGCCACAGGTTACCCACCCCTAGAAGAAATTACAATAAATTATAAATTGTTATTGTTTGTTGTACATGTGACTGTGCAATGTTGGCCTGGATGCTCCTTATTCTAAATCAAGGTGTACCTGGTGTCTAATAAAGAACTCAGAATGTAGTAGGCGCTCAGTAAATGTTTAATTGATTAATTACAACTTTTTTTTTTTTTTTTGTAGAGACAGAGTTTCACTTTATGGCCCTCGGTAGAGTGCCATGGCATCACACAGCTCACAGCAACCTCCAACTCCTGGGCTTAAGCGATTCTCTTGCCTCAGCCTCCCGAGTAGCTGGGACTACAGGCGCCCGCCACAATGCCCGGCTATTTTTTTGGTTGCAGTTTGGCCGGGGCCGGGTTTGAACCTGCCACCCTCGGTATATGGGGCTGGCGCTTTACCGACTGAACCACAGGTGCCGCCCTAATTACAACTTTTTAAAAATTAAATCATAGCTGTGTACATGAATGCAATCATGGGGCACCATGCATTGGTTTTATATACAATTTGAAATATTTTCATCAAACCAGTTAACATAGCCTTCCTGGCATTTTCTTAGTTATTGTGTTAAGACATTTATATTCTACATTTAGTATCTTTTTTTTTTTTTTGAGACAGAGTCTCACTACGTCACCCTTCGTAGACTGCTGTGGCATCACAGCTCACAGCAAATTCAAACTCTTTGGCTCAAGCGATTCTCTTGCCTTAGCCTCCCAAGTAGCTGCGACTGCAGGTGCCCGTCACAATGTCTGGCTATTTTTTAGTTGCAGTTGTCATTGTTGTTTAGCTGGCCCTGGCCGGGTTCGAACCTGCCAGCCTTGGTGTATGTGGCCGGCACCATAACCATTGTGCAAATACATGCGCTCATTGTGCTATGAGCGCCAAGCTGAATTATAGCTTTCTATTGCTATCAAGTTTATGCTGGCATGGCTTGGGGTCACCACAACATGAGGAACTGTATTAAAGGGTCGCGGCATTAGGAAGCTTGAGAACCACTGGCTTAAGCTCAAGAATTTGAGGTTGTTGTGAGCTGTGATGCAACAGCCCTCTACTCAGGGCGAAAGCTTGAGACTCTGTCTCAAAAAAAAAAGAAGGGATATGTACTTGGGGAATTGTAGGGTTATCCCTTTAGAAAACTGATCAGTGTTTATCCATTCAGAAGCTCCTTTTCTTGGGCGGTGCCTGTGGCTCAAGGAGTAGGGCACCAGCCCCATATGCCGAGGGGTGGTGGGTTTAAAACTAACCCTGGACAAAATAAAAAAAAAAGAAAAGAAGCTCTTTTTCACAATGTGTGAAGAGCTCTCTCTGTGACTGGCATTCTGCTGGGCACTGGGAATACAGTAGTTCCATGGTCACAGTCCCTTGTCCTCACTGCATTAATTGCCTGGAGGGGCAAGGACTCAATTAGATAAGCCACTATGCAGAAGAATGGAGACTGGCCTGGTATGGGAAGTACAATGACCTGGCAACGCCTAAAATAGGGTACCTAAGATATTCTGGGAGTCAGCAGCATTTCCTGGAGGGACCACTCAGAATACATGCTCTTTACAAAGCAAATAATTCTTTTTTTGTCTTTTTTGAGACAGAACCTCAAGCTGGTTAGAGTGCTGTAGCATCACAGCTCACAGCAACCTCCAACTCCTGGACTTAAGCGATTCTCCTGTCTTCCCCTTCCAAGTAGCTGGGGCTATAGGTGCCTGCCACAACGCCCAGCTATTTTTTGGTTGCAGCTGTCATTGTTGTTTGGTGGCCTGGGCTGGATTCGAACCCACCAGCTCAGGTGTATGTGGCTGGTGCCTTAGCTGCTTGAGCCACAGGCGCTGAGCCAAAAGCAACTAATCCTTGTGTGCGTGTAGGGGGGAAGGATAGACCCTTTCTCAGGGGTAAATATAAAAGGCATACCAAAGTTCATCTATAAAGTTGCCCTACATAGGAGCAATGGGAAATTGTAGCTAAATGTACCTTCATTTACAAAATATTCATTTCAAAATGTTGTAAAATATTTATCAAACATTTTCTTTCTTTTTTTTTTTCTTTTTGCGGTTTTTGGCTGGGGCTGGGTTTGAACCCACCACCTCCAGCATATGGGGCCGGCACCCTACTCCTTGAGCCACAGGCGCCACCCTTTATCAAATATTTTCTACATGTTGGTTATCTTTTTGTACAATTTTGTAATGACTATTTTGTAAATAAAGGTACATTTAGCTGTAGTTTTTCCATTTTCCCTATGTATGGCAACTGTTAATGACCTTTGGGTACATTAACCAGATCTGATATATAAAGTGAAAATGTCTATTTATTTATTTAGAAACAGAGTCTCACTTTGCCACCCTTGCTAGAGTGCCATGGCATCATAGTTCACAGCAACCTCAAACTCTTGGGCTCAAGTAATCCTCTTGCTTCAGCCTCCCAAATAGCTGGGACTACAGGAGCCTGCCGCAATGCCCAGCTATTTTTAGAGATGGGATCTTGCTCTGGCTCAGGCTGGTCTCAAACTCCTGAGCTCAGGCAATCCACCCACCTTGGCCTCCCAGAGTGCTAGGATTACAGGCATGAGCTGCAACGCCTGGCCAAAATGGAGGACATTGTTGCTTAGCTGGCTTGGGCTGGGTTCAAACTCTCCACCCTCCTTGTATGTGGCTGGCACCGTAACCATTGTGCTATGGGTGCTAAGCCCATTTCTCTCTCTCTTTTTTTTTTTTTTGCATTTTTTTCACTGGGGCTGGGTTTGAACCCACCACCTCGGGCATATGGGGCCAGCGCCCTACTCCTTTGAGCCACAGGCGCCACCCCAAGCCCATTTCTCATTGTTAGTAAAGAGACATTGTAATGGATCATATGGTTGTTTTTTTTTTTTTTTTTTTTATAGAGACAGAGTCTCACTGTACCGCCCTCGGGTGGAGTGCCGTGGCGTCACACGGCTCACAGCAACCTCCAACTCCTGGGCTGAAGCGATTCTCTTGCCTCAGCCTCCTGAGTAGCTGGGACTACAGGCGCCAGCCACGACGCCCGGCTATTTTTTGGTTGCAGTTTGGCCGGGGCTGGGTTTGAACCCGCCACCCTCGGCATATGGGGCCGGCGCCCTACTAACTGAGCCACAGGCGCCGCCAAGTTGTTTTTTTTTTTTTTGAGAAAGAGTCTAACCATGTTGTCCTCAGTAGAGTGCTGTAGCGTCACAGCTCACAGCAACCTCAAAATCTTTGGCTTAAGTGATTCTCTTGCCTCAGCCTCCCAAGTAGCGAGGACTACAGGCACCTGCCACAACATCTGGCTATTTTTTTGTTGTAGTTATCAATGTTGTTTAGCTGGCCAGGGGCTAGGTTGGAACTGGCCTGCCTCAGTGCATGTGGCCAGCGCCATAACCACTGTGCTACGGGCATCAAGCCCCGGTATTAATTTTTTTTTTTTTTTTTGAGACAGAGCCTCAAGCTGTCGCCCAGGGTAGAGTGCCATGGCATCACAGCTCACAGCCAACCTCGGACTCCTGGGCTCAAGCGATTCTCCTTGCCTCCGCCTCCCAAGTAGCTGGGACTACAGGCACCCGCCCAAATGCCCCTGCTATTTTTTGGTTGCGGCTGTCATTGTTTGGCAGGTCTGGGCTGGATTGGAACCCGCCAGCTCAGGTGTATGTGGCTGGCACCTCAGCTGCCGAGCGAAGCCCCAATATTAAAATTTACTCTCGTGTATGTTACTAAATTTTTGGTGCCTGTTATCACCATTTTGGATTCAACTCTAATAAAAAATGTTATAGAATTTGCCCCCAATTTTTTTTTTTTTTTTGTAGAGACAGAGTCTCACTTTATGGCCCTCGGTAGAGTGCCGTGGCCTCACACAGCTCACAGCAACCTCCAACTCCTGGGCTTAAGCGATTCTCTTGCCTCAGCCTCCCGAGCAGCTGGGACTACAGGTGCCCACCACAACGCCCAGCTATTTTTTGGTTGCAGTTTGGCTGGGGCCAGGTTTGAACCCGCCACCCTCGGTATATGGGGCCGGCGCCTTACGCACTGAGCCACAGGCGCCGCCCTGCCCCCAATTTTTTTTAAGGGGGTTGTGGGGCTTGTGCCCAGCACGCAACCCTTTCTTTTTTTTTTTCTTTTTTGTTTAGCAGGCTTGGGCCAGGTTCGGACCCACCAGTCCCGCTGCTGGTGCCATAACCAATGAGCACTGGCACCCCTACTAATTTTCTTTCTCTTTCTTTCTTTTTTTTTTTTTTTGCAGTTTTGGCAGGGGCTGGGTTTGAACCTGCCACCTCCAGCATATGGGGCTGGCGCCCTACCCCTTTCAGTCACAGGCGCTGCCCTCTTTCTTTCTTTTTTGAGACAGCTTCTCACTTTGTGGCCCTCGGTAGAGTGCAGTGACATCACAGCTCACAGCAACCTGATACTCTTAGGCTGAAGCAATTCTTTTGCCTCACCCTCCCAAGTTGCTGGGACTACAGGTGCCTGCCACAAAGCCTAGCTATTTTTTTTCTAATTTAATCATAGCTGTGTACATTAATGCAATCGTGGGGTACAATGTGCCGGTTTTATATACAATTTAAAATATTTTCATCCAACTGGTTAACAAAGCCTTCACAGCATTTTCTTAGTTATTGTATTAAGACATTTATATTCTGGGTGGTGCCTGTGGCTCAGTGAGTAGGGCGCCGGCCCTATATGCCGAGGGTGGCGGGTTCAAACCCAGCCCCAGCCAAACTGCAACCAAAAAATAGCCGGGTGTTGTGGCCGGCGCCTGTAGTCCCAGCTCCTTGGGAGGCTGAGGCAAGAGAATCACATAAGCCCAAGAGTTAGAGGTTGCTGTGAGCCATGTGAAGTCATGGCACTCTACCCGAGGATGGTACAGTGAGACTCTGTCTCTACAAAAAATAAATAAATAAATAAATAAAGACATTTATGGGTGGCGCCTGTGGCTCAAGGAGTAGGGCGCCGGTCCCATATGCCAGAGGTGGTGGGTTCAAACCCAACCCTGGCAAAAAAAAAAAAAAAAAAAATAAAGACATTTATATTCTACATTTAGCAAATTTCACAAGTACCCTTGTAAGAGCCACTGTAGGTGTGGTTCCACCAATCACCCTCCCTTCACCCATCCTCCCCCCTGGCTATTTTTTTGTTGCCTTTGTCATTGTTGTTTTAGCTGGCCTGGGCCACTTGGAGTATGCTTGGTGGCTGGCGCCCTGCGCACTGAGCTATGGGAGCCACCAACTGGAGGTTTTGTTTGTTTGTTTTTTTACAGGCGAGGTCTCACTCTGGCTGGGGCTGGTCTAGAACTCCTGAGCTCAGGTCAGTCCACCTGCCTCAGCTTCCCAGAGTGTTAGGATTACAGGTGTGAGCCACTGTGCCCGGCCACACAACTTTTCATAATGAATTATTTAAGACAATATGTCAGAATCAACCCAAATGCCCATCAATACACGAGTGAATTAATAAAATATGGTATATGTATACCATGGAGTTCTACTCAGCCATAAGAAATATGGTGCATGGCGGCTCCGGTAGAACAGTGGTTACGGCGCTGCCCTCATACACCAAGGCAGGCCGTTCGAACCCGGCCCTGGCCTGCTAAACAACAATGACAACTGCAACATGAAAATAGCCAGGCGTCGTGGCGGGTGCCTGTAGTCCCAGATACTTGGGAGGTTGAGGCAAGAGAATGGCTTAAGCCCAAGAGTTTCAGATTTCTGTGAGCTGTGGTGCCATGGGCGACAAAGTGAGACTGTCTCAAAAATAAATAAATAAATAAATAAATAAAATAAAGAAATATGGTGCGTGGCAGGGCCCATAGTTCAGGGGGTAGGGCGCCGGCCACATACACCAGGGCTGGCGGATTCAAACCCAGCTCGGGCCTTCTAAACAACGACAACTGTAACAAAAAAAAAGAGAAAATAGTCGGGCATTATGGCGGGCGCCTGTAGTCCCAGCTACTTCATCGCTTAACCCCAAGAGTTTGAGGTTGCTGTGAGCTTTGATGCCAGAGCACTTTACCCAGGGCGACGTAGTGAAACTTTGCCTCAAAAAAAAAAAAATGGTGAACAGGGTACCTTTTGTAACAACTTGAATGGAACTGGAGACCATTCTTCTAAGAGTATTGCAAGAATAGAAAAACAAATACCACGTGTACTCACTGTTAAATTGGAACTCACTGGCCAAGACTTATGCGTTCATATTCTAGCAAAAATCAATGGAAATAGAGCAGGTGGGAAAGGGTGGAGGGGAGGGGAAATTTCACACCTGCCAGGTACAAGGCACACTGAGTGATAGGCACACTTTGACTCACACAGTACAAATGCAACTCATGTAACTAAAACGTCTGTACCCCTGTAATATTCTGAATTAATAATAAAAAAGGCAGTATGTCAGTATTTCATGATGGTCTGTGACTTTCAGAAGCTCAGTCATTGTAGATCTGGCTCCAGCAGATGGAAATAGGGAATATTCCTGAGGTAAACGCACCCCGCCATCATATCAATAAAAGAAATTGATTCAGCAAACCGAGCTCGTTGAGGAATTTAAGCAACGAAACGACTGTGGGAGAGAGTAGATACATTCAACATGAATTAAGCGTCAACTAAGTGTGGAGAAGCCTGGTCGGTTAAGCCAAGGTGAATATGAGGCAGCCTCCACCCCCGCAGGAGTTCAGGAAAGGCAAAGTGGTGAGAAATCCAGGGGAGGAGCAGGACTCCAGGCAAGACTCGGGGCAGGTGTCTGAGTCCGAAAGCTCAAATTCTGAGAGCCATTACACATCTTGCCATGAAAGTCGCGAATTTCCTTTTATTCCCAAAGCATTCGCGCTGAATTCCTCAAAACAGAAACTAAAACTAAAACAAAGTGTCCCTAATGCCGTTCCTTCTCAAACGCTGGCATGTTTCTATTTTTTTTTTTTTTGCTGGCATGTTTCTAAACTTTCCCCACAGGATAATAAAGAGCATCTGATACCACCTAGACTTCGCTCCCAGGAACTGTAATACAAGCGTCAGTAATCTGCATAAGCAGCGCTGTGGACACAGCCCCCTTCCCTTCTCAGAACCGGGCTTTGTACGCCAATCCCGATCTGAGCTGTGGCCGCACAGCCTGCTGGGACTTGTAGTCCGCTCCCGAGTCCCTCTCAAGAGTCCGCGCAGACTCACGGGGTCTCTGTCCGCCCTTCGGTCCTGCAGAGAAACCCCGCACGGGATTCAACGCTCCCTACCCCCATCTCGCTCCATCCCCTCAGGGGCCAACCTCCTCCGGTCACGTGGAACTCTTGTACGTGGCGATTGGCCATAAGGCTCGGAGGCGGGGCGCAACACCCTGGGAGGTTCCGTGCCCCTTGTCGGGCAGCTTGTTTGGCTGCTGCCGTCACCTCATGGCGACGCGGGTAGAGGAGGCAGCGCGGGGAAGAGGCGGCGGCGGCGCTGAGGAGGCGATTGAGGCCGGACGGAGCGGACGGCGACGCAGCCCGCGGCAGAAGGTCAGCAGGGGGACGCCTTAGTTGCCGGGCCGGGAGGATGCTCGGGCTACCGTTTTGGGGGTCCACCTCTTCACTCTCAGGTTACCTTTAGCCGCGGGACGAACATCCGGCCCTTTTCCCCTCCGGGGGTGACGACAGTGGGAGCAGGTGGGGGGGTGGGACCCGAATGGATGGGGTGGGCAGGGGCGGCTATTGGGGCTTGGGGGCTTGCTGCGGGGGTATGGGAGGGAGAGCTGGGTGCGCACCCGGTCCGTAGGGGGAAGGGGCTCGAGGCAGGGGCGCGCCAGGTGTGACAGCCACGTGCGGTTGGCACCGCGGTGCCCCGGGCACCAGGTGTCTTCTCTCCCGGCCCCTGCTGTCACCGTGCTTCTGGCGCTGGGCGATGCCATCCAGGGGCTTGCTAGGGTCACTGGCTCGCCCTTCTTGCGTCGGGCAGGTGCGCAGGGCGCGCTGCGGGGTGCTCCCGGGGTGCTCCCGGGCCGCTCAGGCTAGGCTGTTGCGCAGTAAGATAACCGCGCGGGAGCCGGGGCTGTGCTGCGCCCCCCTTCCCCCGCCCCCTTGCGCTCCCCGCCACTGCGAGGGCGGGCGGTGGGTGAGTGCTGCGGGGCCGCGGAATAGGGTGGCCGCTTGGCCCTTGGGACCCAGGCCCCGGGGCTCGTCACTGAGCTTCACCTGCCTGGCTGCACGTGGGGCAAGGGATGGATGGGGAGGCGATGCTAGAAGACCTCGGTCCGCAGAGTTGGGAGCAGTATCTCATGATATCTGGTCTTCCCAGTCCTCTCTCTCCCCGCCCTTATTTATTTATTTATTTATTTTAATTTGATGAGCAGAAACTTGAGTGCCTCCCCGACCCTGGCCTTTGGTCTTTCTTAATCTAGGAGACAAGCTGGACCGTTCCCTTTGCCTTACTTGACTCACGTGATGGAGTTTACAGTGTCTCTCTGGATAGAGAAAAATCGAGACCTCTGTTAGAATAGGGAGAATTCCACTTGTTTTGGAGCTCAGTCCGTGGAGTTTGAAAAAGATTGCACAAGGAACGGGGTACTGGGTTTTCCGGGCCTTGGAATGGAGAACTGTGGGGAAAGGCTGGGAAGGTGGAAAACCCTGTCTCTTTTTCTTTGCAGATGAACACATTGAAACATTCAACTTGTTGGACGTCCTGCTTGATCACTCGTGGCTATTTAATATTAACTAATTATACATGTGAATACTCTCAAAAGTCATTCTTGTATGAAATTATGAAATAATACCTTTCTAATGCGATTCATGAACTTCAAAAGGGAGAATAAAGGTCTGGTTTACATCTGAGCAAAGTCTTAATAATTAGCTTTCTGGGGTGGCGCCTGTGGCTCAAAGGAGTAGGGCACTGGCTCCATATACTGGAGGTGGTGGGTTCAAACCCAACCCTGGCCAAAAACTGCAAAAAAAAAAACAAAACAGAAAATAACAAAAGAATTAGCTTTCTGGGGCCTGTTCCTAAGGTTCGGTATTTTAATGTCTCTGCATGAGGGTGTTACTACTTCTCAATTACCTCTTTCTTTCTCTGTCTTTGTATTCTAAAAGAAAGATCCAGTGCTTGGAGGACTGAAAAAGAAGCTGTGGACCAATGTACTGTAGAGATTCAACACTGTCACTTTGGACACTTTACTTATTCCCTGAGGGTGGGGAGCCAATCTCAGGGTTTGATTTCAGAGGTTCCCTAGGGGAGAACTCAATAAAAAGCCACTGCAATTGAGGACATAAGTTCCTTTTTATGCCACTGGGATAAGGACAGAAAGTCATTGAATTAGGAACTGAGGTTTAATCAACTAACATTTTAAACGACCAAGATAAGAAGTAATGACCCTGACCCTTTGAGGTGCAGCGCTCTGGTTAACAGCTGTATATGAATATTTTTGTGTATCTTTACTGTCTCCTTTTTGTTTACTTACCTCATTTGCTGTTGCCTTTTACTGAGACAGGGTCTCACACTGTTGCCGGGGCTGGTGTGCAGTGGTGTGTCGTCAGAGTTTACTGCAGTCTGAAACCTTTGGATTCAAGCAATGCTTGTGCCTCAGCCTCCCTAGGAGCTGGGATCACAGGCACATACCATAATGCCCAGCTGATTTTTTTATTTTTTGAAAGTACAGGGTCCTGAGTGGTGCCCATGGCTCAGTAAGTAGGGTGCCGGCCCCATATACTGAGGGTGGCGGTTCGAACCTGGCCCCAGCCAAACTGCAACAAAAAAATAGCTGCGCGTTGTGGCCAGCGCCTGTAGTCCCAGCTACTTGGGAGGCTGAGGCAAGAGAATCACCTAAGCTCAAGAGCTGGAGGTTGTTGTGCTGTGAGCTGTGATGCCACGGTACTCTACTGAGGGCGACAAACTGAGACTCTGTCTCTAAAAAAAAAAAAAAAGAAAGAAAGTAAGTACAGGGTCATGGCTAGGTGCCTGTGGCTCAAGTGGCTAAGGCACCAGCCACATACACCTGAGCTGGCGGGTTCAAATCTAGCCCGGGCCCGCCAAACAATGATGGCTGCAACAAAAAATAGCCCGGCGTTGTGGCGGATGCCTGTAGTCCCAGCTACTTGGAGGCGGAGGCAGGAGAATCGCTTGAGCCTAGGAGTTAAAGGTTGCTGTGAGCTGTGATGCCACAGCACTTTACCCAGGGTGACAGCTTGAGGCTCTATCTCAAAAAAAAGAAAAAAAAAAAGTACAGGGTCCTACTTTGTTGCCCAGGCTGGTCTCAAACTCTTGGCCTCAAATGATCCTCCTGCCTTGTTCTCCTAAATTGCTAGCATTACAGGCGTCAGTTACCAGGCCTGACCATTCCTTTCTTTTTGGTTATGCTTTTCTGGGCATATTTTTCCTTTGTTTTCCAACTGACAATAACATGGAATTGAAATACGTGGTTAAATATTAGTTCTTGAATTTTCTTTTCTTTCTTTTTTTTTTTTTTTGAGACAGTCTCACTATGTTGCCCTCAGTAGAGTGCAATGGCATCACAGCTAACAGCAACCTCAAACTCTTGGGCTTAAGCGATTCTCTTGCCTCAGCCTCCCAAGTAGCTGGGACCACAGGCGCCCAAGACAATGCCCAGCCATTTTTTGGTTGCAGTTGTCATCGTCGTTTAGCAGGCGTGGGCTAGGTTTGAACCCACCAGCCCCAGTGTATGTGGCTGGTGCCCTTATCACTGAGTTTTTCCAGATGCCGAGCCTAGTTCTTGAATTTTCATTTAAGAAATTGAGTGAATATCTTGCGTCTGCAAAAGTCATTTTTAGGCCTTCTTTGGTGGCATGCGCCTGTAGTCTCATTTACTTGAGAGGCTGGGGCAAAAGGATCCTTTGAGCCCAGAATTTGAGGTCAGCCTGGGCAACATAAAGGCACACTGTCTTTTCAAAACAAAAATTAAAATCATTTTTAAGGGCGGCGCCTGTGGCTCAGTGAGCAGGGCGCCGGCCCCATATACCGAGGGTGGCGGGTTCAAACCCAGCCCCGGCCAAACTGCAACAAAAAAATAGCCGGGCGTTATGGCGGGCGCCTGTAGTCCCAGCTGCTCGGGAGGCTGAGGCAGGAGAATCACCTAGGCCCAGGAGTTGGAGGTTGCTGTGAGCTGTGTGACGCCACGGCACTCTACCAAGGGTGATAAAGTGAAACTCTGTCTCTACCAAAAAAAAAAAAATCATTTTTTTTTTCTTTTATTTTGTAGAGACAGAGTCTCACTGTACCGCCCTCGGGTAGCGTGCCGTGGCAGCACACGGCTCACAGCAACCTCTTAACTCTTGGGCTTACGCGATTCTCTTGCCTCAGCCTCCCTAGCAGCTGGGACTACAGGCGCCCGCCACAACGCCCCGCTATTTTTTGGTTGCAGTTTGGCCGGGGCTGGGTTTGAACCCGCCACCCTCGGCATATGGGGCCGGCGCCCTACTCACTGAGCCACAGGAGCCACCCAAAAAAAAAAAAAAATCATTTTTAAGTTACTTCCTTATGACTCTTAATTTTTTTTTTTTTTTTTTTTTGTGGTTTTTGGCCGGGGCTGGGTTTGAACCCGCCACCTCTGGCATATGGGACCAGCGCCCTACTCACTGAACCACAAGCACCGCCCGACTCTTAATTTTTTAATTTTCTCTGGGTCACTGACTTTTCCTTAATTCTAACTTGTCCTCTACGCTTTTTCTTTTGGGAAGCAGAAATGAAGTTTAATGAATTGAGTGTTTTGAAAGTATAGAAGGAATTAAAAGAAGAGTGCCTGTCATTATTTAGTTATATTATGGGACCTGAAGTAGAGATGGGCATTATTGGTTCCTGTTTTATTTATTTATTTTTTTTTTTTGTGAGATAGAGTCTCAAGCTGTTGCCCTAGGTCAGTGGTTCTCAACCTTCCTAATACCGCCACCCTTTAATACAGTTCCTCATGTTGTGGTGACCCCCAACCATAAAATTATTTTCGTTGCTAGTTCGTAACTGTAATTTTGCTACTGTTATGAATCGTAATGTAAATATCTGATATGCAGGATGTATTTTCTTTGTTTTTTTTAAAGACAGAGTCTCACTTTGTCACCCTCAGTAGAGTGCTATGGTGTCACAGCTCACAGCAACCTCTAGCTCTTGGGCTTAGACGATTCTCTTGCCTCAGCCTCTCAAGTCACTGGGACCACAGGCGCCTGCCACAACGCCCAGCTTTTTTTTTTTTTTTTTTTTTTTTTCAGTTTGGCTGGGGCTGGGTTTGAACCGGCCACTCTATGGGGCCGGCGCCCTACTCACTGAGCCACAGGAGCTGCCCTGCAAGATGTATTTTCATTGGTGGTGACCCACGGGTTGAGAACTGCTCCCCTAGGTAATGTTCTGTGGCATCATAGCTCACAGCAACCTCCAACTCTTGGGCTCAAGTGATCTTCTTGCCTCAGTTTTTCTATTTTTAGTAGAGAAGGGGTCTTGCTTTTCCTCAGGCTAGTTGAACTTGTGAGCTCAAGCAGTCCACCAGCCTTGGCCTCCCAGAGTGCTAGGATTACGGGGGTGAGCCACCATGCCCAGCCTTGGTTCCTGGTTATTTTGACCTGCTCAGTTAGTTGTGGCATCGTTTCATAACTACATCTATTTGAATGGTCTCTTGAGGTAGTTTTTTCTTCTAAAGGTAATATTATAGTACATTTTTAGGGGTCTATTTATTTATTATTTTGAGACAGAGTTTCACTATGTCACCCTCAGTAGAGTGCTATGGCATCCAAGCTCACAGCAACCTCAAAGTCTTGGGCTTAAGCGATTCTCTTGCCTCAGCCTCCCGAGTAGGTGGGACTACAGGCGCCTGCCACAATGCCTGGCTATTTTTTTTGTTGTTGCAGTTGTCATTGTTGTTTTAGCTGGCCCAGGCTTGGTTTGAACCTAAACCTGCCAGCCTGGGTGTATGTGGTAGGTGCCCTACCCACTGAGCTAGGGGACCTGCCTCAAAACTGATGCATTATTACTGAGTCCAGAGTTTATGTTAGTGTTCACTCTGGTGCTGTGCATTCTAGGGATTTGACAAATGTGTAATGATACATATCTGCCATTGCAGTATCATGCAGAATAGTTTCTTTCTTTTTTTTTTTGAGACGGAGTCTCACTTTTGCCCTTGGTAGAGTGCCGTGTGTCATAGTTCATAGCAACCTCAAATTCTTGGGCACAAGCAATTCTCTTGCCTCAGCCTTCGACGTAGTTGGGACTGCAGATGCCTGCCACAATGTCTGGCTATTTTTAGAGATGGGGTTTTGCTCTTACTCAGGCTGCCCTCGAACCTTGGAGCTCAGGCAATCCACCCGCCTCAGCCTCCCAAAGTGCTGGAATTACAAACGTGAGCTAGGGCTCCTGGTCCCATACAGAGTAGTTTCACTGCCATATAAATTCCTTGCGTTCTACCTGTTTACCCCTCCCTCCCTTCCCCCAACCTGCTGGCAGCCACTGATGTTTTTTTTTTTTTTTTTTTTTGTAGAGACAGAGTCTCACTTTATGGCCTTCAGTAGAGTGCCGTGGCCTCACACAGCTCACAGCAACCTCCAACTCCTGGGCTTAAGCGATTCTCTTGCCTCAGCCTCCCGAGTAGCTGGGACTACAGGCGCCCGCCACAACGCCCGGCTATTTTTTGGTTGCAGTTTGGCCGGGGCCGGGTTTGAACCCGCCACCCTCAGTATATGGGGCCGGCGCCCTACCGACTGAGCCACAGGCGCCGCCCATGCCACTGATGTTTTTATTTTCTCCCTAGTTTTTGTCTTTTCCAGAATGCCTAAGGTTTTTTTTTTTAACTACATTTTTGCTTGAGAATGTTAAAATTATTTATTTACTATTGAACTTATATTTAAGTTCATAAACCATTTGAAAGAATTAAAAATGTATGATGCTTTGGCTCAAATTAACAACATCTTATATTTAAATAATGCCCTGTAGTTGTTAAGCCATATTTGCGCATAAATTAACTTTTAGCATCCCTCAGACTATGGAGAAGGCTCGACAGCTGTTGTTGCCCTTATTTACCATTGACAA
Source organism: Nycticebus coucang (assembly GCF_027406575.1). NCBI lineage: Eukaryota > Metazoa > Chordata > Mammalia > Primates > Lorisidae > Nycticebus > Nycticebus coucang. Next base: position 15,256,306 of record NC_069804.1, read on the forward strand.
ACTGCTCATCAAGGTTAAGTGCTTCGCCCAAGGGGTGAAGCAGAATCTGGAACCCAATACCGTTTGATCTGCACTCCAGTAATAAGTAGTGTACTAGTGGGTGTAAATAGTATTGATTTCAGAGTCAAGAATCTTGGCTTTCTGCCATTTAATGGGTGTGCAACCTGGGACAAGTTTCTCAATCTTTCTCAGCCTCAGTTGCATCATCTGTAAATTGGGGATGATGCTGATATCTACAATATAAGATTATTGTGAAGAGTTGGTGTGACACATTTGGCCCAATGTGCAGCATATAGAATTTTATGTGGTTTGGAGTGGGGAATATATGAAAGATTCATTTCTCTTGCTTTTAGGGTACTTTTAGGGTAGTTTTAGGGTATAATTATTATTTTTGTAAATCCATCTTCAACCTGCATATTCTTCCCCCTTTCTGAATCTCTGATAGACATAATGAGAAGAAATCAGGTCGGGATTGGGTAAGACTAGGAGGGTAGGAAGAAACCATTTCATTAATCTTGTTTTTCCAGGCATTTGCCAATTTGATGAACTACTTTTCTGGCACTGGGTTAAGTAATAAGAAACAAAATGATCTTCTATTTACAACATTGCCTGTTTTTTTTTTTTTTTTGAGACAGAGTCTTAAGCTGTCTCTCTGGGTAGAGTGCCATGGCGTCATAGCTCACAGCAACCTCAAACTCTTGGGCTTGAGCGATTCTCTTCCCTCAGCCTCTCAAGTAGCTGGGACTACAGGTGCCCGCTACAACGCCTGGCTATTTTTTGTTGTTGTTGCAATTGTCATTGTTGTTTTATATGGCTTGGGCCGGTTCAAACCCTCTAGCCTCGGTGTATTGCGCCCTACTCACTGAGCTACGGGTGCTGCCCTACAACATTGCTTTCTTTCTTTTTTTTTTTTTTTTTCTTTTGAGACAGAGCCTCAAGCTGTCACCCTGGGTAGAGTGCCTTGGCATTACAGCTCACAGCAACCTCCAATTACTGGGCTCAAGCGATTCTGCCTCTGCCTCCCAAGTAGCCAGAATTACAGGCATCTGCCACAACACCCGGCTATTTTTTGGTTGCAGCCATCATTGTTGTTGGGCAGGCCTGGGCTGGATTTGAACCCACCAGTTCAGGTGTATGTGGCTGGCGCCTTAGCTGCTTGAGCCACAGGTGCCAAGCCAACGTTGCTTTCTAATTGTATTTTTTGTTTGTTTGTTTTTTTAGACAGTCTTACTTTGTCACCCTCGGTAGAGTGCTCTGGCATCACAGCTCACAGCAATCTCCAAATCTTAGGCTTAAGCGATTCCCTTGCCTTAGCCTCCCAAGTAGCTGGGACTACAGGCTCCTGCTACAATGCCCGGCTATTTTTTTTTTTGTTACAGTTGTCATTGTTGTTTAGCTGGCCCGGGCTGGGTTTGAACCCACCAGTCTCCATGCATGTGGCTGGCACCATAACCACTGTGCTATGGGTGCCGAGCCTGCTTTCTAATTGTATTGCCAAGCTTTGATAAATTTCATTTAAGAAAAAAAATGGGAATCATGTCCCAGGGGGGTGGCTTATGCCTGTAATCCTGTGACTCCACGACGGGCTATGCCTGTAATGCTCTGGGAGGCTGAGGTGGGAGCATCACTTTATTTTATTTTATTTTTTTGCAGTTTTTGGCCAGGGCCCGGTTTGAAACTGCCACCTCTGGCATATGGGGCTGGTGCTCCACTCCTTGAGCCACAGGCACTGCCCGGGAGTATCACTTTAGATTGGGAGTTGGAAACCAGCCTGATCAAGAGCGAGACCCTGTCTCTACTAAAAATAGAAAATCTAGCCAGGTGCTGTGGAGGTCACCTGTAGTCTCAGCTACTTGGTAGGCTGAGGCAGGAGGATCATCTGAGCCCAAGAGTTTGCAGTTGCAGTGAGCTATGATGATGTCACTGCATTCTAGCGGGGGTAACAGGCTGAGACCTTGTCATACATACACACATAAACCCACACATGCAAAATCAAACAGGATAAACGGTAATGAAAACACATCAGATACAGCATATTCCTTGTTATACCACATTTTCATAATATATTATATTACTGGAAGATATTTTACATGTTATTTTTTGTGTTGTTTATATTAGTCTTGAGTAGAGAAGTTTTACTTAGAAAATGTGTATCAAATCCAGATGACGTGAAATGATGTGTGTGACTGTAAAATGATGTATGTGACTGCTTTTTGAGGGATTTGTCACAGGATTCATTATAAAAGGTTTCTTTTTTTCTTTTTTTTTGCAGTTTTTGGCCGGGGCTGGATTTGAACCCGCCACCTTTGGCATATGGGGCCAGCGTCTTACTCCTTTGAGCCACTGGCGCCGCCCAAAGGTTTTTTTTAAATAGATAGGCTCTTCAGATTTTATGATTTTCAGAAAGTTATAGAGTTTCAAAAGGAAATTTGAGACATCCAGTTTCATTTGTGTTTCATGCACTGTGTTAGGCACTTAAGATGTGTGTGCGTTCTGTTATCTCCGTAACTCTGTAAGGTAGGTTGTAACCCCAGGTATATAGATAAGGCATCTGAGTCTTAGTCAAAAACAGACTTGCTTAAATAATAGCTCTTAGCTGGTGAAGTTTGCCTAGAGTTGGTATATGATTGTGTAATTGATAGGACAAGTAATGTCCTCTGCTGCATGGGTAATTTCTGCTTACATATTAAGTTTTCACCTATCCACAAGAAATCTCTTTGTTTCTTCTTCTCCTTCCGTCCCCCTTCTCCCCAATTCCTTTTTGTTTGGTTCTAACATGACAATTAGTAACTTTTAGTTAATATAAGAGATGTGTCAGTGTTTAAAAAGTATAAAGTAGTGGGCGGCGCCTGTGGCTCAGTCGGTAAGGCGCTGGCCCCATATACCGAGGGTGGCGGGTTCAAACCCGGCCCCGGCTGAACTGCAACCAAAAAATAGCTGGGCGTTGTGGCGGGCGCCTGTAATCCCAGCTACTTGGGAGGCTGAGGCAAGAGAATCGCTTAAGCCCGGGAGTTGGAGGTTGCTGTGAGCTGTGTGATGCCACGGCACTCTACTGAGGGCGATAAAGTGAGACTCAGTCTCCACAAAAAAAAAAAAAAGTATAAAGTAGTATACAAATTTAATATAGTATTCATTGACATCAAGAATTAGCTATATTGGGCGGTGCCTGTGGCTCAGTAGGTAAGGCGCCGGCCCCACATACCGAGGGTGGCGGGTTCAAACCCGGCCCCGGCCGAACTGCAACCAAAAAATAGCCGGGCGTTGTGGCGGGCGCCTGTAGTCCCAGCTGCTTGGGAGGCTGAGGCAAGAGAATCGCGTAAGCCCAGGAGTTGGAGGTTGCTGTGAGCTGTGTGATGCCACGGCACTCTACCAAGGGCCATAAAGTGAGACTCTGTCTCTACAAAAAAAAAAAAAGAATTAGCTATATTTTATTTTGTTTATTTATTTATTTATTTGTGGTTTTTGGCCGGGGCTGGGTTGAACCCGCCACCTCTGGCATATGGGACCGGCGCCCTACTCCTTGAGCCACAGGTGCCGCCCTTGTTTATTTATTATTATTATTATTTATTATTCTCACTTTATTGCCCTCGGTAGAATGTCGTGGAGTCACAGCTGACAACAACCTCCAACTCCTGGGCTTAGGCGATTCTCTCGCTTCAGCCTTCTGAGTAGCTGGGACCATAGGCACCCTCCACAACGCCCAGCTATTTTTTTGTCGCAGTTTGACCAAGGCGGGGTTCGAACTTTCAGTAAATGGGGCCGGCACCCTACACTGAGCCACAGGCGCCACCCTAGCTATATTTTAAATATCCCAGGTGGGACATTTCTAGAAGAGACTAAAAATAGATTGGGTGACCTTTAAGATCCATTCAGACCCTGAGAGTATATTTTTATGATTCAATTTACTTCCTAGTTGAAATTCTGTTGGCATTTATAACTATTTAAATTTTATTACTTCAAGGAAAAGATACATAAAATGACTAACGTTTTCCTATGCTATCAAAATAATTTTATTAGCATTTGTTGCTTAGGGTGTTGATTTGCATTCTTTGTTACATTTCCAAAATATTCCCAGAATGACCTTCATTATCCCCCACCTCTACCTTATAGTCTGTCATGAGTAACATTTATTTGGGAATCTGTCATTTTTTCATTTTTCTTTTCCTACCCTTAGAAATGTCAAGGTAGAATGGTTTGGCAGGAAAGATGTGCCAATAGCCTAGAAGCACATTTCTTTGTGGAGCTTTTGGATGGAAATTTTGGGTATATATACACACACACACACACATATATATTTTTTTGAGACAGAGCCTCAAGCTGTTGTCCTAGGTAGAGTGCTCTGATATCATAGCTCACAGCAACCTCTAACTCCTGGGCTGAAGTGATTCTCCTGCCTCCACCTCTCAAGCAGCTGGGACTACAGGCGCCTGCCACAACACCCGGCTATTTTGTTTGGTTGCAGCCATTGTTGTTGTTTGGCGGGCCCAGGCTGGATTCCAACCCACCAGCTCAAGTGTGTGTGGCTAGCGCCTTAGCTGCTTGAGCCACAGGCACTGAGCCAGATATATATATATAATTTTTTTTTTTTTGAGACAGGGTCTCATGTTGCCCTTCGTAGAGTGCTGTGGCATCACAGCTCACAGCAACCCTCTGACTCTTAGGCTTAAGTGATTCGCTTGCCTCAGCCTCTCATGTAGCTGGGATTATAGGCACCTGCCACAATGCCTAGCTATTTTTTTGTTGCAGTTGTCTTTGTTTAGCAGGCCTGAGTTGGGTTCAAACCCGCCAGCCTCAGTGTATGTGGCTAGCGCCCTAACCACAGAGCTATGGGTGCCCAGCCTTTTTTTTTTTTGACACACAGTGTCACTTTGTCACTCTTGGTAGAGTGCCACGGCATCAGAGCTCACAGCAGCTTCAAACACTTCAGCTTAAGCGATTCTCTTGGATACACATATATTAAAAGTGAGAATGTATGCTTTTTTTTTTTGAGACAGAGTCTCATGTCACCCTTGGTAGAGTGCTGTGACGTCACAACTCATAGCAAACTCAAACTCTTGGGCTTAAGTGATTCTCTTGCCTCAGCTTCCCACGTAGCTGGGACTACAGACGCCTGCCACAACGACTGGCTATCGGCTATTTTTTTTTTTTTGCAGTTGTCATTGTTTAGCAGGCCTGGGCTGGGATTGAACCCGCCAGCCTCAGTGTATGTGGCTGGCATCCTACTCACTGAGCTGTGGGCACCCAGCCTAATTTTTCTATTTTTAGTATAGATGGAGGTCAGGCTCAGGCTTGTCTTGAATCCTTGAGCTCAAGCTATCCACTCACTTGGCCTCCCAGAGTGCTAGGATTATAGGTGTGAGCCACACCACCTGGCCCAGAATGTATGCATTTGGTAAAATATCTTCATTCAGATATCATTATAACAGTTATCTGCACCAGTAATTTATATTCATCACACCTCATCTTAGAAGGGAGGTATGGGGTGGTGCCTGTGGCTCAAAAGAGTAGGACGCTGGCTCCATATACCGGAGTTGGCGGGTTCAAACCCAGCCCTGGCCAAAAAAAAAAAAAAAAGATAGTAAACATCAAAAAAGTGCTCCTTTTGGAATGTGAGCAAAACTTGGTGATAGGTGAAATGAGTAATTTGTTTTTTTTTTTTTTTTTTTTGTAGAGACAGAGTCTCACTTTATGGCCCTCGGTAGAATGCCGTGGCCTCACACAGCTCACAGCAACCTCCAACCCCTGGGCTTAAGCGATTCTCCTGCCTCAGCCTCCCGAGTAGCTGGGACTACAGGGGCCCGCCACAACGCCCGGCTATTTTTTGGTTGCAGTTTGGCCGGGGCCGGGTTTGAACCCACCACCCTCGGTATATGGGGCCGGCGCCCTACCAACTGAGCCACAGGCGCCGCCCCCGAGTAATTTGTTTTTGATTATTGTTTTTTTTGTTTTTTTTTTTTTTTGAGACAGAGCCTCAAGCTGTCGCCCTGGATAGAGTGCTGTGACATCACAGCTCACAGCAACCTCCAACTCCTGGGCTCAAGCAATTCTCCTGCCTCCGCCTCCCAAGTAGCTGGGACTACCAGCCCCTGCTACAACACCTGGCTATTTTTTGGTTGCAGCCGTCATTGTTGCTTGGTGGGCCTGGGCTGGATTTGAACCTGCCAGCTCAGGTGTATGTGGCTGGCGCCTTAGCAGCTTGGCCACAGGTGCCGAGCCTATTTTTTTTTTTTTTTAAGTTCAGATTAATATGAAGGTACAGATTATTAAGTTACATTGTTTGCATTTGTTAGGTAAAGTCCAAGTTGAGTAATAGTTTTTGCTAAATAAGAACAAATTATAAAGGATGGAGTTGGTGATTAGGGGTATGGGAAATTTCTTGTAGTTTGGGGACCAGAGGAGTTTTGAGACTTAAAGGCTTAATACCTTTTGCTTCATTCACTTAGGCCTGGGTTAACCTTAAGTGATTTAGGAGGTGTGTCGTGCTATAACTCCCTACAAAGGTGCCTCCAACTGTAATTTGGATAAACTGGAAGGTAGAGAGTGTAAGAGACCCTTTTAACTTCTCTTTAATAAAGTGCACCTGACTTGGTGTTAACAAAGAGTTGAAGTGGTCTGGGTAAGTAGGACAAAGTAAAAAGAAGGCTTGGTTTTTCAAAGGTGCATCAGGAGTAGTCCTAGTGGAGCTGGAGAAGGGTGACTTCATAAAATTGGGACAGGGATGTTTGACTTAGATAACCCATATAAATAGAGGACCATTTTGCATTTAGGAGTCTGGCTTGATGCTAATTGTGTGACCCAGCCCCTGCCTCTCTGCAAAGTGGGTCAGGCCCAAGCATATTTTAGTGGCTTAGAGCATTAAAATCTTTAGATTTCCCGCTCCTTTTGCAGGAAAGATAAGGTGTTTAGTCTAATATGGGTCTCTCTCAGATTATAGGTATTTACCCAATCTGTCGCCCTGGGTAGAGTGCCATGGCTTCACAGCTCACAGCAACCCCAAATTCTTAGGCTTAAGCGATTCTCTTGCCTCAGCCTCCCAAGTAGCTGGGATTACAGGCGCCGGTCACAACTCTCGGCTATTTTTTTCTTTTTTTTTGTTGCAGTTCTCCTTGTTTTAGCTGGCCTGGGCTGGGTTCGAACCTGCCAGCCTTGGTGTATGTGGCTGGCACCCTACCCACTGAGCTATAGGTGCTGCCTGAATTACGGTTTTGGAGCTAGATATGATTTTGCAGATCATTAAGTCTAATGCCTTTTTTTTTTATAAAAGGAATAGCTGTAGAAGTTATATGTGAAATTTAATATGATTGTTGTTTTATTTACTTTTTTTTTTTTTTTTTTGTAGAGACAGAGTCTCACTGTACCGCCCTCCGGTAGAGTGCCGTGGCATCACACGGCTCACAGCAACCTCTAACTCTTGGGCTTACGCGATTCTCTTGCCTCGGCCTCCCGAGCAGCTGGGACTACAGGCGCCCGCCACAAGGCCCGGCTATTTTTTGGTTGCAGTTTGGCCGGGGCTGGGTTTGAACCCACCACCCTCGGCATATGGGGCCGGCGCCCTACTCACTGAGCCACAGGCGCCACCCCGTTTTATTTACTTTTTTGAGATAGTCTCACTATATCTCCTTTGGTAGAGTGCTGTAATGTCATAGCTCACAGCAACCTCAAACTCTTGGGCTTAAGTGATTCTCTTACCTCAGACTCCCAGTAGCTGGAACTACAGGTGCCCACAACGCGCAGTTGTTTTTATTTTTTTTATTTTTTTGCAGTTTCTGTCTGGGGCTGGGTTTGAATCCGTCACCACTGGCATATGGGGCCGGCGCCCTTTGAGCCACAGGCACCGCCCATGGACATTGTCTTATAAAAGGCAAATGATGTATACAGTCCAATATAGATGTTATCAGTAAGTATACAGTATTGGCACATAACTGTTACTAGATGATGAGAGTGAAGCTGCTTGGTCCAAACTAGACCTTTTACAGACCCATTTGCTTGTTCTTAATTTCTTCACTACTGGGGTATCAGGTTCCCTAGCCCCTTAGTTTAGCATTGGTTGCCCCTCATTTCTTCTTACCTCTTTATTAGTTCCTTTTAAATATTGTGACACTCACTCTGGATCCTTTTGCTGCCAACAGGTAGTAGTTGGGATAACTCCTAAAACTTTTTCTTGTCTCTGGTTTAAGCCCCTCCTCAAAACTCTAAATTTCTCTGGCTTCATTTATTTATTAATTTTTGGGATGATTTATTTCTGAGAAATAATTCACATGCCACCCAATTTGGATATACATTTACAGTGTACAATTCAGTGGTTTTTAGTATTTTCAACGTTGCGTGGCCATCACCATACTTGTTTATTTTTTATTTATTTATTTACTTATTTTTTTTGAGACAGAGCCTCAAGCTGTCACAGAGAGTGCTGTGGCATTTACAGCTCACAGCAACCTCCAATTCCTGGGCTCAAGCGATTCTCCTGCCTCTGCCTCCCAAGTAGGTGGGACTATAGTCACCTGCCACAACGCCTGGCTATTTTCTGGTTGCAGCCGTCATTGTTGTGTGGCGGGCCCAGGCTGGCTTTGAACTCAACAGCTCAGGTGTATGTGGCTGGTGCCTTAGCTGCTTGAGCCACAGGCACTGAGCCTGTGAATTCATTTTAAAAATGAACTGATGTTGTATTCTGGTTATCTATTGCTGTGTAACAGGTTGCCCCCCAAAATAGTGGTTTGACAACATTTATGATCTCATAGTGTCTGTGGTTCAGGAATCTGGGTGTGTCTTAGCTGAGTCCTCTGCTTTATGTACTCTCAAGGTCCGTGGTCATCTAAAGGCTCCACAGGGAAGGATTCATGTCCTAGTTCATCATGTGGTCATTGGCAGGATTCAGTTCCCCTGAGCTATTGGCCAGAGGCCTGCCTTGTTTCCTTGCCACTTGGGTCTTTGCATAAGTGTCTCACAGCATGGCAGCTGGCTTCATCACAGCAAGTAAGAGAGAGTTGCCAGCATGAGAGAGAAAGAAGTCACCGTCTTTTGTATTGTAATAGTAGAAGTCTTTCTTCATTAGAATTCTCTTCATTAGGAGAGTCCAGCCCACACTCAGAGGGAGGACCCAGGAGGATCCTTAGGATCATTGGGGGCTAATGATGTCAGATTACACGTTACATTAATAACTTTATTTTATTTTTTGAGGCAGAGTCTCGGTATGTTACCCTCGATAGAGTGCTGTAGTGTCACTTCTCACAGTAACCTCCAACTCATGGGCTTAAGTAATTCTCTTGCCTCAGCCTCCAGAGTAGCTGGGATGACAGGCGCCTGCCACAATGCCCAGCTATTTTTTTGTTGCAGTTGTCACTGTTATTTAGCTGGCCTGAACTGGGTTCCAACCTACCAGCCTGGGTGTATGTGACTGGTGCTGTAACCACTATGCTACAAGCACCAAGCCCATTAATAACTTTTATTTTTGAAACAGAGTCTCACTGTGTTGCCCTCAGTAGAGTGCTGTGGCATCACAGCTCACGGCAACCTCTAACTCTTGGACTTAAGTGACTCTCTTGCCTCAGCCTCCCAAGTAGCTGGGACTACAGGCACCTGCCACAACGTCTGGCTATGTTTTTTTTTTTTTTTTTTTTTGTAGTTGTCATTGTTGTTTGGCGGTCCCCAGGCTGGATTTGAACCTGCCAGCTCTGGTATATGTGGCTAGCACCTTAGCCGCTGAGCTACAGGCGCTGAGCCAAATGACTTTTTTTTTTTTTTTTTGTAGAGACAGAGTCTCACTTTATGGCCCTCGGTAGAGTGCCGTGGCCTCACACAGCTCACAGCAACCTCCAGCTCCTGGGCTTAAGCGATTCTCTTGCCTCAACCTCCCGAGTAGCTGGGACTACAGGCGCCCGCCACAACGCCCGGCTATTTTTTGGTTGCAGTTTGGCCGGGGCCGGGTTTGAACCTGCCACCCTCGGTAAATGGGGCCGGTGCCTTACTGACTGAGCCACAGGCGCTGCCCTGAGCCAATGACGTTTAAAATGAAAAAAAAAAAAAAAAAAAAAAAAAAAGCTGATTTTTCAAAATAAGAGTGGTATTCTTTTACATTTTTGCAGAACTCTAATAAATGACTTAATAGAAGGCATCTACTTTTTTTTTTTTTTTTTTGGTAGAGACAGAGTCTCACTATACCGCCCTCGGGTAGAGTGCCGTGGCCTCACACAGCTCACAGCAACCTCTAACTCTTGGCCTTACGCGATTCCCCTGCCTCAGCCTCCCGAGCAGCTGGGACTACAGGCGCCCGCCACAACGCCCAGCTATTTTTTTGTTGCAGTTTGGCGGGGGCTGGGTTTGAACCCGCCACCCTCAGCATATGGGGCCGGCGCCCCACTCACTGAGCCACAGGCGCCGCCCAGAAGGCATCTACTTCTGTGTTCGGTCTGTGGCAATAGGCCAATTTAGTTGAAGTATATGAAGACAATGTGGTTGGCTATTTTTTCTGCTTATCAACTACTCTGCAATTGTTGGCAAACTCTCCTTTTGACACAGGAGACATCTTAAGCCTGTCTCCTATGTTTATTTTATTCTCCTTAATATTAGCAGTACCTGTGGGCCCTGTAACAGCAGTTAAAAAGCCAGGGTTTTGAACAAAGCCAGACTGCCTTAGTTTGAATCTTGGCAGTTGTATAGGTTGGGGCAAGTAAGGGAATCTTTCTTATTAGCGATTCTGACCGATACTTGTAGTGAGTTGACTTGGTGGCATTTCTCATTGGCATAACACGTGAAGAGAAAAGATGCCATAAAATGAAATACAACCTGCCATCTTCAGATTGCTGGCTTGGGTTAGTAGTGGAATAATGAACAAGTATAGTACTGTGATATGAAACCAAAATCTCAACTTAAAAGGTATTTAAAAAGATAAAAGCAATACATTCATGGAATAAAAAAAACTAGAGTCAAGAATTATGAAAAGAGGGGCGGCGCCTGTGGCTCAGTGAGTAGGGCGCCGGCCCCATATGCCGAGGGTGGTGGGTTCAAACCCAGCCCCTGCCAAACTGCAACAAAAAAATAGCCGGGCTTTGTGGCGGGTGCCTGTAGTCCCAGCTGCTCTGGCTGAGGCAAGAGAATCACCTAAGCCCAGGAGTTAGAGGTTGCTGTGAGCTGTGTGAGGCCATGGTACTCTACCGAGGGCGGTACAGTGAGACTCTGTCTCTACAAACAAACAAACAAAAAAAAAGAATTATGAAAAGAAAAAAATAAATCTTCCTTCATTTCCAACTTTCAAAGGTAATCATAGTGAACAATTTTGGGGATGTCCCTGTAGGAAAATTTTATTCATATATTGGCTTATACAGTATATGAATATTTTATAGTGACACATTCATCCTGTATCAGATGTTTGGTTTGCCTTTTTTTCCTACTTAATTATATCTTGGAGATTTGTCCATCTTGACAAGCAATCTCTTTATTCTTTTGAATAGCTGCATTGTTTTTACCTTGTACAGATGGGCATTATTTAACCAGTTCTGTGTTGGTAGACATTTAGGTTTTTTCCAGGTTTTGGAGGGTACTAATCAGTGGTTTGGTGAATAACTTTTTGCACTTGACTGGGGAATATCTATGGAATAAACTCTAAGAGGTAGAATTGCTGGGTAAAAGTGCATTCAGACATTGATAAAGATTGTTAAATATCTCTGCAAAACTTGATCTACCAATTTAGAGACCTCCTCTGTCCGCCCTCCCTCAGAGTTTACTGAGTGACCTGTTAGCCCTCACAGTGGGTTTTTTTTTTTTGTTTTGAGACAGAGCCTCAAGCTGTTGCCCTGGGTAGAGTGCTGTGTCATCACAGCTCACAGCAACCTCCAACTCCTGAGCTCAAGCGATTCTCCTGCCTCCGCCTCCCAAGTAGCTGGGACTACAGGCCCCCACCACAACGCCCGGCTATGTTTTGGTTGCAGCCGTCATTGTTGTTTGGCGGGCCCAGGCTGGATTGGAACCTGCCAGCTCAGGTGTATGTGGCTGGTGCTCTAGCTGCTTGAGCCACAGGCGCCGAGCCCAGAAGTTCTTTTTTGTTTTTGTTTTTTTAAATCTTTAAAATCTGGTTGGCAGAAGATGGCACCTTACTTTGCTTTGCATTTCTTTGTTTTTTTCTTTTTTAGAGACAGAGTCTCACTTTGTCGCCCTCAGTAGAGTGTGGTGGCATCACAGCTCATAGCAACCTCTAACTCCTGGGCTTAGGCGATTCTCTTGCCTTAGCTGGGACCACAGGCGCCTGCCACAACGCCTGGCTATTTTTTGTTTGCAGTTTGGCCAGGGTTGGGTTTGAATCTGCCACCTTCAGTATATGGGGCTGGCACCCTACTCACTGAGCCATAGGTGCTGCCCCTACTTTGCATTTCTATTTGTACTTCTTTCATTATGAGCAAGGTTAAATGCTTTTCTGTACCAGGCATTTTTAGTTCTTTCATTGTGATCTGCTTGCTTACAAATCCTTGAAAACTGAGTCTTTGGCTCATTTTAAGGGCTTCCTGTGGTCTTTTGACTAGTCTGAAGTTTTAAATTATTATTTAGTAGGCTAATCTTTCTCTCATTTTTCTTTTTAAAATAGCTCTGAGGCTTTTGCTTTCCATAACAGGGACTTCCCCCTGCCAAGGTTATGAAAAAAATTTTTTTTTTTTTTTTTTAGAGACAGAGTCTCATTTTGTCACCCTTGGTAGAGTGACATGGTGTTACAGCTCACAGCAGCCTCCAAGCTCTTGGGCTTAGGCGATTCTCTTGCCTCAGCCTCCCGAGTAGCTGGGACTACAGGCACCTGCCGCTCCACCTGGCTATTTTTTGTTGCAGTTTGGCTGGGGCCGGGTTGGAACCCGCCACCCTTGGTATATGGGGCTGGCGCCCTACTCACTGAGCCACAGCCTCCGCCCATGAAAAAAAAATTTATTTAGGATTTCTTACAGTTCTTTGTGGCTTCATTTTTCTTTTTCTTTTTTTTCTTAGAGACAGAGTCTCACTTTGTTGTCCTTGGTAGAGTGCTGTGGCGTCACAGCTCACAGCAACCTCCGGCTCATGGGCTTAGGCTATTCTCTTGCCTCAGTCTCCTGAGTAGCTGGGACTACAGGCGCCCACCACAACGCCCAGCTATTTTTTGTTACTGTGGTTGTAGTTTGGCCGAGGCAGATTCGAACCCATCACCCTCAGTATATGGGGCCGGTGCCCTACTCACTGAGCCACAGACGCCGCCCTGTGGGCTTTATTTTTCATGTTTCAATTTGAAATGACATCATTTTTAATGTAGTAAATTCCTATGTATGGGTCTGTGTGGTTTGTTTTTGAAGACAGTGCTATATAATTTAGGAAGTCTCCAACAAGTATTTCATACCTAAAATATAGAAAAGATCTTACCTTTGGGAGTTTGTATTTTGAGGCATAAATAATTTATTATCTTAAAGAATATCACATATTGTAGAGGCATGAACACCAGGATCTAATTATATACCCTGGTTTCCCGAAAATAAGACATCCTCCAAAAATAAGACCTACTTACAGGAAAGATAAGACATCCCCTGAAAATAAGACTTAGCGCATCTTTGGGAGCACACCTTTCTTTTTAAGACACTGTCTTATTTTTGGGAAACAGGGTACTAGTGCTCATAGTAATACATCATTTTATCTGTTAAAAATAAAAATGCTTTCATTTCATTTCTTTGTTCTAACACAGTAAAACAAGACTTATTTAAGGAAGCCTTGAGTTATATTATACATGTTTTAAAGACTTTGGTCCAAAATGGTTGAAACAGGAATTGGTGATGAATGATTGATAAAATATTAGCTGTTCAGAAAACTGTGCTATCCAGAATAGTTATTTGAAAGATTAAAATAGTCTTAATATATGCTATTTTAAATGATTTAATAAAGCTAAAGACATTTTTCTAATTTACATGAAAATATAATTTTTATTTTATTTAATTAATTTATTGTTTTATTATTAAATCATAGCTGTGTACATTAATGCGATCATGGGGCACCATACACTGTTTTTTTTTTTTGTTTGTTTGTTTTTTTTTTTTTTTTTTGTAGAGACAGAGTCTCACTTTATGGCCCTCGGTAGAGTGCCGTGGCCTCACACAGCTCACAGCAACCTCCAACTCCTGGGCTTAAGCGATTCTCTTGCCTCAGCCTCCCGAGTAGCTGGGACTACAGGCGCCTGCCACAATGCCCAGCTATTTTTTGGTTGCAGTTTAGCCGGGGCCGGGTTTGAACCCACCATCCTCGGTATATGGGGCCGGCGCCCTACTGACTGAGCCACAGGCGCCACCCTATACACTGGTTTTATAGACCGTTTGACATATTTTCATCATACTGGTTAACATAGCCTTCCTGGCATTTTCTTTTTTTTTTTTTTTGTAGAGACAGAGTCTCACTTTATGGCCCTGGGTAGAGTGCCGTGGCCTCACACAGCTCACAGCAACCTCCAACTCCAGGGCTTAAGCGATTCTCTTGCCTCAGCCTCCCGAGTAGCTGGGACTACAGGCGCCCGCCACAAAGCCCGGCTATTTTTTGGTTGCAGTTTGGCCGGGGCTGGGTTCGAACCCGTCACCCTCAGTATATGGGGCTGGCGCCCTACCGACTGAGCCACAGGCGCCGCCCGGCATTTTCTTAGTTATTGTGTTAAGACATTTACATTCTACATTTACTAAGTTTCACATATACCCTTGTAAGATGCACCAAAAAATATAATGTTTAGATTTGTTTGTAAAACTCTATTCTTGGAGATTTAAAACCCCTCAAAATACTAGAAGAGGGTGGCACCTGTGGCTCAGTGGGTAGGGTGTCGGCTCCATGTACCGAGGGTAGTGGGTTCAAACCCGGCCCTGGCCAAACTGCAACAAAAAAAATAGCCGGGCATTGTGGTGGGTGCCTGTAGTATTTTTGATATCGTTCACTCTTTCCCCACCCAGCTCTTCCCCCCCACCCCCCAGGCTGCATAAGTGTGGTTGCACATATGCTCTGCTCTTGTTTTTAGTCCTCGGTTGAAGTTAACAGCTCTTAGGGCAAATTATTAGAAATATAGGGGTGGGGCTTGGCACTCATAGCTCAGTGCTTAGGGTGTCGCCACATACACTGGGGCTGGTGGGTTTAAACCCGGCCCAGACCTGCTAAACAATTGCAACAAGAAATGACAACTGCAACAAAAAAATAGCTGAGCATTGTGGTGGGCACTCATAGTCCCAGCTACTTGGGAGGCTGAGCCAAGAGAATCGCTTAAGCCCAAGAGTTTGAGGTTGCTGTGAGCTGTGACTCCATGGCACTCTACCCAGGGTGACATAGTGAGACTCTGTCTCAAAAGAAATATAGGGCTAGAGGGATTTTTAGAGATAATTTGTTTTATCCTAAAACACAAAGTTTTAAAAAAATTTAAACCCTTAGATTATCACTTTAAATTGTTGAAAGATATCCCTGTCCCCAAATTAGACATGTCTCACCTCCCTAAATCCTGGGGCTCCTAATGTTTTCCTAAATGCATACTGGTATATCTAGCGTGCTGTATATTTTTAGACATTTAATTTTTTAGATTTATTTTGTAACTGTCTCAGAGATCTGTTTGACTTTGAACTTATATTTTCCACAGCTGATTTGTGAAATGAGGGGAGTAGTGTAGTAGAGAGAACATCGACTCTTGAGTTTGGCAGATCTGGTTTTGAATTTTGCTGGCCCCTTTCACTGTTTTTTTTTTTTTTTTTGTTTGTTTGTTTGTTTCTTTTTGGGGTGTGTGTGTGTTGTTGCATTTCGGCCAGGGTGGGGTTTGAACCCACCACTCTCGGTATATGGGGCTGGCGCCCTACTCACTGAGCCACAGGTGCCTCCCCCTTTTCTGGTTTTAATGTGCTTAGGGGATAGTGACTTAATCTCACAACTCATTTTGCTTATCAGGGAACAATAAGGCTTATCTCTCAGTAGGGTGGGAAGGTTAAATGGGGTAACTTGGAGGGCACTTTGCACAGTGCTGGCTCTTATGTATTGAAGGTTCCCTTTACTTAACTTGATAAATTCCTCTTAGACAATCCAGGCAAGCTAAGGATCTCTGTCTAGAAAAATCCATAAATGTATACTACCTTTCCCACCTGTTTCTCTGAAGGTCCAACCTTAGCTCTGGCTAGTGAGGATTGCACACACTTAGCAGTGGTTGAAGGCATTTAAGCTGACAGTAGTTGAAATAATTAGGAAGTAAATGGAGGTGTTGTCTGTTTTTTTTTTGTTTTTTTTTTATTTAGACCAGTATCAGTAAAAGAACAACCATTACTGAAAGGTATAAGCAAAGTAAGCCAGGGAAATATGGTTCCTTCACTAAAGAGCATAAATTAAACTTTTCTTTTTTTTTTGTAGAGACAGAGTCTCACTTTATGGCCCTCGGTAGAGTGCCGTGGCCTCACACAGCTCCCAGCAACCTCCAACTCCTGGGCTTAAGCGATTCTCTTGCCTGCGCCTGCCACAACGCCTGGCTATCTTTTGGTTGCAGTTTGGCCGGGGCCGGGTTTGAACCCGCCACCCTCGGTATATGGGGCCGGCGCCTTACCGACTGAGCCACAGGCGCCGCCCCATAAATTAAACTTTTCAACTTAAAAATTGTTCATGTGTCTCTTTTTTCACAGAGTAGAAAGGAAAGAAGCTTATTTCAACTTTTTTTTTTTTTTTTGCAGCCGAGCACAATGACTCAAGCCTGTAATCCTTAGGCCTCTGGGAGCCCTAAGCAGAAGGATCCCTTGAGCTCAGGAGTTTGAGACCAGCCTGAGCAAGAGTGAGACTCCTTTTGTACTAAAAACAGAAAAAATTTGCTGGGCATTGTGGTGGGCATCTATAGTCCCAGCTACTCATGAAGTTGAGGCAGGAGGATCACTTGAACCCCAGGAGTTTGTGGTTGCTGTGAGCTAGGTTGGGACCACAGCACTCTAGCCTAGGGCAACAGAGTGAGACTTTGTCTCAAACAAAACAAAACATTTTTTCTTTTAGGACTTTAATTTCCTTATAATCTTAGTTTTGAATGTATTGATCCACAAAACTATTCCAAGTAGTTGATGAATACAGAGTAGTCCCTCATGATCATTTGCAAAAAGTTTTTATCTTTTGCTCTTACAATTTATTGTTGATAAAGTGGTGACTGCCCATTTTGAAGAAATCTCTTGGTCACTTAGGGAGTCATCTTAGGGCCAAGTATTGAGTCAGTGGAAGGAAGATTGTGAAATGTATCCTTTGACCAGAGGGGAGTGGCTAGGGTGGGGATGATTGGTGTTGAATGCTCTAGTAAACACTTGTAGTGTAGTGGTATACTTCTCTAAGTCTTTTTTAGCTACAAGAGGAAAATACTGTGCTCATGAGTGTAGTCTGGATAAACTAGATAAAAATGTGATCACTTTTGTATTATGATTTTGTTTAGGGAAGGGCTCTGAAAGAAATCCATCTGGAAACCACTTAGTGTTGGTTTCATTTTTTTCATTTGAGATTGGTATTTAAACATTTCCTCTCCCTTTTGTTTTTCCTAATGATGTATCTTGTATTAGAGAACTTTATTCATCTTGGTGTGTTAAAAAATTTGAAAGTTCTTAGAAAGGTAACTGATTATATCTAATTTAAAAGGTAAAAACAGGCCGCGTGAGGTGGCTCATGCCTGTAATCCCAGCACTCTGGGAGGCCAAGATGGGTGGATTGCCTGAGCTCACAGGTTCCAGACCAGCTTGAGCCAGAGTGAGACCCCACCTCTAAAAATAACCAGTGTTGCAGCAGATGCCTGTAGTCCCAGCAACTCGGGAGACTGAGGCAAGAAACTCATTTGAAACCAAGAGTTAGAGGTTGCTGTGAGCTATGACGCCGCAACACTCTACCAAGGGTGACAAAGTGAGACTTTGTCTCAAAGAAAGAAAAAGAAAGGTAAAAACATATGTGCTATGAAAGTCCTGTCCCTGACTCAGTTTCTTTGTATCCTGCCAGAGATTGTACATCCTTTTTTGCTCATGATTTTTTTTTTTTTTTGAGACAGAGTCTCACTATGTTGCCCTTGGTAGAGTGCTGTGCCGTCACAGCTCACAACCTCAAACTCTTGGGCTTAAGTGATTCTCTTGCTTCAGCCTCCTAAGTAGCTGGGACTACTGGCACCCACCACAATGCCTGGCTATTTTTTGGTGGTAGTTGTCATTGTTTGGCAGGCCCTGGACGGATTTGAACCTTCTAGTTCTGGTATATGTGGCTGGTGCCCTAGCCACTGAACTACAAGCGCCATCTTTGCTCATGAATTTATGCAACCCGTCTACTACATCCCTTCCAAATCATAACCTATAGTACATAATATAGGGTGTTTTGTTTTTTCCCTTGTCAACCTATCCTTATAGATCTATGATTACACTATTGCCTAACTCTTTTTTTTTTTGAGACAGAGTCTCACTTTGTCACCCTTGGTAGAGTCCCGTAGCATTGCAGCTCACAGCAACCTCAAACTCTTGGGCTTAAGTGATTCTCTTGCCTCAGCCTCCCAAGTAGCTGGATGGGACTACAGACGCTCACCACAGCACCCGGCTATGTTTAGAGAGATGAGGTCTGACTCTTGTTCAGGCTGGTCCCCAACCTGTGAGCTCAGGCAATCCACCTGCCTTGGCCTCCCAGAGTGTTAGGATTATATCTGTGAGCCACCACGCCCAGCCTACTGCCTTACTCTTTAACAGATGCTATAGTACTCAACTGGATAGATGTACAATAATTTATTCATACAGTCCAGTAATTAATTTACTTATGTATTTGAGACAAGGTCTGTGTTACCCAGGCTAGAGTGCTATGGCCTCAGCCTAGTTCACAGCAACCTCAGACTACTAGGTTCAAGTAATCCTCCTGCTTCAGCCTCCCTACAGGGACCTGCCATGACACCTGGCTAATTTTTTCTATTTTTTAGTAGAGATGGGATCTTGCTCTAGCTTAGGCTAGTCTTAAACCCCAGAGCCCAAGGGATCCTCCTGTCTCAGCCTCCAGAGTGTTAGGGTTATAGGTGTGAGCCGTTGTGCCTGGCCTCATCTAGTCCATTATTAATTGACATTTAGGGTATTTCTCATTTTTTGCTACTACAGATAATACTGTATAAATATGCTTATATATTATGTCATTTTACGAAGTTGCTGGTATAGCTGTAGGAAAAAATTGATAAAAAAGGAATTTGCTGGCTCGGTGCCTGTGGCTCAAGTGGTTAAGGCACCAGCACATACATCTGAGCTGGTGGGTTTGAATCTAGCTTGGGCTCCCCAGACAACAATGACGGCTGCAAAAAAAAATAAAAAAATAGCTGGGCGTTGTGGCGGGTGCCTGTAATTCCAGCTACTTGGGAGGCAGAGGCAGGAGAATCGCTTGAGCCCAGAAGTTGGAGGTTGCTGTGAGCTGTGATGTTACGGCACTCTACCAGGGCGACAGCTTCAGGCTCTGTCTCAAAAAAAAAAAAAAAGAAAGAGTTTTCTGGGTTGAATCATATGTGACTTGGTGATTCCCCCCCCCCCAACATCTTTTTTTTTTTCTTTTTCTTTTTGAGATAGTCTCACTCTGTCCCCTGGGTAGAGTACATAGTACATAGTACATCATTCATAGCAGCCTCAAACTCTAGGCTTGAGTAATCCTCTTGCCTCAGCCTCCTGAGTAGCTGGGACCACAGGAGCACCCCCAACATCTTGTAAAAATTTCCAAATATGGGTGGCGCCTGTGGCTCAAGGAGTAGGGCGCCGGTCCCATATGCCAGAGGTGGCGGGTTCAAACCCAGCCCCGGCCAAAGATCACACACACACACACACAAAAAAAAATTTCCAAATATACAGCAAAGTTGAAGGAATTTGATACTAAACATCCATTTTGCCACCACCTAGATTTTACCATTAATACTTTACTCTGGTTCCTTTTTCTGATCTCTCTTCATTTGTCTGTCCTTTCACCCATAAAGCCATCTTAAGTGTGTATGTGCTAAGTTTTTTTTTTTTTTTTTTTTTTTTTGGCCGGGGCTGGGCTTGAACCCGCCACCTCCGGCATATGGGACCGGCACCCTACCCGTTGAGCCACAGGCGCCGCCCTATGTGCTAAGTTTTTAACAAGTGCATGTAGTTCTGTAATCCAAACCCCCAACAAGAAACAGATTACCAACACCCCAAACATTTCTTTGTACCCTTTCTCAGTCCCTGCCCCAATTGCATTCCTTAGTGGGTAAACCACTTTATCCTCTATCAGGAAAATGTGAGAAGTACCTCACACTGTAGTGTCAAAGATTTTTTTTTTTTTTTTGAGACAGAGTCTCACTATGTTACCCTGGGTAGAGTGCCATGGTGTCATAACTCACAGCAACCTCAAACTCTTAGGCTTAAGCGATTCTCCTGCCTCAGCCTCCCAAGTAGCTGGGACTACAGGCTCCTGCCACAATGCCCGGCTATTTTTTGGTTGCAGTTGTCATTATTGTTTTAGCTGGCCCTGGCTGGGTTCGAAACCGCCAGCCTCAGTGTGTGTGGCCAGCACCTACCCACTGAGTATGGACGGCACCCTTGGCTTATAATTTTTTTTTTTTCTTTTTTTGAGACAGAGCCTCAAGCTGTCGCCCTGGGTGGAGTGCTGTAGCATCACAGCTCACAGCAACCTCAAACTCCTGGGCTCAAGCGATTTCTTCTGCCTCTGCCTCCCTAGTAGCTGGGACTACAGGCACCCGCCACAACGCCCTGCTATTTTTTGGTTGTAGCCGTCATTGTTGTTTGGCAGGCCCAGGCTGGATTTGAACCCGCCAGCTCAAGTGTATGTGGCTGGCGCCTTAGCCGCTTGAGCCACAGGGGCAGAGCCATACAAGTAGTTTTTTTTTTTTTTTAAAATATACATACATATATATATATTTTTAAGAGAGTCTCACTTTATCACCCTTGGTAGAGTGCTATGACATCACAGCTCACAGCAACCTCCAACTCCTGGGCTTAAGCGATTCTCTTGTCTCAGCCTCCCCAGTAGCTGGGACTACAGGCGCCTGCCACAACACCCGGCTATTTTTTGTTGTTGTTATTGTTGTTGCAGTTTGGCTGGGGCTGGGTTTCAACCCACCACCCTTGGTATATGGGGCTGGCGCCCTGCTCACTGAGCCACAGGCGCCACCCTTTTAAAAATATATTTAATTGGGCGGCGCCTGTGGCTCAGTGAGTAGGGCGCCGGCCCCATATGCCGAGGGTGGCGGGTTCAAACCCAGCCCCGGCCAAACTGCAACAAAAAATAGCCGGGCGTTGTGGCGGGCGCCTGTAGTCCCAGCTGCTTGAGAGGCTGAGGCAAGAGAATCGCGTAAGCCCAAGAGTTAGAGGTTGCTGTGAGCCGTGTGAGGCCACGGCACTCTACCCGAGGGCGGTACAGTGAGACTCTGTCTCTACAAAAAAAAAAAAAATATTTTTAATTATAGGAGTAATGAATATTCATTATAGTAAAACAGGAAAATACAATGAAGCAAAAAGAAGCACTACCTGTAATTTAATTATATCATTAAAAAATATATCCTTTATTTATTTTTGAGACAGAGTCTCTGTTGCCTGGGTAGAGTGCCATGGAATCATAGCTTAAAGCAAATTCAAACTTTTGGGCTCTAGCGATCCTCCAGTGTCAACTAGGACTACAGGCACCCACCTGGGCACCCACAGGCACCCACCCACCTGTAGTCCATGATGCCCAGTTAGTTTTTCTATTTTTTTTTTTTTTTACTTTTTCTATTTTTAGTAGAGAGAGAGTCTTGTTCTTGCTCAGATTGGTCTTGAACTCCTGAGCTCAAGTGATTCACCCATCTTGGCCTCTCAGAGTGCTAGGATCACAGGTGTGAGCTGCCAATGTGCGGCCTCAAAAATAACCATTATTGATATTTAGATATGTTTCCTTCCAACACTTTCTCTGTGTGTGTGTCTATATATACACACACAGGTGGTCTCTAACTTACGATGTTTTTTTACCCTAGGATGGGTTTATTGGGATGTAACCCCTCTAGAAGTTGAGGAGCATCTGTATACATACCTAGTGTGTGGATAAAACATGGTGCATACTGTTTTGTAATTTGTTCTGGGATCATCTCTCATTATTAAATAGACTTCTGTAAGATGCTTAGGCCAGGACAGGTTGTTTGTACAGTAGTAGACAGAGGGTAGTTATGAAGTAGTATATTGTGATTTAAGAGCATTGACTCAGAAGTTAGACTGCCAGGGTTCAAATGTTGCTCTGCAATTTACTAACTGTGACCTTAGGCAGTATACTTTACATGCCATGGTTTGCTTATCTGTAAATGGAGATAATGATGGTGCCTACCTAGTGGCATTGTTGTGAGGATTAAAAATACCTGGATGGGGTATTTGTGGTGTAAATGTTACCTGATATTACTATTATTTATACAAGAGCTTGTACTCAAGAAAAGGCACCAAGAGTGGCTAGCAGAGAGAGAGAGAAGATAAAGTAGGGAAGTATATTGGGCACACGATACAGAATTCTCTGTGGCTTGTTTTCAGCAGTCATTTTTGCATCCCTCTCCACCGGGTTCTCCATCAGTTGGCACTTGAGTATCTTTTGTGCGTAAGCTTTTGCTTCTGAATAATTGATTATGTAATTTGTGTGGCAGGAGTTCAGAGGTAGAACAAGCTAATGGAAAGATCCTAAGTATTAATACACAAGTTATAGAAAGTACCACTGGGCGGCGCCTGTGGCTCAGTCGGTAAGGCGCCGGCCCCATATACCGAGGGTGGCGGGTTCAAACCCGGCCCCGGCCGAACTGCAACCAAAAAATAGCTGGGCGTTATGGCGGGTGCCTGTAGTCCCAGCTACTTGGGAGGCTGAGGCAAGAGAATCGCTTAAGCCCAGGAGTTGGAGGTTGCTGTGAGCCATGTGACGCCACGGCACTCTACCGAGGGCCATAAAGTAAGACTCTGTCTCTACAAAAAAAAAAAAAAAAAAAAAAAAACAAAACAAAAAAGAAAGTACCACTATTATTATTTCATCATTAGAAGCAAGACAGTATTATATTTCCCTTCTCTCCTGTGCAGCTAATTTTGATGTAGTATACTGAGGTATGTTTCATATTCGCTAATGTAAGACCTACTTGGCTTTACAAAATCAGTAGAGCCTAATCGTTAACTGATGAGTGGGTAAATAAAATGTGGTCTATCCATACAGTGTATATTATTCAGCCAAAAGAAGGAATGAAATACTGATTCATACTCCAACTGATTCATACTTTCAACATAGACCTTGAAAATATGCTAAATGAAAGAAGTCAGACTCAAAAGGCCATATATTGTATGATTTCAGTTGTATGAAATGTCCAGGATAGCCAAGCCAGTGGAGAAAGAAAGTAGATTAGTCACCTGGTACTGGGTATTCTGGGGGTGGGGGGGTTAAGGGTTGATAGCTAAAGAACATGGGGTTTTGTTGTGAGGTGAAGAAATTGTTCTAAAATTGACTGTGGTAATGATTGCACAACTCTGAATGCACTAAAAAGCAGTGAACTGAACTGTATGCTTTTTTACTTTAAAAATAATTTTTTTTTTTTTTTTTGAGATGGAGTCTTTGTCACCCTTGGTAGAGTGCCAGGCCATCATAGCTCACAGTAACCTCAAACTCTTAGGCTCAAGAGATTCTCTTGCCTCAGCCTCCCAAGTAGCTCGGACTATAGGCACCTGCCACAATGCCCAGCTATTTTTAGAGACAGGATGTCACTCTTGTTCAGGCTGGTCTTGAGCCTGTGAGCTCAAGTGGTCTACCTGCCTTGGCCTCCCAGAGTGCTAGGATTATAGGCGTGAGCCTGGCCCTTTGTAATTTTTTGTTGTTGTTGGAATTAGGCTTAGGAGTGTGGCATCAAACCGTAACTCTGAAATAGACAACCCATTTCTCTTTAATTCATTTTATAAAAGAAATCAAGGTGTTACATGTATATTATTTGAAGTGTCATAAAAAAGCAGCAAATCTTTAATCTCCCCGTTTTGAAGAAAATATTTGGCTCTTGATAACTCTTAAACAATGTCTAAATTTTTTTTTTTTTTAAGAGACAGTGTCACTTTGTCGCTCTCAGTAGAGTGCTGTGACATCACAGCTCATAGCAACCTCCAGCTCTTGGGCTTAGGCAATTCTCTTGCCTCAGCCTCCCGGGTAGCTGGGACTACAGGCACCTGCTCAACACCTGGCTATATTTTGTTGCAGTTTGGCTGGGGCCGGATTTGAACCTGCCACCCTCGGTACATGGGGCTGGCGCCTACCCATTGAGCGACAGGTGCCTCCCAACAATGTATAAATTGAACTAAAACTTTTTTTTTTTTTTTTGTAGAGACAGAGTCTCACTTTATGGCCCTCGGTAGAGTGCCGTGGCCTCACACAGCTCACAGCAACCTCCAACTCCTGGGCTTAGGTGATTCTCTTGCCTCAGCCTCCCGAGTAGCTGGGACTACAGGCGCCCGCCACAACGCCCGGCTATTTTTTGGTTGCAGTTTGGCCGGGGCCGGGTTTGAACCCGCCACCCTTGGTACATGGGGCCAGCGCCTTACCAACTGAGCCACAGGTGCCACCCGAACTAAAACTTTTTTATCAAAATAAAAGACACATTGGGCGGCGCCTGTGGCTCAGTCGGTGGGGCGCCGGCCCCATATACCGAGGGTGGCGGGTTCAGGCCCGGCCCCGGCCAAACTGCAACCAAAAAATAGCCGGGCGTTGTGGCGGGCGCCTGTAGTCCCAGCTACTCGGGAGGCTGAGGCAAGAGAATCGCTTAAGCCCAGGAATTGGAGGTTGCTGTGAGCTGTGTGAGGCCACGGCACTCTACTGAGGGCCATAAAGTGAGACTCTGTCTCTACAAAAAAAAAAAATAAATAAAAGACACATCTAGAAAAGTATACAAATCATAAGTGTTTATGCCTCTTGAATTTCCACAAAGTGAACATCTGTGTTTACTTCCCCTCCATCTAGATCAAGAAATAGAATACTGGGGCGGCGCCTGTGGCTCAGTGAGTAGGGCGCAGGCCCCATATGCCGAGGGTGGCAGGTTCGGACCCAGCCCCGGCCAAACTGCAACAGAAAAATAGCCGGGCGTTGTGGCGGGTGCCTGTAGTCCCAGCTGCTCGGGAGGCTGAGGCAGGAGAACCGTGTAAGCCCAAGAGTTAGAGGTTGCTGTGAGCCGTGTGACGCCACGGCACTCTACCCGAGGGCGGTACAGTGAGACTCTGTCTCTACAAAAAAAAAAAAGAAAGAAATAGAATACTGTCAAGCACCCTAGAATTGCAGTGCCCAACCCCTGGGGTCACAGATTGGTACCAGTCTGTGGCCTGTTAGGAACTAGGCTGCACAATAGGAGATGAGTGGCAGGTAAGCAAGGGAAGCTTCTTCTGTATTTATAGCTGCTCCCCATTGCTCGTATCACTGCTTGAGCTTTACCTCTTGTCAGATCAGTGGCAGCATTAGAGTCTCATAGGAGCCAAACCCTACTGTTAACTGCGCGTGCAAGTACACTCCTTATGAGAATGTAGTGCCTGATGATCTGTTATGGGGCGGAGGCGGTGATGCTGCTCTGGGACTGTCTAGTTACAGGAAAACAAGCCCAGGGCTCCCACTGATTCTGCATTATGGTGAGTTGTGTGATTATCTCATTGTATATTACAATGTAATAATAAAAATAAAGTGCACAATAAATATAATGCACTTGAATCATCTTGTAACTATCCCCCACTGTCTGCCACCTCCCCCACCTCACCCCTCTTTCATGAAACTAGTCCCTGGTGCCAAAAAGTTTGGAAACTGCTACCCTAGAAGGCCCTACTCCTGATGGTAACCGCTATCCTGATTTCTAGCACCATTAATTAGCTTGGCTTGGTTTTGAACTTTATTTATAAATGGTTTCCTACAGTAAGTATTCTTCTGGCACCTTCCTCACATTAGGTCTGTGAGTCTTAGAGTAGTTCATTCTCATTGCTGGATAGTATGAACATATTACAATTTTTTTTTTTTTTTTTAGACAAGGGTATTATTGCTCTGTCGCCTAGGCTGGAGTGCAGTGGCATGATTGTAGCTCACTGCACCTTTAAGTTCCTGGGCTCATGCAGTCCTCCTGCCTTAATCTCCTGAGAGAGACTGTAGGCTCATACCACCATGCTTGGCTAATTCTTTTTTTTTTTTCTTTCAGTAGAGACAGGGTCTCACTATGTTACCCAGGCTGGTCTCAACTCCCAGCCTAACGTGATCCTCCTGCTTCCCAGTGTGCTGGGATGACAGTTGTGAGCCACCGTGCCTTGCCAACATAGTACAATTTATCCTGTCTTCTGTTGATAGAAGTTTGGGTTGATTCCATTTGGGGACTGTTATGAATAGTCTTGCTTTAAACATTCTTGGCCTTTGGATGCACACATGTACACACTTGGGTGAAATCCTAGGAGTAGAGTTAACTGGGTTAGAAGGTATCCATATTGCCAAAGAGTTTTTCAAAGTGGCTGTGCTAGTTCTTTCAAAAGCACAATACTTGATTTATTAACATTAGACTCTAAAAGATAAGGTTTTAAGTTCCTTAACCTCTCCATTTTCTCTCCATCCCCTCCTATAGTTTTTTGGTAACTTTACTTTAGATGTATTTTTAGTTTTTCACCTAGATGATCTTGTAACTTAAAATAATAAATCTCTGTTCCATTAATTTTTGAAAGTAGTTTTTGTCCACTTGCAATAAGAAGAGGCTATAAGACACCTCCCCCTCAATTGTGTTATTCAGAAAAGGAAGAGGCTCTCCTTTTTTTTTTTTTTTTGCAGTTTTTGGCCGGGGCTGGGTTTGAACCCACCACCTCCGGTATATGGGGCCAGCGCCCTACTCCTTTGAGCCACAGGTGCTGACCAGGAAGAGGCTCTCTTTCACGTAGAGAGGACATGTGTAGAGTTTAAATTTTTGCCACATCATATGACCAGGTAATGTTAACAAGGAGAAAAAACCCACATGAATAAATAAGGTTAACAGTAAGAGAGTAAGATAAAATTACTGATACAAGAAAAAATATTGCAATAAAGATATCTTTACCATGTGTATTATCTGTTTTTACTTATTAGGGCAGGGTGAGCTCCTTAAAGTATCAGCCCCGAGATTTCTGTGCTTTAATATGAGAAAAGTTTATTTCTTATTCACCTGATAGTCAAATGTGGGTTGTCTTTGTAGGTGAGATGGCTTTCCTATATGTATGTGGGATTTAGGGGTACATGCTACTTTTATCTTGTGGCTCTGCCATCTCTTAGGGTCTTGCAGACATCTGTATTCAGCCAGAGTGGGGGAGAGATGGTGGAGAAACAATTGTGCTAAGAATAAAAGTCTTGTGGCAGAAGGGACAATCATAGCCTCTGCTCACACTCATTTGGTGGGACCTTCACATGGGAGTGCAACTTAGATGTCCGGGGGCTGGGAAGTGTAGTCCGTGGCTGGCACTCGTCCCATAGCACCAGCTCCACAGGACATTGGGAGAGGGTGGTTTTTTGGTGGATATCTAGGTAGCTATCTTTGCTGTCCTATTGCCTTGAGGATAAGACCAGAATAGTTAACAATCTAGCTTCTCTTAAGGAGTTAATTATTTTAAATGGTGAATTTTTCTGAGGAACTAAAGTTTAGATTATAATTGAATGGCATGTTTTGCCTCTTTTGGTAATACTTACTTGTATAATTTGTTTTAACTTTAATTTCCTTCTGCTTTACAGTTAGGTCACCTCTCAGTGAAACTTAGAAACCACCATATTTATATTGATTTTACAAACTAAACCAGCATATGTACATTGATTTTTACAAACTATTAAGAAAGAAAAAAGCTCTCGAGCTCTTTGTGTCGTCAGCATTGATTACATTCAATTTAATGTCTTCCATCTTTTTTCTCCTTCCTCTTTCGTCTAGTTTGAAATTGGCACAATGGAAGAAGCTGGAATTTGTGGGCTAGGGGTGAAAGCGGATATGTTGTGTAACTCTCAATCAAATGATATTCTTCAACATCAAGACTCAAATTGTGGCACAAGTAACAAGCATTCCTTGGAAGAGGATGAAGGCAGTGACTTTATAACAAAGAACAGGAATTTGGCGAGCACAGTGTACTGCACACAAGAGTCAAGAGAGGAAATTCCTGGGCGAGAAGCTCGAATGGACCCCCCTGATGGTCGGCAAGATGCAGAGTACAACAGTAACAAAGAGAAAACCTTAGGTAATGTCTCTGCTCAGTGTTGGACATTTTCACATACTGCTCATTTTCCGTAGCCTAGGTATGAAGAACAGGGCCTGTTTGAAGGTGCTTAGCTAATGCACCTTTTGTCTTTGGTGAGATGAGTCTGCATATCTGCTGCAGTCATGTGCATGAGGTGAGAATAACGGAGTAGGAAGCTTAGTTATTTCTGCATCTAAATCATAAGAATTTGGCTTTCTTAAAAATTTGGGGCCAACTTGACAAGTGGAATTTGACTTGCCTTTTTTGCATCTTTAATATAGTCTGACCAACAATTGCTATGAAAACTATGTATTTCAAAATTCAGGTTCAGACAAAATAATGTTATCTGTGATTCAGAAAGTAGCTGAAGACTGGGTTTCAAGGGTATGTTTCTCCTGCTGTGTTAGTTTGAGATTAGGATTAAGGATGTGATATGCTGAATCTCATAAATAAATCTTGAAACACCTTTTATTTTTGCCTTATTGGTTGGCCCTCAGTTTTTCTCTGTATTATACTTAAGATTCACAGTGTTTGATCGGCATGGTTTTGTGATAGAATGTTGAAATTATGCTTCTTATTAAGCCCATTATTTGCTACCATGGAAAACATAAACATTTATAGGAATATGAAAGTAATTTTGATTTCTTTTTTTTTTTTTTGTAGAGACAGAATCTCACTTTATGGCCCTCGGTAGAGTGCCATGGCCTCACACAGCTCACAGCAACCTCCAACTCCTGGGCTTAAGCGATTCCCCTGCCTCAGCCTCCCGAGCAGCTGGGACTACAGGCGCCTGCCACAACGCCCGGCTATTTTTAGAGACGGGGTCTCACTCTTGCTCAGGCTGGTCTCAAACTCCTGAGCTCAAGCAGTCCACCTACCTCACCATCCCAGAGTGCTAGGATTATAGGCGTGAGCCACCGAGCCTGGCCAGAAAATTTTGTTAATAAAATTTTATGTGGGTAGAAAAGTTTTCCTTTTTGAAGTTAGCCCGTATACCAAATAACTTCATTTTTAAGACATACATATTTTTTGTTCGTTTGTTTGTTTTGAGATGGGGTCTCAAGCTGTTGCCCTGGTTAGTGCTATGGCATCACAGCTCACAGCAACCTCAAACTGTTGGGCGTAAGCAATTCTCTTGCCTCAGACTCCCAAGTAGCTGGGACTACAGGTGCCTGCCACAGCGCCTGGCTATTTTTCTTTTTTTTGTTGTTGTTGTTGCAGTTGTCATTGTTGTTTTCGCTGGCCCCTTTCGGTTCAAACCCACCAGCCCCGGTGTATGTGGCTGGCGCCCTACTGAGCTACAGGTGCCATCTTAAGACATATGTATTTTGAATGAAATACATACTTTATATGAAATATCTTACACATAAGAGTGAACATTTTGAAAAATAAAAATGGTACCTATAATATACATTAAGAAATAAAACATTGCCGGGCACGGTGGCTCATGCCTGTAATCTTAGCACTCTGGGAGGCCGAGGCTGATAGATTTCCTGAACTCATGAGTTCAAGACCAGCTTGAGCTAGAACGGGACCCTGTCTCAGCCAAGTGTTGTGGTGGGTGCCTGTAGTCCCAGCCACTTGGGAGGCTGAGGCAGGAGGATCACTTAAACCCAAGAGTTTGAGATTGCTGTGAGCTAAAATGCCACGGCACTGTACCAAGAATGACAAAATAAAGACTCTGCATTATCAATGACTTTGCAGTACCATTTGTCTCCTTTTTAGCCACCTGCCAAAGTCATTAAAATATTGTTAAACTTGGGTGGCGCCTGTGGCTCAAAGGAATAGGGTGCCAGCCCCATATACTGGAGGTGGCGGGTTCAAACCTGGCCCCGGCCCAAAACTGCAACAACAAAAAAAAATATTGTTAAACTCTTTTCCCTAACGCAAGAGCTATCTTGTCATCCATTTATTTGCACAAATCTTGGTTAACACACGGAGTATACTTAGCATATTCTCAGTTAAGAAAACCATAAATTATTTAAATTTCATGAGAAAAGATATGTGTCACTAGTGATTATGTACATCGTAGGCAGAGTGGTTACAACTGCAATTCCCTTTGAACTTGGTTCTGTGTTTGTGCTTGGTTAGGAGGAAGCTTTTAAAAATATTCTCTGCTCTTTGTAACTTGCCCTTTGTCTTAACTTGGACATCAATGATTAGGCAAGGAAATTTTTAAGCCTTCAACCAGAGTTCTTATAAATAGTTAGCAGTGTTAGTGAGTGAATAAAGAAATTTAGGGCAGACATGGGGAGGGAGGTGATCTATTAATCCAGAATTTAAAGACAGTTTTCCTAATTGATTTGGTAAATCCCTTATTTCTAGTTAAAGGCATACAATATTTTACTCTGGATGTCAGAAGATGAGGAGTGTTAGTAGAATTCATGGGTTAGACGCGATCTCATTTTTCTGGGACTTATTTCTTATTTTGTTAATCATCAGGAAAAGAAGTTTTATTACTGATGCAGGCCCTAAACACCCTTTCAACCCCAGAGGAGAAACTGGCAGCTCTCTGTAAGAAATATGCTGATCTCGTGAGTATTAAATAAAGGGTGTGAGGGTCATATAAAATATAGTGAAATGTTTGTGTGCTTGATAAGTTTTTTTTTAATTGTAATTTTGATATAGATTTAAATGTAAAATTATGTTTTATTGCAAAAATTGAAAGGGAGATTCTGACTTCTTGGGGTTTTTGTGGTTACATATTTTATGAGGTAACATATAGAGAACACTATAATGGCTCAGCGCCCATAGCTCTGTGGCTAGGGCGCGGGCCACATTCTCTGGGGCTGGTGGGTTCGAACCCAGCCCAGGCCTGCTAAACACCAATGACAACTACAACAACAACAAAAAAAATATCCAGGCGTTGTGGCAGTTGCCTCCCTACTTGGGAGGCTGAGGCAAGAGAATTGCTTAAGCCCATGTTTGAGGTTGCTGTGAGCTGTGATGCCATAGCACTCTACCAGGGGCAACATAGTGAGACTGTCTCAAAAAAAAAAAAGAAAAAGAGAACACTATAATGCTAAAATGTGGCATAGATTTTCTAAAACTCGGTTTTAGAGTATTTCTAAATCAGCCTTTTCATTGCTATGCTGTGATACCTTAGGTGCCAATCAGTTGGGGTATAGTGGTTCCTATGTTTAACTTTTCCTGCAGAAATTCTAGAGATCAAGGCTCTGTTTTGATTGAAATTTTGGATTAGATGAAATAGTCTGCTTCAACAATACTGTGTCACAGGAAATATTTATTTAGCGTTGACTATGTGCCAAGCATTCTCTTTTCCATCTTCCAAAGAAATTGACCTCATTGGAGAGTTTGTTCTGGGCCAGTGTTATTCCAAGAAATATTAATTCTCTTTTTGAATTCATGGGAGCAGTTTCAACCTGGAAACCCTGTCTTGCTATTTAAAGTGCAGAATGGAAAACTGATAGCACCCTTTGAAGGAGGAGTTGTGGTGGGAAATGCTAACATTATTACCTTTTATGAAACTCTTAGGTGAATTATCACAGTTTTTATGCATTTTCACCTTTTATTAAAACAGTTATTGTGTATCATAAATTATTTTTATCAGTGACCAGCTCTAAAAAATGAATTGTTTATTACTTAAAGAATGATAGTTACTTTCCCTCACTTTATAAAGTGACTCAGATATACCTTACTTAGCTGGCATTCAGCAGGCGAGTACCTTCTACTATTTAGAGCAGGAAGAAACCCTGTGCATCGATGAAAATGGCCCAGAACAGTCACAAATGCAAAGATGGGGGGAAGCTGGCTTCAGGAAAGGGGTGCTTTCATTGGTTGTGGAAGCCAGTCCCTATTGGTCCCATTCACATGAGTGGAATTATGTAAGAAGTAGTGGAAAAAGAAGGTATGAACAAAACAGGGAAAAGAAAACATGGAGAAAAAGGTAAAAACCAGAAAAAGCAGTGTAGATGTTGGCTACCTAATGCAGTGATGTCCAACAAACAGTTATCAGCCGTGAATAGATAAGGCGGAGGATAAGTAGTCCAGACCTTGGACTACACTTTTTTTTTTTTTTTTTTGTAGAGACAGAGTCTCACTTTATGGCCCTCGGTAGAGTGCCGTGGCGTCACACAGCTCACAGCAACCTCCAACTCCTGGGCTTACGCGATTCTTCTGCCTCAGCCTCCCGAGTAGCTGGGACTATAGGCGCCCGCCACAACACCCGGCTGTTTTTTTTGTTGTTGTTGTTGCAGTTCAGCCGGGGCTGGGTTTGAACCAGCCACCCTCGGTATACGGGGCTGGTGCCCTGCTCACTGAGCCACAGGTGCCGCCCAACCTTGGACTACACTTTAAGTAGCAGGGGTCTAGGATGTTTTTGTTTGTGGTTTTTAGATTTGTTTTTGTTGTTTTTGTGCGGGTATGGTTATTGCTAAGCACCAATAGTAATTGCTGCGTTCATTTTAGGATGTGACACACTGAAGACTTGCCTAGTGGATAATCTCTCTTTGGTGTAGATTTTTGCTGAATGTGGGAAAGACAAAATGTGTACTGTTTTCAGAAAATGTTCTAAAGCTTTATTCCTTAAAATGACATTAATTTCATTTAGAAGGTAAAATAGGTTGTATAGTGGTGAGGCCACCGAGGGAATAGTCTTTTCCCGAGGATTATTCTGCAAACATCTTTTAGCCATCACTGTCCTGTACCCTCTTGTGACAGTATCAACTTATATCACTGTGCTTGTGCACAGCCATGTCTAACTAACTAGGCACAGAGCAGGTAGAATGGAGTTCTGTGCGCTATAACTGGAGTTGTCCATCAAGGAGAACTTGTGGCCACCACATTTACCAGACCACATGGGTTCACGAGATTGTAGCATTTTGCTTTTAGCTATGGATGTCATCAATCTGATCTTTAAGTGCTTTCTAATGCTATTTTTGCCTGTTCTTTAGTCAATTTGTATAGATTATTACAGTGTAATAACAAATCTCAGTAGCTGGTTGGGTAGGTATATCCTCTTTACTCTTTTCATCTGCAGTATTTTTGCTATTCTTAGCCCTCTGCTCTATAAATTTTCAATTCAATTTGGTGGGGGGTGGGTATGGAAACTCCATTTGGGATTTTGAAGAGTATTTCATGAAATCTATAGATGTATTTTGGGGAGAATTTCCATCCTGATGTTATTAATAATAGAACTTAAAAGTGGCTATCCTATGGAAAAGAATGAAATTAGATCATTACACGCTGTACACAATTCCAAAAAAACAAAGGAGGCTTGCCTGGTGCTCGTATCACAGTGGTTAGGGCACCACCCATGTACACTGGGGCTGGCGGGTTTGAACCTGGCCTGGGCCTGCTAAATAACAATGATAACTGCAACAAAAAAATAGCTGGGTGTTGGGGCAGGTGCCTGTAGTCCCAGATACTTGGGTGGGAGGCTGAGGCAAGAGAATTGCTTAAGCCCACGAGTTTGAGGTTGCTATGAGCTGTAATACCATGGTTCTCTACTAAGGGCAACATAGTGAGACTCTATCTCAAAAAAAAAAAAAAAAAGATGAAGGGCCTAAGTGTCAAAAT
The DNA here is from genome assembly GCF_027406575.1 of Nycticebus coucang. Lineage (NCBI taxonomy): Eukaryota > Metazoa > Chordata > Mammalia > Primates > Lorisidae > Nycticebus > Nycticebus coucang. Next base: position 15,290,013 of record NC_069804.1, read on the forward strand.
TTTATTAGATATTTAGATTTATTATAATAGGTAAATATTTTTCTAGTCTTGGGTTAAGGAAAGACTTCTTTCAAAACAAAAAGCACTGTCAGAGAAAAGATTATATAAATTGGCTTCATAGAAATTAAGACTTTCTCTTCCTCAAGACACCTTAAAACAGCAGTTCTCAACCTGTGGGTTGCGATCCCTTAGTAACAATGAAAATATATCCTGCATATCAGATATTTATATTACTATTCATAACAGTAGCAAAATTACAGTTACGAAGTAGCAACGAAAATAATTTTATGGCTGGGGGTCACCACAACATGAGGACCTGTATTAAAGGGTCGTGGCATTAGAAGGCATTAGGAAGGTTGAGAACCACCATCTTAAAATAAAGAAAGTGAGAAGACATTATAAAGTATTGGGGGGAGCATACTTCCAACAGCTTTAACCACAGGAAGTTTAATATCCAGACTATCTAAAGAATATTGATACTGAAAGAACAAATAACCCGATAGAAAGCTGGGCAAAATACACAAAAGGGGCATTTTGTAGAGGTGAAAAAACAAAGATGCAAAGATATCTTAGATTCTTAAACATATGAAGAGATGTTCTACCTTATTAGTGATCAGGGGAAATGCAAATCAAGACCACAATGAGATGCCATTTTATATCTACTGAAGTGGCATTAATGAAGAGATCTGATCGTACTATGCTTTGGAGAGGATGTGGCTGTATGTGGTCTGCACTGCTGCTGGGAATGTGAATTTTCCAGCCATTCTGGAAAGCAGTTTGGCATTGTCATGTGAAATCAAGCATTTAGAAACCATTACCCAGCAACCCCTCTTCTAGATTTGCACACAAGAGAAATTCTTGGCATGTGCATACTAGGAAAAACATAGGAGAATGTTCATAGCACCGCAAGTAACAGCAAAACCTGGAAACAGCCCAGATGCCTATGACACAAGAATGGATTAAAAAATAAAGTGTTTCATGCGTATGTGTGGTATGTTTTCAAAAAGTAGAATATTATGCAGCCTATCCAAATCTGGCCAAAGTCTTTTTGCACTGCCCACAACCTAAGAATGATTTTACGTTTTTAAGACAAAGTTTTCTAGCTGATCTCTAGCTACGTGCCAACAATTTGGATGAGCCCTAGTAATGTAATAAGCTAGAGTTGTGCTGTCCAAGATGATAACTGTTAGCCACATGTGGCTATTTAAAATTAAAGAAAGTAAAAAATTCAATTCCTCAGTTGCCCTGGCCACAATAAAGTCAAAACAACTAAAACCAAAGAGGTGATGATTATTATTTTTAAGAACTACACACAGAAGAAATAAAATAACATAAAAAGGAAAACAAAGGAATAGTGAACCCAAGATTGAGGGTCAGGGAAGGCAGGAAAGCTACAGACCAGGTGAAGTTCCTGCCAGTGTGTGCAGCACCTGTGCCTCCACCATAGTCCATAGTAAGGTTACTTTACAACATCGTTATACAAAAACAGTGTAGAATGTTTCTATACAGGTTTTTTTTTTTTTTTTTTTGTGGTTTTTGGCCGGGGCTGGGTTTGAACCCGCCACTTCTGGCATATGGGACCGGCGCCCTACTCCTTGAGCCATAGGCACCGCCCTCTATACAGGTTTTAAAGAAGTTTTTCCTGCAAGAATTTCAGAAAAAGTATTCTTATTATAATCTTAAGTGTATTGCCTGTAAGTTTGCTTGATATGTTTTGATGAGCCACAAGGTGTCACTCTTGCTCTTGAAATTGTGACTCAGCAGCATTTCCTTCTCCAGTAGAAGCTTTACTGAAAGGTCAGTGAGGCTGCCATCTTATCTGTTAATGTTGATTTTACCTTGAAATAGACTCATTTGCTCCAAAGCTAAAATTGCAGCAATTTCTCCTACTCACAAAGAACCCTGAGTGCTGCTTACTGCCTTCTGAATTCTGACTGTTTCAGTACAGTAGCCTGTGAGTGTTTTTTTAGAAAAGTAACACTTGGTGTTTATTTCCTAAAACATCAGTTTTTTTTTTTTTTAAGAGACACAAAGCACGGGCAGCGTCTGTGGCTCAGTGAGTGGGGCGCCGGCCCCATATGCCGAGGGCGGAGGGTTCAAACCCAGCCCCGGCCAAACTGCAACAAAAAAATAGCTGGGCGTTGTGGCGGGCGCCTATAGTCCCAGCTGCTCGGGAGGCTGAGGCAAGAGAATCGCTTAAGCCCATGAGTTGGAGGTTGCTGTGAGCTGTGTAAGGCCACGGCACTCTACCGAGGGCAATAAAGTGAGACTCTGTCTCTACAAAAAAAAAAATAAATAAAAAAAAGAGACACAAAGCACAATAAACCCATATGGTATATGTTGATTTTAGCAGGTCTTGTAACAGGTAGGAATAGTCTGGAATCACCCAGCAAACAGCAATTCAGGACATGCCTGGCTTTAAAACTAAGTTAATCCTGGCCTTCAACATCGGAGTAGGTCTCAACCTAGAACAAGAGCTCATTCATTTTCCAAAGGGTTATTACCAGAACACTTGGGCAGTGTTGCCAGTGGGCCCCAGCAAACTTCTGGGGCAGGAGGCATCCTGTTGAAGGGCATCCTCAGTTCAAAAAGCATAGAATTGTAGCTGGAAACTGAGGAGCCCACATCATCTATAACTCATTGAGTTGAAACCAGGAAGAAGAGCTGTAGTCAATGTCTGGAGTTAGGCAAGTTGGTAGAATCAAGTACTCCAGAGCAGGGGTCCTTAAATTGCGGCCCGTGGGCCACATGAGGCGGTGTGATTGTATTTGTTCCCGTTTTTTTTTTTTTTGTAGAGACAAGAGTCTCACTGTACCGCCCTCAGGTAGAGTGCCGTAGCGTCACACGGCTCACAGCAACCTCTAAGTCTTGGGCTAATGCGATTCTCCTGCCTCGGCCTTCCGAGCAGCTGGGACTACAGGCGCCCGCCACAATGTCCGGCTATTTTTTTGTTGCAGTTTTGCGGGGTCTGGGTTTGAACCCGCCACCCTCAGCATATGGGGCTGGCACCCTACTCACTGAGCCACAGGCGCCGCCCCTGTTTTGTTTTTTTAATTCAAAATAAGATATGTGCAGTGTGCATAGGAATTTGTTCACAGTTTTCTTTTTTTTTTTTTTGTAGAGACAGAGTCTCACTTTATGGCCCTCGGTAAAGTGCTGTGGCATCACAGCTCACAGCAACCTCCAACTCCTGGGCTTAAGTGATTCTCTTGCCTCAGCCTCCTGAGTAGCTGGGACTACAGGCGCCCGCCACAACGCCCAGCTATTTTTTGGTTGCAGTTTGGCCGGGGCCGGGTTTAAACCCGCCACCCTCGGTATATGGGGCCAGCGCCCTACTGATTGAGCCACAGGTGCCGCCCATAGTTTTTTTTTTTTTTTTAACTATAGTCTGGCCCTCCAGCAATCTGAGGGACAGTGAAATGGTCCCCTGTTTAAAAAGTTTGAGGACCCCTACTCCAGAGGATGGCAGGCCAATATGGAAGTCAAGAAAGCCAGTGATTCTAGGTTCAAATCCCCACTTCACCTACTGCTAATTATGGAATCTTGGGCTGATACATTTCTTCTTCTATAAACCATGGATACATGAAATAAAGGGTTGTTGTGAAAATTAAATATATGTAAAAGGTTAAAAAATATTTAAGATTTATTCTTTTTTACCCTAGATTTGCTCATTTTTCTGTCACAACTGGAAAAGAGAGAAGGTTGGCAGTGTAGCATGGCATGAAACAATTCAAATAAAATATTACATCATTATAATTCTTTCAACCATAACTCTTAAGGTTTTTATCATAGTTCCTAAATGTATAAAGTGTTTGTTGATTTTAGCTGGAAGAAAGCAGGAATGTCCAGAAGCAAATGAAGATTCTACAGAAGAAGCAAGCCCAGATCGTGAAAGAGAAAGTTCACTTGCAGAGTGAACACAGCAAGGCTATCTTGGCAAGAAGCAAACTAGAGTCTCTTTGCAGGGAACTTCAGCGTCACAATAAGACATTAAAGGTTTGTTGGTTCACTTTTCTATTTTTCAGGAGGGATTAACTTAGCTGATCACCTTGCACCTATTTGAAATCAATTATTATCTCTACTTGGAGACGGAGATACTAACTACCTTACTTTCTCTTTTGCGTGGGCTGATGCCACGTGTGTGAGCTCATTGTAAGTTTTTCTATGTAAGTTTGTGTTTCCTGTTCAAGGAAGAGCTCTTTAGTTACCTTAGATTTGGTCACGGGGAGTCCGAATGGGATTCATGTTTATGCCTGCAGCTCTTCTGCTTAGAGCTATGGCTTAGGAAGTTTAGAGTTGCCAATTTTTGACTGACCACTGATGTAGCTGATCACCATGTAGGAAGAACTGCTGTGAGATGAGAAACTCTTATAGATAGACTTGAGTTAGAGTGAGTTTAAGAAAGAACCGCTGAGCTTCTTGGGTAGGTTGTAGGTCTTCATTGACCAAGTCCCCTAGTTATTTGGTTGCTAAATACTTTTAGAATGGCACTTACACCTTGGCTGATTATAAAGAAAGGGAGAATAGGTACCCAAGGATTTGTTGGTATCACCAGGGGAGGGAGGAAAAAGAGCAGATCCACAGGAATAATCTGCCTGTGAGAAGGGCACAGGTCTGTCCTTGTGTACTGGTTGTGTATGACTTTGAGCAGGATCTCTGATCAAATACCTCCCTACACCCCAAGCATATCCTCAAGGCCCTAGAATACAGGAGTCCTCTGAACATGGGTCTTCACCTGATGTGGGAATCGTTATTTTCTTCATTGCTTTTGAACCCTTGGATTTAGATCTTAATTAAAGCAGGCGGTATTGTGAGTGGGCTGATAACTATTTTGACATGACAGGTCTTTTGATACTTGTATCCTAGCAAGAGTTGAAAGTAAGCTTGTTTTTTTTTTATAGCCGGGGCCAGGTTTGAACCCACCGCCCCTGGTATATGGGGCCGGTGCCCTACTCCTTGAGCCACAGGTGCTGCCCAAAAGTAAGCTTTTTAAAATAAGGATTCCATTTGTCCTTTGCCCTCCAGGGAGTAGAGGTTGTCACTCAGAAAGTAAGCTGCAGACAGGGCGGTATCTCTTCAGGCTGATCTAAGATGATGTGCAGTGTGACCAGCTAGGAGGGACAGCAGAGTGAACTTTAGACAGTCCCGTCATGCTTACTGTATGGCAGGACAGTGTGCCTCTCTGCAGCTACTCTGCTCAGCAAAGGTGCTTGCTCTTAAATGAGGGCCTCTGGTTATATGGAAGGGGGGACGATTGTAGTTCAGAAGCATCGCAGTGTGGGGGCAGTAAACGAACCCACATTGGGGCAGCTGCCTTCGAGAGCATCTTATCTTTATGTCTGTGCCATTAACGGAAATTATTTTGGATAATAAGGAGGAAAATATGCAGCAGGCACGAGAGGAAGAAGAACGTCGTAAAGAAGCAACTGCACATTTCCAGATTACTTTGAATGAAATCCAAGCCCAGCTGGAGCAACATGACATACACAATGCCAAGCTCCGTCAGGAGAACATCGAACTGGGAGAGAAGCTGAAGAAGCTCATCGAACAGTACGCACTGAGGGAAGAGGTAATGGCATTTGGTTTGTTTAAACAGCTTCACAGGATTAGCAAAAGCTTCACTGTTTGCTACTAAAGTAAAACCACTATCACAGGATGTTTTCATAACTTCCATGTATGTACAGTGGAAGTTACTTGCTTTATAGGAAAGAATCAGATACCACATGACCAGAAGGACTAGTAGCGATCATCACTTGATGGTCTTGGAGTCACTGGATTTGGATAGGTGAGGTAATTATTTCTAAGAACTGTCGAGGGCTGCTGTCTTCCATGTGATACTACAAGATTGCACTTTTAGCATACACATGGTTTCCTCTTATTCAGACTTATAATGAGTAAATATTTGGCCCCTAAATACCCCTGTATCTCAGACATCCCTGACAGTGTGTACGGTATCCACCACCATTCCATCCCACCTGTACACATAATGTTTCTGATTTTTTTACCCCCCCTAGAGACAGGGTCCTATTCTAGAGTGTGGGGATGTGATGACAGCTCACTGCAACATGGAATTCCTGGGCTCAAACATTCCTCCTGCTGTCAGCTTCCTGAGTAGCTGGGATTACAGGTGTGTACTGTCACACCCAGCTAATTTTTTTATTTTTTGTAGAGATGAGGTCTTGCTATGTTGCTTGGGCTAGTCTCTAACTCCTGGCCTCCCAAAGTCAGGCTTTTATTTATTTATTTTAAGTAAATTTATTTCAGGTTAATGTGAGGATACAAACAACCAGGTCAAAATATTTGATTTTGTTAGGTAGAGTCCCTCTTGTGGTTATGTTCCACACAGAAAAGGTGAGCCAAACACCCCCACCCCGTGCCCACTCAGTGAGGGCATCCCAACCTCCTCCCTCATTAACTTGAATTGAAACGAGTTTTTCACCTATATGTGCATGCATCAGATCGTCTGCTGGCTTCATATTAGTATTGAGTACATTGGATAATTGTTTTTCCATTCTTGTGATACTTTACTAAGAAGAAAGTGTTTTAACTCTATCCAGGATATTACAAAAGATGTGAAGTCACCATCTCTTTTATGGCTGAATAGTATTCCATGGTGTGCATGTACCACAATTTGTTAATCCATTCCTGATGTGATGGGCATTTAGGTTGTTTCCACATCTTGGCAATTGTAAATTGAACTGTGATAAACAATCCAGTGTGAATGTCCTTATTATAAAATGATTTTTTGGGGGGTAGATTCCAGGGTCAAATGGGAGATCTAATTTCAGATCTTTGAGGATGCTTTTTTTTTGAGACAGAGTCTCACTATGTCGCCCTTGGTAGAGTGCGGTGGTGTCATAGCTCACAGCATCTTCAAACTCTTGGGCTTAAGCAATTCTCTTGCCTCAGCTTCCCAAGTAGCTGGGAATATAGGCACCTGCCACAACACCCAGCTATTTTGTTGTTATTATTGTTGTTGTTGTAAGTCGTCATTGTTGTAGTTGTTGTTTAGCAGGCCCAGGCCAGGTTTGAATCCACCAGCCCTGGTGTATGTGGCCGGCACCCTAACCACTGAGTTATAAGCGTCAAGCCAGAATTCTCCATACTTCTTTGCAAAGAGGTGTATTAGTTTGCAGTCCCACCAACAGTGTAAGAGTGTTCCCCTCTCTCCACATCCACACATCTGCAGCTTTGAGACTTTGTGATGTGGGCTGTTCTCACTGGGGTTAGGTGATATCTCAGGGTGGTTTTGATTTGCATTTCTCTACTGATTAGGGATTTAATGAAGGGTTGGTTTTTTTTTAATTGAGACAGAATTTTGCTATGTTGCCCTTCTTAGAGTACCATAGTGTCACAGTTCACAGCAGCCTCAGACTCTTGGCCTTAAGTGATTCTCTTGCCTCAGCCTCCCAAGTAGCTGGAATTACAGGCGCCCACCATAATTCCCGGCTATTTTTTGGTTGTACCTATCATTGTTGTTGGGCAGGCCCAGGCTGGGTTTGAACCTACCAGCCTTGGTGCATGTGGGGCTCCTGCTTGAGCTCAGGAGTTGGAGACCAGCCTGAGCAAGAGTGAGACCCTTTCTCTACTAAAAATGAAAAACTAAGGCAAGAGGATCACTTAAGCCCAAGAGTTTGAGGTTGCTATGAGTTATGATGCCGTGGCACTCTACCCTGGGAGACAAAGTGAGAGTCTGTATCCAAAAAATAAAAATTGTTTTAAACAAGATCCAAATAAAGTCTATCCATTGTTGGTTTATATGTCTCAAGTGTCTAAAGTAAAAATTTCCTCTTTTGCATTGTTGCAGTGTGTTTATTGAAGAAACTGCTTTTGTCCTACAGGTTAAATTTTCTTTTTATTAGCTTATAAAGCCCTCAGTTGTAAAGAAACGATGCTGGCCTCTTTGTGTACTTGCCCTGGCAGGGAAGGCCTGTTTGCTGAATATGGCAAATGTATCTTGCTCTACTGTGTAAACATACCTTTCTCTTCCGCAATAAACTTTTGTTTCATGCTTGCCTTAAAAAAAATTTTTTTTTTAATTTTGTTTTAATATGATAGCCTGCCTCATCACAGATATAGCAAACTTAAAAATTAGGTATGTTTTCATCATATTACTTGTGGGTCTTATTTATTTATTTTTGAGACAGAGTCTCACTCTATTGCCCTGGGTAGAGTGCTATGGCTTCATAGCTCACAGCAACCTCGATCTCTTTGGCTCAAGTGATCCTCTTGCCTTAGTTTTCCAAGTAGCTGGGACTACAGGTGCCCAGCACAATGCCTGGCTAGTTTTTCTGTTTTTAGCAGAGACGGGGATCTGCTCAGGCTGGTCTAGAACTCCTGAACTCAGGCTATCCACCTGCCTTGGCCTCCCAGAGTGCTAGGATTACAGGCATGAGGCACTGGGCCCAGCTGGTCTTATTTATTTATTTTATTTTATTATTATTATTTTTTGAGACAGTCTCAAGCTGTTGCCCTGGGTAGAGTGCCATGGTGTCACAGCTCACAGCAACCTCCAACTCCTGGGCTTAGGTGATTCTCTTCCCTCAGCCTCCCGAGTAGCTGGGACTGCAGGCGCCCGCCACAACGCCCGGCTATTTTTTGCTTGCAGTTGTCATTGTGGTTTTAGCTTGCCTGGGCCGGGTTTGAACCCGTCAGCCTCAGTGTATGTTTCCTGTGAGTATCCCCTGTCCACACGAGGGCACTGAGCTTCAGCGTGGGCAGGAATTTTCCCAGAGCCATACCCTGGCCAGAGTGTGACGTGGGCCATTCCTACCATCATGCCATGTTGCCTCTAGGTGAGAAATCTGAGAAAATTTCATAGGGAGAAAGGAATTGTGTGCATGCTATATGGGTGCAATAGTTTGCTCTCTTTATCCTGATGTAGTTTGTGTCTTATTTTCAGCAGCGGGCAGAAACAGGAAGTCCAAAGCTGGTGATGGGCACTGGGCCGACAGGGCCAGGGACAGGGCAGCAGTGAGAGGGCAGTGCTCCTGTGGGTGTGGGGTGGTTTGCAGAGTAGCCACCCCCATTAGCACAGGGACTGAAAAACTCAGTGTTCTCAGCTACAGTGGTATTAGCAGGACAGCAGGGTAAACAGGATGCTGGGACTTCTGCTGTTTCCTCCTCACTGTGCTCCTTTCTTTGGTAAGTGATAGAAGAACTTTTGTTTTCCCGCAGCATATTGATAAAGTGTTCAAACACAAGGAACTGCAGCAACAGCTTGTGGATGCCAAACTTCAGCAGACGACACAGCTGATAAAGGAAGCTGACGAAAAGCATCAGAGAGAAAGAGAGTTTGTAAGTTCTACTTCTTTTTTTTATTTGTAGAATTTTATGGGGTACATGTGAAACGTTGCTATAATGTGGAGTGATCAAGTCAGGGCATTTAGAGTGTCCCATCTACCAAGCACAGTATATTTTTGTATAGTCAGTTCTGCTTCTTGAGAAATTATTGCCAAAATTATACCCAAAGCCGTTTAAAACGTTTAGACTGACTCTACATTTAACATAGCACCAGCGCGTGATGGTCAGCTTTTTGCTCTAGATTGAGAAGAGAGGGAGCATGAGTGAGTTAGAAAGCATTTTATTTGTATTTAACTTTTTATATAGAAAATACACTGGAGAGATTAGACCATGTCAGTGGAAAGACCGGTACTTGCCTTGTTTTTTTTTTCCCTATGCTTATTTATTTCAGTTCTGAGGTAGTGGTCATCAAGTTTAAGAATTGTGCTAGGATTTAGCATATTAAATTTGGTAATTCAGTTTAACAACAGGCTTACCAAACACAGGTTATGTTTTGTTTCTAAACACGTAACCGGAAACTAGGGTAACCATTTGTTTACTCACTTTGGTGTAATCTCTGATAAAATTTTAACAGAATCCCCTATACCCTAATCACTTAGCATCAGTTCCAGAGTGTATGCTCACATAATATTAGCCTGTCAATAATTGTGAGTAAGGTGAAAATCTCACTGGGTACGTATATTTACTATATGCAAATTTAACTATACATGCTTATCCAAAAAGATAATAAAAGTGAGAAATGATTGTACTAATGTGGACTGTTTGATCTGGCATTCACTCAAGTAGCCAAGGCCATGAGGTGAGTGCAGTGTAAAGACTCACTTCCTGCGTGGCCCTCGTGATGTGAATCTGTCATGCTGAGTGTGAATCTAGGGCTCAGAGACATCTTTCCCAGTATGGCCCTTTCACAGGAACTGACAATGGTGGAGTATAAATTTTACACACATGCATGTGTGCACATGTATGTACCTTCTGGTTGGTTCAGTAGGACTTTTCAAGGCTTCTTTGCACTATGTATTTGACAGTTTACTTCAGGGATTTACAACTACTTACTATGTAACTTTATTATGTCATTTTGTTGAAAACCCAAGTATTGTATATAGATGAAAGCATCCATCCCCATCCCCCACCCCAGGGCTAAAAATTACTTAGGAACCAGGATTTCATTGCTTTGCTACAGACCCGAGAGGCCTCTCAGAGACTAGAGAGGGCTTTCTAGGTCACCCAGATAATGTCAAGATTCCTAGCCATGTTTTCTGCTAATGCTAGACATCTAATTATTTTCACCTAAAATACAACAGTTACTCTTGGTTTTATAAATTTTATGAGGTCTCCAGGGTACTTTTTCTGCTTTAGCAGTAAAAGATTATTTCTTCGTTCTTAAGTATTAACAAGCGGGACAGATGGAAGACGTGGATAAATGATGGTTGTGAAACAGAATGTTGTCGTCTATAGACTCATGGTTCTTGCTAAAATAGTGAGCAGAAGGGTAACTAACTGTATGGCCATTCAACGTCATCATTGTATTTGTTATTATTAGCATTTTGCCAGAATGTTTCTGTTTTCTAGTTACTAAAGGAAGCAACAGAATCCAGGCACAAATATGAACAAATGAAACAGCAAGAAGTCCAACTGAAACAGCAGGTAACTTGGCAGCAGAAGGTAGAGTTTGTAAGAAAAATGATGGTTCATGTGATACATGTCTTGATCTCCTCTAAGATTCTAGGATGGTTTTGCTTTTCCCTAGCCAGAGCTGACCAGAACTGAGGAAGACATCACATGTCCCTTTTGGGATTGTCCACTTCATTTAGGGTACCCAACTCATCTCTGTTTGCCCAGGACTTTCCTGGTTTTAATACTGACAGCTCCACGTCCCAGGAAATCTTGGTTTCGGGGCAGACTGGGATGGTTGGGCAACATAGGTACTTTCTCACTTTGTTCCCGTGTGCGTCACTTAATTTCCCCCTGAAGGAAAACCGACAGATCTGCAGATTTTAGTCCTTTATCAAGTTGAACCATATGAAATTGCTGAAGAAGCTAAGAATATTTGATTCCTTTGAGCTGTAAAATGACAATTTTGTATAGTTTAACCTATACCTTTAGAATTTTGTGCTGTGAGCACATAACCTATTTTGAAAACTACGTATGTCTGGCTGTGGTGGCGCATGGCTATAGTCCCCACTATTCCCGAGGGTGAGGCGGGAGGATCACTGGAGCCCAGGATTTAAAGGCAGCAGTGAGCTATGCTCGCATCACTGCACTCCAGCCTCAGTGACAGAGTAAAAAGAAAAAGCCCTGCATAGGGCCACAGTGTGGCTCCCAGGGGAGTTGTGGGGGTTGGTGTTTCCACTCAGGGCCCTCCCTTCTTTCCGTGCAGACCCCACTAGGGGCGCCCTCTCGGGTCTCTGTGTGGTTGCCTTGCATGCAGTGAGAGTAGCAGGTGCTGTTTCCTTACTCAAAGAAAAGGTGCAGGAGAGACTTCCATCTTTACAGACAAAATTAGGCGTTAGTATCTATAATTCACCCTTTTTTCAGTTAACTAGATCACATTCTGTTGAAGAGTGCTACTTATTTCAAAGGTTTATTATGGTAACATAGGAAGTTTCTTTAAGTAAGGACTCTAAATTTGCTAATTTTGAAGGCATGAGTCTTCACCAGTACCTCTTTTGGAGTGCTATTTTTCTTTGGGAAAGTTTTACATTGTGGTGATGTTATCTTCCTATAAAGCTAGTCTGACTTAGAGTGAAAATTCAAAAGGTGTCAGATTCAGAAATCTTTGCAACCTTACACCGTGAGTTATGATCATGCTAGAAAGCACTTTGAAGATATGAACCTTTGCTTATCAGCGCTGTGCATTCAGTTGTCCATCTAAACGAGGGTGGGAATCAATGTGGAGGAGGTGTAAAGTATACAGATGGAGCCTGGCGCGGTGGCTTATATCTGAAATCCTAGCACTCTGGGAGGCCAACGCGCATGCATTGCTTGAGCTCGTGAGTTCGAGACCAGCCTGAGAAGAACAAGACTAAAAATAGAGAAACTAGCCGGGCATTGTGGCGGGCGCCTATAGTCCCAGCTACTTGTGAGGCTGAGGCAAGAGGGATCTCTTGACCCCAAGAGTTTGAGGTTGCTGTGAGGTATGATGCCATGGCACACTCTACCCAGGGCAACACAGTGAGATTGTCTCAAAAAAAAAAATAATGTTCTTGAACATGGGAGTCATTGATAATGCTGCAGGGGAAGTCACAGAGCTCCCCCCCGGCCCCCCCTGCTCTGCATCTGTTGTCTGTCATCTGTACCACCCTGAGTCATTTTGTTTCTTTGGTGTCACCTCCTTTTCCTGCTACCTAAATGTGGCTGTCCTTCCCAAGAGTGTCCCATTTTCTGTGCTTACTATGTTATCTCCTAAATTTTAGTGCATTTCTGTGGGATGTTAGAACTTAGCTCTATGTCTGATGTCCAAGCATTGGGTATGCATTTGTTTTTAGAAACACTTACAACAAATCACATCTAACTATATTTTTTCTTTGAAAGTTGGGGAATTTGAATTGTTTACATGGAACTCAGAATATTTCATACTTTTTTCTGTAGCTTTCTCTTTATATGGATAAGTTTGAAGAATTCCAGACTACCATGGCAAAAAGCAACGAACTGTTTACAACCTTCAGACAGGAAATGGAAAAGGTATTTCCATGTTTTTAGTAGAATATTACATAAAAGGGAATTTATATAAGCTATTTTAAGTATGATTACTTCTTAGATGAGTTATTTGTTTTGATTGTTGGTTTTTTTTTTTTTTTGAGACAGAGTCTCACTTTGTTGCCCCTGGGTAGAGTGCTGTGGTGTCATAGTTTCAGAAACCTCAGACTCCTGGGCTCAAGTGATCCTCTGTGTACTCAGAGGATACTCAGCCTCACGAGTACCTGGGACTACAGGTGCCCGCCACAACACCCAGCTAGTTTTTCTATTTTTTGTCTTGTTCTTCTCAGGCTGGTCTCAAACTCATGAGCTCAGGTGATCCGCTCACCTTGGCTTCCCAGAGTGCTGGGATGACAGGCACGAGCCATTGTGCCTAGCCTTAGATGAGTTATAATATTGTCTTAATTTTATCTTTTCTGATCCTCCAGTAGCATCTTCAGTCATTTTGACCTCAAAGTACCCCCAGTAGCTAATGATGTCTGTGCTCGTAGAGTTAATTCTACCTTCAGTATAGTGAAATCCTCTATTAAGTATAATGTACTAGAAACGAAGTGGTGGAGGCCAACGCACTGGCTCACACCTGTAATCGTAGCACTCTGAGAGGCTGAGGCGAGTAGATTGCCTGACCTTAGGAGTTTGAGACCAGTCTGAGCAAGAGCCAGACCCTGTTTCTTTAAAAAAAAAAAAAAAAAAATAGCCAGGCGTTGTGGCAGGTACCTGTAGTCCCAGCTACTTGGGAGGCCGAGGCAAGAGAATCGCTTGAGCCCAGGAGTTTGAGGTTGCTGTGAGCTGTGACGCTACGGTACTCTACCCAGGGCAACATAGTGAGACTCTGTCTCAAAAATAAATAAGTAAGTAAGTAAATAAATAGATAAATAAAAAGTGGTTTTTTGTTTGTTTTTTTTTTTTTTTTGCAGTTTTTGGGCGGGCCTGGGTTTGAACCTACCACTTCTGGCATATGGGGCCAGCTCCCTACCCCTTTGAGCCACAGGAGCCGCCCAAGTGGTATTTTTTTTTTTTATTTGTTGTTTGGTTAGTTTTTATCACTTTGAGGATCATTCCTCAGTCTTTTCACAAAACTGTATCCTGGGAAAAGTCTTTTCACAAAACTGTATCCTGGGAAATGAAATGATTTAAAGATATTCAAGCCCACAAGAATAAACATATTTTCATTAATTGATAAATATATCAGTGCTTCTCAGTTTTTTAGCTTTTCTTTCTTTCTTTTTTTTTTTTTTTTGTAGAGACAGAGTCTCACTTTATCACCCTTGGTAGAGTGCCGTGGCCTCACACAGCTCACAGCAACCTCCAACTCCTGGGCTTAGGTGATTCTCTTGCCTCAGCCTCCCAAGTAGCTGGGATTACAGGTGCCCGCCACAACGCCCGGCTATTTTTTTGTTGCAGTTTGGCCGGGGCCGGGTTTGAACCCACCACCCTCGGCATGTGGGGCCGGCGCCCTACCCGCTGAGCCACAGGCGCCGCCCTAACTTTTCTTTCTTAACTTCACTCTCACTGAGTTCTTTCTCCTCTAACCAAACCAGTTCACGGGCTTTTATTGCTTTTTTCTGTCCACCTTAAGGAGATATCCCTTAGGTTACCTAAGAACCAAAATCTGTAATTCTAAACATATCCATCCAGCCAGTCACCCATTTACCCTTATTTTACTTGGCTTCTTCCCCTCAAAATGGAGGACTTAAAAAAAAATGATATTGGGTTAAGGAGAAAGAAAGGAGTGCCTGGTACCTTGTCAGCAATTCAGATGTTAGTCATGACTACTAGCTAGTGGTTTGGAGCAGGTGCCCTGCATCGATGTCCCAATTGTACCATATCATGTGTGACTTTGGACAAGTTTGTTCCTTCACCATTACAAGCGGTACAAAGACCAACCTACCCGTGATAAAATAGAGTACTTCAGACGGTGCTTGGCACATTAACTAATGTGCTCAATTGTCATGTGACTGAAGGGTGCTCAAATTACCACCTTTAGGTATTTTTAGACTTAGTAATCTGGAGAATTCCATGAGCAGCAGATTAGTTCTGTCTGCCAGACCTTTCAGACTCCGGTCGAGGGGGAGCTATTAGGCACAGCAAAAGTGTCAGTTGGAGTCTAGTACAGGCTCACTGTTGAAGTGGAACATAGTTTCAGAAAGGGACTCCCAAATTTGTTATCCTAGAGAATCCTCTGGGAGTGTACTGTGGATCAGCTCTAAACCCAGATCTTCCCACTGCCTTTGCCTCACTCTGCCTTGTGTTGTAGTTCTGTAATTACCTAAGGCATAGGGCATTGGCTCTGTCTTATTCTTGTTTTCCTTAACAGCAGCTGGCTCAGTGCCTAGACTCTGGCCAGAGCCGGCTCACGGTCAGTGCTGGATGAAGGATACTGAGAATGTGGCTGATGGGCATAGATAACTCTAACTCTGAGTTCCTGACAGCTGTGTCCTGGGAACATAGGCTTAAGAACATGTTCCTGATTTTTGGACTCAGTTTAGCAAAATGTGAAGTAAAACAGACTTATGGGTTGTGAGGATGACCAAAGCTCAAGGGTTAAATACTTCTTGGTCATTGGCCTCTTACTAAATTATGCTTCCTCTGGTTCTGAAGCTGCTGTGGTCTTGGGGGTCCTGGCAGAGCATCAGTTCTTCATCTTGTTTGGGGCTGAAAGTCATTCATCCCAAGAATCTGAGGAATTAGTTTAATGGGCAGAAACTCAAAATCATGGACATTTTTTCATGTAACTTGGGGAGCAGGAGGACTTGTCTCTTGCTATCTCCAGTCTTAATATTGAGTTCAGAGTGTGCTGTTGCCTCTGGAATTGAGATTAAATTTGTTTTTCTCAACACAAACCCTTCTTTGGTTCCATCCCTAGGAGGTTCTGAGATAAGCTCTGCTAGGGACAGCACACACAGCTGTCAGCTGGGTGTGGCAGGTGCAGGGGCAGGACATTAAGACATTTTTGTGGGCGGCGCCTGTGGCTCAGTGAGTAGGGCGCCAGTCCCATATGCCGAGGGTTGCGGGTTCAAACCCAGCCCCGGCCAAACTGCAACCAAAAAATAGCCGGGCGTTGTGGCGGGCGCCTGTAGTCCCAGCTGCTCGGGAGGCTGAGGCAAGAGAATCGCGTAGGCCCAAGAGTTAAGAGGTTGCTGTGAGCCGTGTGACGCCACGGCACTCTACCCGAGGGCGGTACAGTGAGACTCTGTCTCTACAAAAAAAAAGAAAAAAAAAAGACATTTTTGTATGGTGGGACAGAGTGTAGCAATGAGAAATAGAACTTGGGATTTAAATTTGCGATTGTGTTGATTCACAGATGACAAAGAAAATTAAAAAACTGGAAAAAGAAACAATAATATGGCGTACCAAATGGGAAAACAATAATAAAGCACTTCTGCAGATGGCTGAAGAGGTGAGATGGTTTCCTGCGACTAAGGTATAGTCTTAGTCATGGGGACTTAGAAATTCAGGTACCTATCAGGACAGGGACATGTTGTGATAGTTGGGTACTCCAGCCAGAGTTGGGGTGGGAGGGGAGTTACTGAGTCGAGTCTCTGATGCTCTTCCTGGTGGTTAAGCTAGGTCTAAGTGTAAGGCCCTGAGGGAGGGATTGAGCTGCTTACTACCCACTTAATCAGCCCAGGCTTGTGTTGGAGAGTGGTAAGACATCCAGGTTTTGCTTTCTTCTATAGCAGCGGTTTCTCTAACTTGAGAGCTCGCATCTAATTCTGGCTTGTTAGGAGCAGGATTTTTAGGCTTCATCCACAGCTTGATTCGCTCACTGGGTCTGGGGGCTGGGAGAATCTGCCTTTCTAACAAGTATCCAGGGGATGCCCATGCAGTGGGTCCAGGGCTCACACTTTTAGGGAAGCATAGGTCAGACTTCACTGTTAGGGAAGCATAGGTCAGACTTCACTGTGAGAGTGCAAAGCAACCCAGAGGCCTTTCTGTCTAGATTGAATCTTGTAAAAAAGCAACACAGTACTTTTTGCCAGTTTTTTAAAGCTGAAATGTATACCTTGCTGTCACTGAATTTCACACCTTCAGAAACTTTACAGGTCTAGTTTGTAACATTTCAGAAGAGAGAAATGTTGGGGCACATGTATACAAGAATCTTGTTCTTATTTAAAAATTACAACAGAAGAGAATTATATGGAAATGAGTCATTGTGTTTTTAAAAGCCCTTAAGTTTGTCTGCCAGTCTTCGGGAGGAATAGCTTTACTTTCCTTAATAGTTCATCAATACGAACTGTCTTAAAAAGTGGATTTTAAAAAATACATGACAAAGGGAGAACTAAATTTTGCCACCCTAAGAACAGTATTATGTTAAATATCATTTTGTATACCTAGAAATGTATACCATGAAGCTAGCTTGCTAGAGTGTTAGGAGTCTGAAGAAACTGAACATGTTTGACAGGTGAGGAAACAGTTACCAGTACAGCTCAGCTTATTTTTTTTTTTATGTAATAACCTGATTTGTATTTCACGAGGTTACATAAGTCCCATCTCTTTTCTTACAGAAAACAGTCCGTGATAAAGAGTACAAGGCCTTTCAAATAAAACTGGAACGGTTAGAGAAGCTGTGCAGGGCTCTTCAAACAGAAAGGAATGAACTCAACGAGAAGGTCGAAGTCCTGAAAGAGCAGGTCTCCGTTAAAGCGACAGAAGGGGATTTAGCAACACCTGGGATGCGGCCATGCCCTGCCCTGGATCCTCACAAGGAGCGGAACGCTTCCTGGAAAAGGGCCCCCGGGGTGCACCTGGCAGCCGAGCCCAAGGCAGTGAGTGAGAAGCCAAAGGCCCCGTGCACCGGCTCTGCTCCAGGCATCGAGTCAGTTGACTAAGATGAGGTGTGATCACTGTATTGAGAGATATATTTTGTGTATAACTTTCTCTGTTAGTAGTAACTATTGGTTTCGTGGTGAAAATTTTCTTACTTTTTCTACCATATCTGTATTTTCTTAGAACTACTGGACTTATGTGGTACAGGAGGCTGCTTAGCAGTTCTGAATAGTTTTGATCTATGAATTCTCCTCAGCTGTGTTGCACATCTGCCTCACTGCCCCTTCATCAGAATGCATGTGTTCATTGCTTCGTCCTTTTTCTTCCCTACTCCTTGCACATAATTATCCTAATTAAAATTTCACTCAAGACAGGGCCATTACAAGGGAACTTTGTTCTGACAATGGTTCTTTGATGTGAAAACATTAATTTAAATGTCTTGGTCCCCCATTAATATTATTCAAGAAAAGAAAATAGCCCATTTAAATGCCAAGTAAAAATAAAACTAGTATTGGGTCAAGCATAGCATATTTGATTCAAATTAGATGGCCACAGCCTCTAGAATCCCCCTTAAGTTTTGGCAGAACATGTACGTAAAGATGTCACCTGTGAACAAAGTAGCGTATACAAGCAAATCACTGTCTATGTGACTATAAGTAGTTATTCTCCTTTGGTTTCAGGTTAGAACCCATGTGTGTACTCCCAGCTACTGGGGGCTCACTGCATGGGGTGGTGGTTTATGTTTGATTCCCATTTGAGATTTGGGTACATATTCACTACTTCCCACAGAAAGCTACATCTTTTTGAAAACTGCCATTGATGTTTGTAGTCAAGTCCCTTGTGTAAGACAATGTGGGTGAATTTTTGTCACTTTCATCACGCCAAAGTTCCTCCATTAGTTCCTGGCTACTTGAAAGTTGTTAAAGAGTCCCACCAGTGAAGTCCTCCAGGGTTTTAAAAGGGAGTTTTAATTTCATGGATCAAGACAGAAAACACTGGAACCAACAGTTTTACTTGGGGAAATCCTGGCAGGAGTGTTAGGTAGTGAGGGTCTATTTTTTTTTTAAGAGGCAGTCTCACTTTGTCACTCTCGGTAGAGTATTGTGGCATCACAGTTCACAGCAACATCCCGCTCTTGGGCTTAGGCGATTCTCTTGCCTCAGCCTCCCGAGTAGCTGGGACTACAGGCGCCCGCCACAATGCCCAGCTATTTTTTTGTTGCAGTTTGGCCGGGGCTGGGTTTGAACCCACCACCCTTGGTATATGGGACCGGCGTCCTACTCACTGAGCCACAGGCGCCACCCTCAGGATCTATTTCTAATGCTGTTTCTCACCCCCTTCTTGGTTACTGTCTTTTTTTAAAAACCCACCAATTTTATTAAAGTCTCTACACTTGAAATGGGGGAAATTCTGATATTAAATTAGTTCTTGACTTTAGTTTTTTCAGTGATTAATGTGGCTCAGTTATGCAAATGATTAATCAGGCTGCACTGGTAAAAACTTTTGACTTTGTCCCTCGTAGTTTGCATTGAAAAGCTTTATGAAATAAAAAGGTTCTACTAGAACTGATGTTAGCACATTCCACTGAGCAAAACTATCAAACTGACACTTGTTAAATTGCTTACTGGACTGAATAAACTCTGGTTTGTCCAGTTAAAAGGGTATTCTCTTATTTGTAAAGTCCTGTCACATTCATGGTTCTAAACTGGGTTGAAACAATTGAAATTTGTCCAATAGAGCGCCTGGAGTGGAGGATTATATGTAAGCTTCCACCATCGGTCATTTTAATCAAGGGGCCAGACAGCAGAGGTAAAGAAGTCCACAGAATAGTTTATCGAATTACTCTGTCAAAATGAGTCCAAAGCAAAAACAGCACCCTCCCGACAGTCTTTTATAAATATCCCCTTCGGCTACTAAATGAAATACTGGACTCATTTCCCCAGGGGAGGTGGGGAGTGAAAGTATATATCAAATATAATCTACTTTAAAATTAGTACTAAGGATCACATTTCATGAGACTCTGGAGTATAGCTCTTTAACATTTTATTAAGCCATTTGTGTAGCCCACCACTTTTCTTTGTGGTGTTTGTTCTGTGTGGAAGATTGTAAATCTTGGACCTGTTGCATATTTTCAAGGGCTTTTATAAAGCAATGTGATTAACAGTACTTGGCCTGCTGCTTTTGGCTTACTATGTATTTCTGCTAGATGCTATCACATTTAGAGGATGTAGATTCTGTCTGGGATGCATTTAGTGTCCTTTCAGAATCTTTCCTTCCATTACCCTGTGAATAAAAACAAACGGGACCCCTGGAGGACACCCTAAAGCTAGCCCCTCACCAACCCAGTGTTGTGGCTTTGTAGCACACCCTGTATTTACCATATTCTAGAACACTGTAAGGCTACTAGGCTGGCCCAGAAAAGGTTTAAATGTCAAATTCACTTAAATTGCATTTGTTTGCACCATCATGGAATCTTTGTGTATTATTTATGGTTGCAGTAGATTACAAGATACAGACAAAACTTGGGTCTTAGATAATAGCCCATTTCATCCTCGGACTTGTAGGAGTACACTTCTTGGTTTTGAGACCAGTACACTTCTTGGTTTTGAGACCAGTATTTTTCAGTTATGTATGCAACTGCCTTTATTACACCTGGTTATCACAATTCAACTCTCAGGTGTTGCAGAAAATCTACCTCTTTCAGACTGTAGATGGAAATAACTGTGAAAAAATGATGCATATATCTTCTAGTTTGTGCTAAACACACTGCTTTATTTTTACAACCCACGTCTTTCATGAGGATACGAATTGTTAAGAGGCAGTCTTGTTTTGCTTTTCAAAGACATTTTGTAGAGATTTTTCACTAATGTGAATCTGATTTTATCTACTTGATTCTGTATAGATAAGTAAATATGTATGATAAATTTAACAGCTTCTGTGTATTCTTTTACTACCCATGTGGCCATAATTGTGTAATAAGTCCAACGGTACAATTTTACCCATTTCTACTCAAGACTACTCAAGAAATAGATCATGCACACACCTCCCAACCCCTTCCAAAAGAATAAAGCAAATTTTATTTTAAAACTTTATTTCTGCAAAGCCAATCAACAAGTGTTGGAAGGAAAAAGTGTAAAAGTTATTCTTGCATATTTGGGAACAGCAAGCACTTAGTTTGAGAAAACAAGGACTTAAAATAGTTCAATCAAAAGCAGTACCCTGCTACTTGTATTTTAAAACAATGGTGATGTTCTTTCTTAAGCAACAATCTTTTTTTCCCCCCTAATAACTACAATATGATACAGTACGCAACAGGTCATTTGAAAGTGCTAGGATCAGAGAGTAAAGAACGCCATAAGCCATCCCACTTAACATTGCCTACTATACAATGCCTTTTTGGCGCTTGAGAAATCAAGCATTCATGTAGCATTACATTCAACAGAAACACCTTTTGTACTTTGGGTTTAAGATCCTTGTCCCTCCAGTTCCGATGGTGTAACATCTGACTCTTCATCATTGTAAATATTTTCAGCCTGGAGATAACCAAATATATTCACAGGTAAATACACGACCATCTAAAAACAGAATTTAATGTCTATCCAGAATTTTACAAGTTGTCCTTTTTTAAAAAACAATTCCCCCTAAAAACTTTAATAAGGAAAGGTAGGCTAGTATTCTCAAACTACTTGCTTGTGTGTGATTCCACAAATACACCTATGGTCATACACTACTTATTTCAATCATTGTTCATTAGAGTTTTTTTTCTAAAAGCATTTCAAGCATCACTTAAGAGGCATCTATAGCACAGATGTTTATGAAAGGCTTTGTTAAGAACGTGGAAATGTCAAGTACTTAGCACTCATAATCAAAGAACTTGGTATCATTTCAATATCTCAGAACGTCCTTCCTGTATCCCTCATGTATGACACAGCACAGACACTGGAAACAGAACAGTGACACCAAGACCCCAGTGGATGAAGAGTGCAAAGAAGAAAAATTAGAGCAGATGCTGCATCTGTACATAGATTTCTCCTGACCCAACAGGTGCTATGAACAGTGGAAAAAGGACCAGTATGAACTAAAGATTGTGTCGTTAAAATGGGAATAAATTTTTAAACAGTTTCCTTTCTATTAATGTTTGGTGTAGTATGTGTCTTAATACTTGAAATAATTGTTACATCATGTCACCAGTAAATCTCTGCTTTACAAGACAGTCATTTAAGAAAAACAAGTATTTTAACTCACCATTTGCCATATCTGCATGATGTTATCTTCAGACACTGAGCAAATGACCCAAGGCTCATTGGGGTTCCAACTAAAATCTGAAATCTTGGCAGTGTGTCCTCCATGAATGAACTGTTAATGAGAACAAAAAAAGCTTTGGTAGTGTATGACCAGATACTCTCCTGTTAATCCTAATACTTGTATTAAAGATTTTAAAAATAGTTTTCACAGCATGAGTATTTCAAGCCGGGGGAAGGCTTTTGGCCTAATGATCCTACCCACCTACTTTGTAAATTTCCGTATCTTTAGAAAAAATGACAATATTGTACCGTGACTACCTGTATACCTTTCACCTAGATTCACCAAGTACTAATATTTTGTTTACATATGCTTTATATGCGCCTATACAATGAAATGGCTAAGTACTTCACCTTGCACCCCCTAAAAATAAGGTTGCTTTCCTACATAACAATGCCATTTCCACACTGAATAGGATGTATAAGTGAATGATACTCCAGCATCATTCACTTATAAGTTAGGTAATCTGTTTCAAGTATGTCATTCTTTTTTTTTTTTTTTTTTTTGAGACAGAGCCTCAAGCTGTCGCCCTGGGTAGAGTGCTGTAAAATCACAGCTCACAGCAACCGCTACCTCCTGGACTCAAACAATTCTCCTGTTTCAACCTCCCCAGTAGCTGGGACTACAGGTGCCGGCCGCAACGCCCAGCTATTTATTTTTTAATTGCAGCCATCGTTGTTTGGCGGGTCTGGGCTGGATTCGAACCCGCCAGCTCAGGTGTATGTGGCTGGTGCCTTAGCCGCTTGAGACACAGGCGCCCAGCTGTATGTCATGTTCTATACTCTTCTACACTGAGTCTATTTGGTCCCCACACCCCCTTTACTAAAAAAAATAAATAAATAAAAAAAAAAAGCATACCTCTTGCTCATCTGTCTTGACATTGCCTCAGGGAGAAAGAAAATCCCCTGGGCTCAAAAATTACAGCTCCAGAGCCCTCTGTAAGTTATGCCTAAACCAAAAGAACACTTAGCTAGAAAATGCTGAAGTGGGCAGTCTTATTTCCTGCAAGAGACAACCTCATGGGAAGGCACTGTGTCCTTATTTTACCTTAGAATTAAGATTCAGAGCAAACTGTTCTTTGCAAGGACATTAATACATTGTTGTTGTTTTTTTTTTGGCCGGGGCTGGGTTTGAACCCGCCACCTCCGGCATGTGGGACCGGCGCCCTACTCCTTGAGCCACAGGTACCGCCCTAATACATTGTTTTTAATTGGGAAGTCACTTCCTGACAAAGTCTGATTTGACTCCTTAGTTTGACAATGAGGTCTCTGTCTGCCGATTAGATTATATGCAATGTAACCTAATTAAAGATATGAGGTGGGGGTAAATAGCTTTTCAAAATACCATCAAGGGGTACACAAGTGAAAATATTTTAAGATCATTGGGGCTTGGAATACATACAGGAGTCATCAAAGCAAGATATCATTACATTAACATTACAGTTAGAATAGTTTACTATTCCTAAATGTCCCTTGATTTCAGGCTCTCTGGATTTTCTCAAGGACCATGAAATTGTTGCAGAGCTGTAATGTACAAAGTAATACTTTCCTCTCCTGTGATATCAAAAAACAGCTAGAAACCTTGAAACATCATGCTATGCTAAGTAAAAATCAGTCACAAAAAACCACATATTGTATGATGCCATTTATATGAAATGTCTGTAATAGCCAAGAGTCAGAAAGTAGATTAGTGGTTGCCAGGGACTAGGAGGAATAGGAGGTGATAGCTATGGTTTTTTTTTCTTGTAGAGACAGAGTCTCACTTTACTGCTTTCAGTAGAGTGCCATGATGTCACAGGACTCACAGCAACCTCTAGCTCTTGGGCTTCCACGATTCTCCTGCCTCCACTTCCCGAGCAGCTGGGACTACAGGCGCCTGCCACAACGCCTGGCTATTTTTTGGTTGCAGTTCAGCTGGGGCTGGGTTTGAACCCGCCACCCTCGGTATATGGGGCCGGCGCCCTACTCAGAGCCACAGGCACCACTTGTTTTTTTTTTTTTTTTTTTTAAAGGGATGAAAATGTTATAGAACTGATTTGTGTTGATCGTTGTGTACTCTATGAATATACTAAATTAAAAATAGTTGAGGCGGTGCCCATAGCTCAATGGGTAGGGCACCAGCCACATACAACGAGGCTGGCGGGTTCCAACCCAGCCTGGGCTAGCTAAAACAACTGCAAAAAAAAAAAAAAAATTAGGGCATTACAGCGGGTGCCTGTAGTCCCAGCTCTTGGGAGGCTGAGGCAAAAGAATTGCTTACACACCTGAGTTGGGAAGTTGGTGGCGCCTGTGGCTCAGTCAGTAAGGCGCCGGCCCCATATACTGAGGGTGGTGGGTTCAAACCCGGCCCCAGCCAAACTGCAACCAAAAAAAAAAAATAGCCGGGCGTTGTGGCGGGCGCCTGTAGTCCCAGCTACTCGGGAGGCTGAGGCAAGAGAATCACTTAAGCCCAGGAGTTGGAGGTTGCTGTGAGCTGTGTGAGGCCACAGCACTCTACCGAGGGCCATAAAGTGAGACTCTGTCTCTACAGAAAAAAAAAAAAAAAAAATGAGAGTTCGGAAGTTGCTGTGAGCTGTGATGCTACAGCACTCTACCCAGGGTGACAGCTTGAGACTCCTATCTCAAAAAAACCCCCCAAAACAACAAAAACAAATTGAATTATACACTTAAAATAGGTCAAGTGTATGGTATGTAAATTCTATCTCAATAAAGATGTTTTTGAAACAGAAAATAAGTGAAGGCTGGGTGCAGTGGCTCATGCCTGTAATCGTAGCATTTTGGGAGGCCAAGGCTGGTAGGATGCTTAAGGCTCAGGAGTTCAAGGCTAGCCTGAGTAAGAGCAAGAGCATTTTCTCTACTAAAAATAGAAAAACTAGCTGGGTGTGGTGGCGCACACCTGTAGTCCCAGCTACTGGGGAGGCCAAGGCAAGAGGATCTCTTGAATCCAGGAGTTTGAGGTTGCTATAAGCTATGATGCCATGGCACTCTACCCGGGGTGAGACACTGCCTCAAAAAAGAAAAAAAAAAAAGTGAAAATAGCTGGGAGCAATGCCTTTCTAGAAAATATTTTAAAAGTATGAAACTTTCATAAAACAGACTTTTTACAAGTTGCACAATATAGAAAAAAAATTTAGATACTATCATCTGGCTAGGGCAGCAGTTTATTAAGAAATACTCTTCTTTAACAAGTGTTATGAACACTGAACATGTTGATATGTCTGTGTCTCATCACACCCAGTTTCTGTCCAGAGCTGCTGGGACGTAGCAACTAACTGGTTAAGGAGTTAAAGGGCCAGACTGTTTGCACAAGGTGGGATGCAGTAAGCATCTTCTGTAGGTAGGGCTTACTCTCAAGGGCTTTCTTTATCTTTTAAAACTTGTAGGCAAAGCATACCAAAAATTAGTGCTGGCATTTGGAATTAAGTAACACATATGCTACAGGGATTAATGAATATCTGCCAAATGACTGCAGGAGACAAATGTTGAACCTAGAGCAAGGACAAAGAACCACTGCTATGTCTGGCAATGCTTTAAGGAAAGTGACTTAAAGTATACACTGAAGGATTCAGAGAGAAAGGAAGAATAAGGACAGACACCACCACAGAAGCCTTCAAGGGGTAGAAGAGATGTAAGATGGTTCAATAAGGAATAGGAGGGACATGGTGGCCACTACAGGCATCAACAACGTTGAGGAAGCATTCATTTTCTAGGCAAGAACTTAAAAATCAGGTCATTAAAATTTTTTCCCATCCTGTTGGAAAGTGGTAAGTATTGTTAACTGAAGAGAAATTATGCTCATCCCCAACCCTCAGATATATTACAATTAAAATCTGTGAGAAATTACTACACACTATCTTTCAGGACCTCAATGTACTCTCAGTGAAACATATGTAAAATCTTATTGGCTCCATTTAGTAGTTTCGGTAAATGTTATAAGGCCCAATCACAATAACCTCCAGAACCTCCATTTTGAAATCATCTACAACAGCTAGAATGTGAAGTTTTGGCTCATTTTTGAGATATATGAATCAGTAACAATCCAATCTGCCTATGACAGTAACAATCCAATCTGCCTATGACATTCATCTTCCATAAGAAAGCCAAAGTGTACCAGGAGTTCAGGAGGCCCATCTTCTGCATCTTCTGCTGATTGTTCTTCTCCAATTTTACTATTAAGAAAGAAAATGTGTTCATTATTGAAATTCTTGTAGCATGAATGTATGCTAAATAGTACCAGCCCAGAAAGCTATCTTAAAACACACTCTTCAAAAAAAACAAAAACAAGGGCGGCGCCTGTGGCTCAGTGAGTAGGGCGCCGGCCCCATATGCTGAGGGTGGCGGGTTCAAACCCAGCCCCGGCCAAACTGCAACTAAAAATAGTCGGGCGTTGTGGCGGGCGCCTGTAGTCCCAGCTGCTCGGGAGGCTGAGGCAAGAGAATCGCGTAAGCCCAAGAGTTAGAGGTTGCTGGGAGCCGTGTGACGCCACGGCACTCTACCCGAGGGTGGTACAGTGAGACTCTGTCTCTACAAAAAAAAAAAAAGAAAAAGAAAAAAAAAACCCAACTTATTTCTATACTATAATTAACTAGCATCTTTTTTTCCTTAGGTCTCACTATGTTGCCCAGGCTAGCCTCAGAATTCCAGGGCTCAAGTGATCTTCCTGCCTCAGCCTTCTGAGTACCTGGGACTATAGGTGTGCATTACTGTGCTCAGCTAGGGTTTTATATTAATTAGTTGATGGGAGAGTCGGATATTTAATTCCTGGAAATGAGTTATAGCTATTCATAACTGAAGCTGCAGAATGAGGAACTGAAAGGTGAAAAGTATATTTAATAAACAAAATCGGCTTGGCGCCTGTGCCTCAAGTGGCTAAGGCGCCAGCCACATACACCTGAGCTGGCAGGTTCAAACCCAGCCCGGGCCGCCAAACAATGACGGCTACAACCAAAAAATAGCCAGGCGTTGTGACGGGTGCCTGTGGTCCCAGCTACTTGGGAGGCAGGGGCAGGAGAATCACTTGAGCCCAGGAGTTGGAGGTTGCTGTGAACTGTGATGCCACGGCACTCTACCCAGAGTGACAGCTTGAGGCTCTGTCTCAAAAAAAAAAAAAAAAAAAAAAAAAAAAAAAAAATCTACACATGAAATGATACACAGCCCTTACATTTTTCTCTTAAAGCTTTTTGCATTCCACAAGTGAAATACAATTACATGTCAGTACTATAGATCTAAGTTTTTTTTCTGGAGACAGCAACTTATTTTGTCACTCTTGTTAGTGCCGCAGCGTCATAGCTCTCAGCAACCTCAAACTCTTGGGCTTAAGAGACCCTCTTGCCTCAGCCTCCCCTGCAACATCAGGGTACTTTTTAGAGATGGAGTCTCACTCTTCCTTAGGGTGGTCTCAAACTCCCGAGCTCAAGCAACTCACCCACCTTAGCCTTCCAGAGTTAGGATTACAGGCGTGAAACACTGTGCCTGGCCTTCTTTTTTCCTTCTCTTAAAAAAACTTCTTCCATTTTTGTAGAATTTGCCAGAAATCCCCCAACAGTAAAATCACCTCTAAAGTTACTTATCAAATGTCAGTTTTTACCTTGTATCTAGTGCAAAGATAATATTTTTTTTTTTTTTTTTTTGGAGACAGAGCCTCAAGCTGTCGCCCTAGGTAGCAGCAACCTCCAACTCCTGGGCTTAAGCGAGTCTCCTGCCTCAGCCTCCCAAGTAGCTGGGACTACAGGCGCCCTCCACAATGCCCAGCTATTTTATTTTTTTTTTTTTTGGTTTCAGCCGTCATTGTTGATTTGAACCTGCCAGCTCAGGTGTATGTGGCTGGCGCTTTAGCCGCTTGAGCCACAGGCGCCAAGCCAAGATAGTACTTAAAAAAAAAAAAAAAAGATCAAAATATATAGCCTACCAAGGGAAGATAGTTTTTTCCCCTTCCCATAAAACTGGTCAAACAAACCTAAACATGTGGGATTGCTAGACAAATATATTTCTATCTTCCCCACATCAGGATTACAGTTACATTATCTTTTTTTTTTTTTCTTATGGCCCTCGGTAGAGTGCCGTGGTGTCACATAGCTCACAGCAACCTCCAACTCCTGGGCTTAGGCGATTCTCCTGCCTCAGCCTCCCGAGTAGCTGGGACTACAGGCACCCACCAACGCCCGGCTATTTTTTTGTTGCAGTTTGGCCGGGGCTGGGTTTGAACCCGCCACCCTCAGTATATAGGGCCAGTGCCCTGCTCACTGAGCCACAGGCGCCGCCCCAGTTACATTATCTTATGTAATTTTAATATTAAACAAGTTATGAGCTAGGTATAGTGGGTCATGCCTATTATCACAGAACACTAGGAGGCAAGAGGTGGGAAGATGGTTTGAGGGCATGAGTTAGAGACCAGCCTGGGCAACATAAAGAACCCATCTCTACAAACAATTTACAATTTAGTTGAGTGTGGTGGCTTATGCCTGTAATCCCAGCTACTCTGGAGGGAGAAGATCACACAGTCCAGGCTGTGGTGAGCTATAATGGTGCCACTGATCTTGAGCCTAGCCTGTCTCCTAAAAAAAAAAAAAAAAATTAAGTAGGTTGGGCACAGTGGCTCACGCCTATAATCCCAGTACTCTGCGAGGCTGAGGTAGGTAGATTGCTTAAGCTCAGGAGTTTGAGACCAGCCTGAGCAAGAGCAAGACCCTGTTTCTAAAAATAGCTGGCCATTATGGCTGGCAGCTGTTGTCCTAGCTACTCAGGAGACTGAGGCAAGAGAATCACTTGAGCCCAAGACTTTGAGGTTGCTGTGAGCTTTGATGCCTTAGCACGCTACCCCAGGGTGACTGAGACTATGTCTCAAAAAAAAAAAAAAATTAAGAAAAAAATTTTATTTATTTTTTTATTAAATCATAACTGTATACATGAATGAATTGTAAAACTATATACAATGATCACAAAAACCTTGCCATAACATTCACACAACCACTGTATAATTTTGTATTTCAGGTTTTTAAAACTGGTTATTTTTAAAATAAAAGAATGCATCCAAACATCTACTTTAAAGATTTTCTATACCTTCAAGCAAGCGTCTTTTTTTTTTTTTTTTGACACTTGGTCACCCATGGTAGAGTGTCGTTACGTCACAGCTCACAGCAACCTCAAACTCTTGGGTTTAAGCAGTTCTCTTATCTCAGCTTCCCAAGTAGCTGGGACTACAGGCGCCTGCCACAATGCCCACCTATTTTTTGGTTGTACTTTTCATTGTTGTTTTTAGAAGGCCGGGGCTGGGTTTGAACCCACCAGCCCTGGTGTATGTGGCCACTGAGCTACGTCTTTTATGGTGAGTTTGTTCCCTGAGAACCTTGAATATCAGAGATGTTTTAAGTTTTATATGCAAGCATTTTATTCTGTAGCGTATTTTCTGAATACTAAGGATGGGTCTACTATATTTAAGACAGCCTTAGTTTTAATATACAGGTTGAGCATCTCAAAATCTAAAAATCTGTAATGCTCCAAAATCCAAAACTTTTTGAGCACTGAGACTCAAAGGAAATGCCCGTTGGAGTATTTTGGGTTTTGGACTTTTGGATTTGGTATGCTCAACTGCTAAGCATAATTCAAACATTTCAAAAATCTGAAAAACCCAGAATCAGAAACACTTCTGGTTCCAAACATTTTAGATAAGGAATATTCAACCTGTACTAAATTTAGTCTACTTCCAAGGAATACATTTAATACAAGCAGGAAATAAAGTGGGTTTTGGGGGGTAATTTTATGATTTAAACCTAAGACAGTAACATGTTATGGAGAAATATATAACCAAGCCATTTTTATTAGTGGTTCTAAATGCTCAAAAAAACCTAAAGGAGTCTGAAATTCTTACAACAGCAACTCTGAAGTGAAGCAAATTAAGAATTAGGCTTGGCTTTCGTAGCGCAGTGGTTGTGGCACCAGCCACGTACGAGGGTGGCGGGTTTAAGCTGCCTGGGCCAGCTAAAAAACAATGACAACTGCAACACAAAACAGCTGATTGTGGGGCAGCACCTGTGCACAGTGGTTACAGTGCACATCAGCACTGAGGGTGGCAGGTTCGAACCTGGCCCAGGTCAGCTAAACATCAATGACAACTGCAACAACAACAAAAAAACATAGATGGGGCTCAGCGCCTGTGGCTCAAGAGGCTAAGGTGCCAGCCACATACACCTGAGCTGGCGGGTTTGAATCTAGCCAGGGCCCGCCAAATAACGACAGCTGCAACCAAAAAATAGCCAGGCATTGTGGCGGGTGCCTGTAGTCCCAGCTACTTGGGAAGCAGAGGCAGGAGAATAGCTTGAGCCCAGGAGTTGGAGGTTGCTGTGAGCTGTGATGCCAAGGCACTCTACCCAGGGCGATAGCTTGAGGCTGTCTTAAAAAAAAAAAAAAAAAGAGATGGGTGTTTGTGGTGGGCGCCTGTAGTCCCAGGTACTTGGGAGGCTGAGGCAAGAGAATTGCTGAAGCCCAGAGTCTGAGGTTGCTGGGAGCTGTGGTATCATAGCACTCTACAGAGGATGACAAAGTGAGACTCTGTCTCAAAAAAGAAAAAAGTATTAGAAGGCTCGGCACCAGCTGAGGGCGCCAGCCGCATGCACTGGAGCTGGTGGGTTCAAATCCAGGCCAGGCCTGCTAAACAACCACCACAACCAAAAAATGGCCAGGCATTGTGGCAGGCGCCTGTAGTCCCAGCTACTTGAGAGGGTAAGGCAAGAGATACTTAAGCCCAAGAGTTTGAGGCTGCTGTGAGCTGTGACGCCATGGCACTCCACCGAGGGCAACATAGTAAAACTCTATCTCAAAAAAAAAAAAAAAAAAAAAAAAAAAAAAAGATTAGAAGAAACTCCTTATACAAAGAGCTCCTAGCACATAAGCTCTCTAACAGCATGGGCTGTCCTTGTCCCCTTCACAAAGGTCTTCTCGGCACAACCCACAGCAGGAGGTCACATCTGTAGAACAAATCAATGAAAGTGCAGAAGAGCAAATGGTATAAAAACTCTCAGAACAGTCCTGCTGGTCTACTATGAGATCCAATGAGACGTGAACAGCTAACATTTATTCCTATCTATAACATGAGTGTTTCAAATACAATAATTTGGCCATAAACACACATAATCCCCCCTTTCATGTCTGAATATCAAAACACAAAACTCACATAATAAAAATTTATTTTATGGTTCATTTGCTGATTCACTTCTATTTTCTAAAACAAAGGCTCTTTCGGAAGGCACTTAAATGTTTCTTTAATATTAGAGTTTACTGAAATAGAATTAGCAGCTTGCTTTTCTAGTTTATGAATCATTACATAACCTGCCAGATTAGCATATTTCTGTAGCGTCTCGTCACAGGACTCTGAGTTACCTTAAATCCCACACATTCAGGCGGCGATCAGTACCACTCGAAGCCAGAATAGTTTCATTATGTGGAGACCAGTGGACCTAGAAATGGGTTATTTTAAAAACATATTTAGTGAATCATCCACTGCTCGGTTTGTGGCTATAGTTCTAATCTGTGATATTTTCCCATCTTGTGCTCTATAATCTTACCCTCAGTGTAAGGCCTCACCTTCTTGTCCCAGCCTTTCAAGTGCTCTAAAGAGGCTCAGTTTCAGCCTGTCCCCAGGAAGTTGCACTCTTCAGTACCAAGCAACTCAGCTAGGGTTTCTAATAAACTTAATTTAGCACTAGAACCTTCCCCGAAACTTGTAAAATTTTCACTTCAGATCTCCATGTGAAACCATTTACAAGACATTTTTTCACTAGTGGACCTGCCAATCTGGTATACCTTAAGAATCCTTGGATTTCACTTTTTAAACTGATCCTGTTTTCTGAGACTTCTCTCTCTACTTCTGAATAACTTCTCAAAAACTTCTAAGTTATTTTCAATTAGTTTATACAGTAGAAGAGAAGCTGTCATTTAAAAAAAAGGCCTATGCCTGCCATATAAACAAAAAATTAAAATCCAGTCTCCCGGCTCCGTTACTGAAATCTGACATACAGACTCCAGAAAACAGTCACATACCTGGAAAATTTCGTCTTTATGCGATTCAAAGGTATGGAGTTTTAATTTTAAGTTACGCAGATCCCATAAAGCTACGGTCTGAAATGACAAAAATGAATTTATCTCTGTCCTTTACATTAAGAGTTTTGAAAATCTGATTAAAGCACAACACAATGACAAGCACAAGACACATTTTGTGTAAATGATACACAAAAACTCTGAAACCTTATCCGCAGAGCCAGTTGCTAGAATGAACTCGCTGTAGGGATTGAACGAGAGGCAGTTGACCTCAGCAGTGTGCGCATCCACCAAGTGGCTCGGTTTGGAGGTGGTATTGGACCTGGTATCCCATCTAAAACACAAAGGTAGAAGGCATATAGCACCAAAGGAGGACACTCGAGCTTCCCAAGCTTCTCACACATTCATACTTGGCCCCATGTCAGCATCATTCCACTCAGTACCATTGATACATTCTAAACCTATAGACAATAAACTTGGGCTATTATTTCTGGTTTCTCTTTTATTATATTCTTTATTTTAATTACCAGCTATTTCAAGCACACAAAAAATAGACTTTGTAGAGAATAATGTAACAATTTGCCATCTACACAAACCTTGACAAATTTCAGTATTTTGCCATATTTGCCTCAGATATTAGTTTATGAGGTAAAGTATTATAGGTGGTTGAATGCAGCTCTGTGGCCACACCCTGATGAAATCATTTTCCTCCCAGACTTCCAAGTGAAGTCACTCTGGATCTCAGTTTTGATATTTACCACTACCAAGTATGTTTTCACATTTACATAGCTGTTTTTCCTTTTTAAATAATAATCTGTATTTATCCATATAGCACAGTAACTATTATGTTTAAAGGCCATTACATATGTACAGTTTATTGTATTTTTTTAAGGCTATAACATAAATCAGACCACAGTCTACCACAATCACTATCGCCCATCTAACATAATCCCATTGAATTTTCCACCTTACATCATAAGTTTCTGATCATCAGCAACAGATCCAAACAATGACTCGTGCAGCAGATGCCAGGCCACATCCTCCACAACAGCTGAGTGGCCAGTAAAGATCGCTTTGGCATCCACAATTTTGCCTTCCTTTGGTCCTGCATTTATATCCCACAGACAGACAGTCTGAGGGAGAAGGAGGGAGAACAAAAGCTGTAAGAAACTAAACTTAAATACTAACATCTTATTTAAAATACTTTCATTAGAAACAAAACTATTTGACTATATAAAAGTTAGAAATTAAACAAGGGGGGATATAAACAGTGTGTGGGTGCAGCCTCCATGTGAGATGCAGAAGGAAAGGAAACTCCACTGTAATGAGGGGAGGGAGAGACAGACTGATGGTGGCAGGCAAGGACACTCTGGTTGGAGAGTCTACAGACATACACATTCAGACATTCAAGTATCCAAAACTCATCTAGATGGTATAACAGGTATTCACTATATACTGAACAAAAACACGCATCCTAAAAATTCACATTGACTTGAGAAGACTAGGAATTAAAACGAAAATGTGCCTCTTAAAAGCAAAATCCTTTCAGACAAGTCTCTCACTTCATGGCAGAAACCACCAGACATCAGGTTTGATAGCTAAATGACCCGGGTCCAGAAACATCTACTAATTCTACTCAGAAAGGTCAAAGCTTGAGGCCAATAGATTACTCTTCAAAATATTAGCAGAGCCCAAGGAGAGGTTACAGGGCCTTCCATGGACCTCAGACATTATAGAAGCCCACAAATCATGGGACTTCATGATCTGAGTTTTCTAACATCCCATCACAAAAGAGCTAAAAAAAATTTTTTTATTTGTTTTGCAGTTTTTGGCCAGGGCTGGGTTTGAACCCGCCACCTCTGGCATATGGGGCTGGCGCCCTGCTCCTTTGAGCCACAGGCGCTGCCCAAAAGTCTTAAATTTTTAATGAAAAAATATTGCAAGCTATAGGGCAATGATTCTCATTCAATGGTTTAAAATAAATATACCACCAAGGTATATTACCACTAATTATAATTCCAGTGTCACTGGTATGGGCTTCATCCTTTTTTAAAAAATCACTTTCAGGCAGTGCTTGTGGCTCAATGGAGTAGGGCGCTGGCCCCATATGCTGGAAGTGGCGGGTTCAAACCCAGCCCCGGCCAAAAACTGCAAAAACTGCAAAAAAAAAAAATCACTTTCTTGGGCGGTGCCTGTGGCTCAGTGAGTAGGGCGCTGGCCCCATATACCAAGGGTAGATGGTTCAAACCCAGCCCCGGCCAAACTGCAACAAAAAAATAGCCAGGCGTTGTGGCAGGCGCCTGTAATCCCAGCTACTTGGGAGGCTGAGGCAAGAGAATCGCCTAAACCCAGGAGTTGGAGGTTGCTGTGAGCTGTGACGCCATAGTACTCTACCGAGGGTGATAAAGTAAGACTTTGTTAAAAAAACAAAACATGGGCAGTGCCTGTGGCTCAGTTGGTAGGGCGCCGGCCCCATATACCGAGGGTGGCGGGTTCAAACCCGGCCTTGGCTGAACTGCAACCAAAAAAAATAGGTGGGCGTTGTGGCGGGCGCCTGTAGTCCCAGCTACTCGGGAGGCTGAGGCAAAAGAATCGCTTAAGCCCAGGAGTTGGAGGTTGCTCTGAGCTGTGTGATGCCATGGCACTCTACCGAGGGCCATAAAGTGAGACTCTGTCTCTACAAAAAAAAAAAAAAAAAAAAACACAAAACAAAACAAAACACTTTCTTATGTGAAGGGGTTTCTAGAACAAAGCTTTTTCCCAGTACATTTCCTAGCAACAAAATCTTGTTTTTTTTTTTTTTACACAATGCATATGCCCTTAGTCTCTTGTTACTTATACACTATATCCAACTGACACATACCAAAGAGAAAGGAACGTGCAGAGCTCTTGCCATCACCCCTGCTCCTCACCTCAGAAGGACCCTGGGAAGATTAGCATGACGCCCAGCACATGAGAATCCCTTGGTAAATGTCAGTTATTATCATGAGCAATTTCCAGCCTGGTGTCTTCAAAAGGTACTAGCAATTAGGTTACTGAGTAGAGCCCACCTTCCATATTTGGGAAACCAACATACATACACTGTGAGGGAAGAAGCTTCTTTTCGTGAAACCAAGGCAGATGCTTGTTTCTCTGGCCTCATTAGCAGTTGGTATGCAGAAGTGTGACACAGGTGCCATCACCCCCCAAGACTGAATTATTAACAGCAATGGGAGAAAATCTGTTCTGACATTGGGGATCATGGGGGCAGCAATATCCACTTTCCAGGGTAGAAACAGTGATGTCTTCACTGGCCTGACTTGGGTTATGGATCTGTCTTCTCCTATTTCTTTCAGGGCAGTTTTCTAAGCTTCACTCTGTAGCCATCACAGCAATTGTACGAGCCACCTTACCCAATGCTCCTCCACCAACAAAAACCACCCAGAGTTGGTCTTGGCTACTTGAGGCAATTATCTACTTCCAGTATTTCAAGTAATTTAAAAGAAACTGCAATCAACGAACATAAGGTCTGCCAAATGAATAGCTATCCTAAGGAAGCAGACATGGAACCTGCTCTCATGAAGTTGACATGAAATGCTAACTCTGGGCAGCACCCATAGCTCAGTAGGTAGGGTGCCAGCCACATACACCGAGGCTGGCAGGTTCAAACCTGGCCTGGGCCAGCTAAAACTCCCAACAATGACAACTGCAACAAGAAAATAGCTGGGCATTGTGGTGAGCACCTGTAGTCCTAGCTATTTGTGAGGCTGAGGCAAGAGAATCACTTAAGCCCAAAAGTCTGAGGTTGCTATGAGCTGTGATGTCACAGCCCTCTACCAAGGGGGACATACTGAAACTTTGTCTCAAAAACAAATAAACA
The DNA here is from genome assembly GCF_027406575.1 of Nycticebus coucang. Classification (NCBI taxonomy): domain Eukaryota; kingdom Metazoa; phylum Chordata; class Mammalia; order Primates; family Lorisidae; genus Nycticebus; species Nycticebus coucang. Next base: position 15,325,974 of record NC_069804.1, read on the forward strand.
AAGAAATGCTAACTCTGGCCAAGTTATATGAACTTTCAAAAGCCCCAGAAGCCTACTCAGCCTCTGGTTAGAATTATATCAAATGCTTTTTGCTTCTAATAAGGGTGTATGAGAGAAGATATGGGGCTTTGAGTGCTAAGAATGCCATAAACACTGACCCACAATGAGTTAATGTGATTGCTTTGCATTTGTGTGGTACTTTTAATTGTTAAAAAATATTTTACATTGGGCGGCGCCTGTGGCTCAGTGAGTAGGGCGCCGGCCCCATATGCTGAGGGTGGCGGGTTCAAACCCAGCCCCGGCCAAACTGCAACAAAAAAAAAAAAATAGCTGGGCATTGTGGCGGGCGCCTGTAGTCCCAGCTGCTTGGGAGGCTGAGGCAAGAGAATCGCGTGAGCCCAAGAGTTAGAGGTTGCTGTGAGCCGTGTGACGCCACGGCACTCTACCCGAGGGCGGTACAGTGAGACTCTGTCTCTACAAAAAAAAATATTTTACATTAAGGGTGCCAAGAGATTCAATAGGGTGACATTAGTCTGTCAACAAATGGTGCTGGGAAAACTAGATATTCACATACAAAAGAATAAACTTAAGACCCCCTACTTTATACCATAAACAAAAATTAACTCAAAATGTATCAAAGACCTAAACCTAAGAGCAGAAAGTATAAAAATCTTAGGCATAAGTCTTTGTGAGGCTGGATTATGCAATTTCTTAGATACAACGCCAAGAGTGTAAGTGACAAAAAAATACAAAAACTGGACATTAAAAATTTTTGTGCTTCAAAGAACAAAATCAAGAATATGAGGATGGGAGCAGTGGCTCATACCTGTAATTCCAGCACTTTGAGGGGCCAATGTGGGAGGAACTATTGAGGCCAGGGGTTGAAGACCAGCCTGGACAATATAGAGGGACAACCCCATCTCTACAAAAACATTAAAAAATTAGCTGAGTGTGGGCAGCGCCTGTGGCTCAGAGGAGTAGGGTGCTGGCCCCACATATTGGAGGTGGCAGTTTCAAACTGGGCACTGGCCAAAAAATGCAAAAAAAAAAAAAAAAAAAAATTAGCTGAGTGTGGTAGCACCTGCCTATAGTCCTAGCTACTCATGAGGCTAAAGGAAGAAGATCTCTTGATAGTTCAGGAATTTGAGGCTGTAGTGAGCTATGGTCACATCACTGCATTCCAACCTGGGTGACAGAATGAAACTCTCTTAAAAAAAAAAAAAAAAAAAAAAAAAGGAAAAGACAACCCATGGGATGGGAGAAAATTTTTAGAACTAATGATCTGATAAGAAACGTGTGTGCGCACATAAAAAGTCTTATAACAATAAAAGTGAATAAAAGATGTGAATACATATTTCTCCAAAGGAGATATACAAATGGCTGAGAAGCACAAGAAAAGATCCTCAACATCATTAGTCATCAGGGAAACGCAAATTAAAATCACAATGAGGTATCACTTTACACCCACTAAGGATGGCTGTAATAAAAAAGAAAGTATTGGCGAAGATATGGAGAAAAGTGGAACACTCTTGCACTGCTGGTAGGAATGTTAAAATGAACAGCGACTGTGGAAAATAATTTGGCAGTTCTTCAAAAAGTCAGTTTACCATATGACACACCACTTTGGTAATTAAGAGAAATAAAAACATACATCTACAAGTAACTTGTACACGGATGTTTATAACGCCATCAAAAAGTGGAAACAACCCAAATGCTCATAAACTGATAAATGGTGAACTGTGGTATATCCATACAATAGAGCAGGCGTCCTCAAACTTTTTAAACAGGGGGCCAGTTCACTGTCCCTCAAACCGTTGGAGGGCTGGACTATAGTTTAAAAAAAACTATGAACAAATTCCTATGCATACTGCACATATCTTATTTTGAAGTAAAACACAAAACGGGAACAAATACAATTCACACCACTTCATGTGGCCCACGGGCCACAGTTTGGGGATGTCTGCAATAGAGGATCATTCAACCATAAAAAAGAATGAAGTAGAGGTAATGTTCCTTGAAAACATTATGCTAAGTGAAAGAAGCCAGACAGAAAACACCACATATTATATGATCTCATTTATCTAAAATTAGATGGCTCGGCGCCCACAGCACAGTGGTTATAGTGCCAGCCACACACACCAAGGGTGCCAGGTTAGAACCTGGCCCGAGCCAGCTATGCAACAATGACAACTATAGCCAGGCATTGTGGAGGGTGTGGGTAGTCGCAGCTACTTGGGAGGCTGAGGCAAGATAATCGCTTAAGTCCAAGAGTTTGAGGTTGCTATGAGCTGGGACACCATGGCACTGTAACAAAGGTGACAAAGTGAGACTGTCTTAAAAAAAAAAAAAAGAAAAAGGGTGGCGCCTGTGGCTCAGTTGGTAGGGCGCCGGCCCCATATACCGAGGGTGGCGGGTTCAAACCCGGCCCCGGCTGAACTGCAACCAAAAAAAAAATAGCCGTGCGTTGTGGCGGGCACCTGTAGTCCCAGCTGCTCGGGAGGCTGAGGCAAGAGAATCGCTTAAGCCCAGGAGTTGGAGGTTGCTGTGAGCCGTGTGATGCCATGGCACTCCACCGAGGGCCATAAAGTGAGACTCTGTCTCTACAAAAAAAAAAAAAAAAAAAAAAAAGAAGGGCGGCACCTGTGGCTCAGTGAGTAGGGCACCCACCCCATATACCAAGGGTGGCGGGTTCAAACCCAGCCCCGGCCAAACTACAACAAAAAATAGCCGGGTGCTGGGCGGCACCTGTGGCTAAAGGAGTAGGGCGCTGGTCCCATATGCCGGAGGTGGCGGGTTCAAACCCAGCCCCAGTCAAAAACCAAAAAAAAAAAAAAAAAAAAAATAGCCAGGCGTTGTGGTGGGCACCTGTAGTCCCAGCTACTGGGGAGGCTGAGGCAAGAGAATCACCTAAACCCAGGAGCTGGAGGTTGCTGTGAGCTGTGATGCCATGACACTCTACCAAGGGCGATAAAGTAAGACTCTGTCTCTACCAAAAAAAAAAAAAAAAAGAAGAAAAAGAAAAGGAAAATTGGAGGAAGAGACAATGCTACAGAGACAGAAAACAAATTAGTGGAAGCTGTGGGAAGGTGCGAGCAGGGAGTGACTGCTTAATGGGTATAGAATTTTGAGGGGATATTTGATGAAAATATTCTGTAATTGGTAGCACTGGGTACACTGCTTTGTGAATATACTAAAACCCACTAATATTGTATACCTACAAAATAAACTAAGAAAATGCTTTCTATTAATCAAGCCCACGAACATTCTATATAGTTTCCATTATAAGAGCCTAAGGTCTTTTTTTTTTTTTTAAACAATGGGAGGTCTTTTGCCCACCCTCCCTCAACTCTAAGGCTTTTTTTTTTTTTTTTTTGTAGAGACAGTGTCTCACTTTATGGCCCTCGGTAGAGTGCCGTGGCATCACACAGCTCACAGCAACCTCCAACTCCTGGGCTTAAGCGATTCTCTTGCCTCAGCCTCCCGAGTAGCTGGGACTACAGGTGCCCGCCACAACGCACGGCTATTTTTTTGGTTTACAGTTCAGCGGGGGTGGGGTTTGAACCCGCCACCCTTGGTATATGGGGCCGGCGCCTTACCAACTGAGCCACAGGCGCCGCCCAGGCTTTTTTTTTTTAATGTTTTTGAGACAGAGTCTCACTATGTCACCCTCATAGAGTGCTGTAACATCACAGCTCACAGCAACCTCAAAACTCTTGGGCTTAAGCCATTCTCTTGCCTTAGCCTCCCAAGTAGCTGGGACTACAGGCGCCTGCCAACAATGCCTGGCTATTTTTTTGTTGTAGTTGTCGTTGTTTGGCAGGCCCAGGCCAGGTTCCGACCCACCAGCCTGGGTGTATTTGGCTGCCATCCTGGCCGCTGAGCTATAGGCGCTGAGACTCTAAGGCTGTTTTAAAAGAGCTTTGTGGAATATTAAGACTCTTAAGAGGGCAGTCTGAAAACCATCCCTTTAAATTCTGAGAAAATGTTATCACAATCAGCAGTATTTTCTTGCAAAATATTTCATCTATACAGCATTCCTTCATTCCAGAGCTGACACTTTAACTCTCAGTATACAAACAGATAAGGAATATGTTTTCTCACATGGTCGTCGGATGCACTTAGGAGATGTCCACTCAAATTAGAATTCCAGGAAAGACCATAGCCTTCCTTCTGGTGACCTCTTAACCTAAGATCAGGATTACATTCTCCACTTGGGTCTAGGAAAAAAAGAAATACATTAGCTACTAAGTTATGTTTATCAAAACTGAGGAGAGCAAATTCTCAGTCCTTCACTGGATGAACCATAACAGCAACTCAACTGCACATGAACAAGGACTTGGTCTGACCCATAACGAAAAGCGGTTCTCTCTGCTTCATTTTTAATACTCAATGCAAACTGAACCTCATCTATTAAATGACTGGTTTCTTCGGAAAACCTAGTATTATCTCCAACACAAAATACTGAAAACTACAGCTATCCCACAAATTTGTGTAGTGGTAACCCCACCCTACCCTAGTCCATTTTTAGAAATATTTCTAACACAGCAGGTCTGGTTGCTCAGTCCTTGCATCCCTCTAGGGTAGCCTGCAACCATGAATGACCCTTGGGAATGTGACCCTCAGGAAATTCTTTATGTCACTGACTGATGTTATACATGCCAGAGCAGTGGGGCATCCTGTAGGCACTTGTCTAGACTTGTGAAGACTGTTTAGCAAGATCTGGCTTCTCTGCTGGGATCCTGAATTTCTGTAATCATGGCTGGCGACAGGATAAAGGATATGCCTGTGTGACCAAACCTTCATAAAAACCTCAGACCCCACAACTCAAAGAGACTACCTTGGGCAGAGACATTTAGCACATGTTTCTGTGATTTGCTGCCAAAAACAGAGTTATGTCCTGTGCAACGCTGGTGGAAAAGGGCTCAGAAGCCTATGGCTTACCTCTCTGGACAGACACAGGATCTGTTTATCATTTTTCCTTCCTGCTTTTGCTCCGTATCCTTTGCTGTAATAAAGCTTAGCCATTGGTATAAACTGCTATTAGGTTCCTATGGCAAATTACTAAACTTGAGAATGGTATGCGACCCTGAAAGCAATTTTTAAACCTTTAAAGATTATAGAGTATACTACTACTTTGAGTGACCTAAAAATATCACCATTTTAAATCAAGAAAAACATTCAAGTAATGGTTTGACTTTGTCATTACATACCTGGTTTAGCAGGATGTTTTGTATAGTCAAAAACCAACACATCAGAAGATGGTGTTTTTGTAGCAATGATGTGAGGATTCTGTGGCATGTAACGAGCACGGTTCACTTCTCCTTCGTGATTAATTTTAATTTCACATTCAATTTTTCCTGTTACAGAACCAAAGCCACCAAATTCTAATGTGAGGAGAAAGAAATAAACACACACACACCCAAGATTAAAATTCACAAGTTGCTTGGTTTAATCAACCCAAAGGATTGTAACCTGACAAAAAACAACAATAATCAATGGCCTAGACAGAAAATCCAAAAATGTAGGTCCACCTATCACTCAGAATGTATTCTCAAAGCCCCTTTACACCAGAAAATATTGGTAGCTGGCTTAATAAGTTAATTCAGTTCCACTTTAGATTTAGAACAATTAAAACTAGCCTTCCAATTATAAAGATGAAATAGTCATTCTCTAAAATTTCAAATAACTACGTATTAAACAGATCAACAGCTTTTTAGTTCAAATACAACTCATTTTGAAGTACTGCACTGAATTAGCATCTTATTTTAGATTCATCATTAACAGGAAAGGTTTTACCCTCAGGACTATGAATACTTTTTGACTCTAAAGTCTGGAACATCCTCAAATCAGAAACCTATGTTGATTAAACCCCCTCTGTCCCTAAGATGCATACATGGGGGTCCTGCTAGCATACTTGGTTAACTGCCAGTATGGTGCCAAGGTTAACCTATCTGGTATGTGAATAAGACCATGTAGTGTTAAACGGTCATGATAAAGGCCTTGTAAAGTAAAAAAGCTGCATACAAAGTATGATAACTTCTGAGAAGTAACAAGATGTTAGCAGAACGAATAACCAGTAAAGAACATCTAAGCAGACAGAGCCAATAAGAATACTTCCTTTTTTGTGCTCATAAATTAGCTGCTGACACTTTAAAAAGTTAGGGGAGTTCACAATGCAATTATGTTATTTCTTCCTAACCTATACTGTCTCTTCTTTGCACACTATTTTGTTCACTGTCTCAGGTCAGGTACCACTAACTCAAATGCCTTATGGACCTGAGCAGGTAAAAAGTAAAATAGACTGGGGCCTGGAGAAAACACACCAAAAGGAGTAAACCACTTCTCATTTCCAGTCAGTTCTTGCTATATGGAAATGCCCACTGGCTCCCATGTCTGAGTATTGGCAGCATCTAGTCATTCATCTCTGTAGCAAACATAGCTTATTATTTCAAGTGTGGCTGAAAACCATATCCCCATCCACACAACTAGCCGAAAGCTTCCCCACCCACCACTCGCACTACATACAAAATCACCCATTGCCCTCTTAGCATTTTCCATCCTATCAACATCCTAAGGCCACCCCCCCACATCCCATCCTTTCCTGAGACTCTCTTCCATATTTGCCCTCCTTTTGACTTTCAACATCCAACCCTTATGATCTCCAGTGGTTCTAACCCTTCTGCTATAAAGATACTCAAGTTTTCTACTTCCTTTAAACAACCTAAACAGCTGACTTAAAAAAAAAAAAAAATCAGGCTTTCCAGATTTGTTTTCTCCAACTCAAAAGGTGGAAAAGTCACTGTCTTAATGATGATAGTATCTATTAAAAAAATACCGTTACTGAAAATTTTAAAAAGTGTTAACTATGGATTATTTCAGTCACCTGTTGGAATGTAATACACTGGATGTGTAACTTTTAATAATTTAATATATCTACATATTATAGAGATTAACTGTTAGAAAGCCCAATAAACATGTATTTCAGGATTAAAAGCCATTAAAAATTTTCTGATTGACTGGGTGCCTGTAGCTCAGCGGCTAGGGCACCAGCCACATACACCGGGGCTGGCAGGTTCCAACTTGGCCCGGGCCTGTCAAACAACAACAATTACAACCAAAAAATAGCCAGGCATTGCAGTAGGCGCCTGTAGTCCCAGCTACTCAGGAGGCTGAAGCCAAGAGTTAAGAGGCTGCTGTGAGCTGTGATGTCATCGCACTCTGAGGGTAACATAATGAGACTCTGTCTCACAAAAAAAAAAAGAAAAAAATTAAAAAAATTTTCTGGTTATAGCTGGGCATGGTGGCATGAGCCATGGTGGCATGCCTGTAAATCCCAGCTCTTGGGAGGCAGAGGCAGGTGGATTGCCTGAGCTTACAAGTTCGAAACCAGTCTGAGCCAGAGTGAGACCCCATCTCTAAAAATAGCTAGGCATTGTGGTGGGCTCCCAGCTACTTGGGACGCTGAGGCAAGAGAATCGCATAAGCCCAAGAGTTTAAGGTTGCTGTGAGTTATGACACCATGGCACTGTACTGAGGGCAACAAAGTGAGAGTCTGTCTCAAAAAAAAAAAAAAAAAAAAAAAAAAAAAAAAAAATTTTTTTTCCTGATTACAGCAGTATTTACAGAAATAAAGCATAAGGTTGTAGGGGAATCATACTGTAAATCATAGGAGGGGTGAAGTGGGTAAATCCCCTTGTGGAATAGATTTGTATTATTATTTTATTTTTGGCCGGGGCTGGGCTTGAACCCGCCACTTCCGGCATATGGGACCGGCGCCCTACCCGTTGAGCCACAGGCGCCGCCCAGATTTGTATTATTTTTAATTAAAAATGAATACATCATACAACCCAGCAGTTTTACTGCATTAGATAATATTTTATTTTCAGTAAGAAAAAACCTAAAGCTAGTATTAGATAATACTAAACCATTTGGGACTGTGAAGAGTTAACCCGGCAGGTCTGGTTGCTGAGTCCTCACATCTTTTAGGGGCACTGGGACCATTACTACCCCTTGGCCAACTCCCAGGAACACACATCTCAGAATGTTATGTCACCGATGGATTGATTTTTGTAGTGTACACCTGGAGCAATAGACCATGGTATACCAGTTTGTTGGGGTTGCTTTGCACAAATATCAAGACTGATGATATGCACCTGCTTTCACTATTGGGGTCCTAAGCTTCAAGTGTTATGGATGGTTGTCAGCAGAATGTGCTATGCAACCAGTCTCCGAAGAAAGCCCCAGATTCAGAGACTCAAATGAGCTTTCCTTGGACAGAGATATTTCACACATGTCCCTCTAGTTTGCTGCCAAAGAAAAAGCACATCCTGTGTGGCCTTGGACAAGGCTTGTGCCAGACCTCCCTGAACTCCCTGATGCTTATCTTTTTCCTGCTGCTTTTGTTCTGTATTCTTTACTATAACAAACTTTAGCCACAAGTATAATTTGCTCGTGAGTCCTTCTAACAAAATCACCAAATTTGGAGTGGTCATGGGAATACCAAAACAGGAGTATGTGTTTGACATTAAAAAGAAGTCAACAGCTTCTTAAATTAACCATACCACCACTGCCCTTCTCCCCAACCAAAACTCCCCCACTATTAACATTTTGGTATATATGCCTTCTGATTTTTTTCAATGCATACACCAACACATATTATTACTTTTACCAAAATGGATTATAATTAAACATACCAGTTATTCAAGGTTAATTTATCTTAGATACCTTCCCATACCAATGCATACACATTTTTCTCATTCTCATTAACTGCTGAATAGTATTTGAACCATGTTATATGTTTAACCAATTTCCTATGAGCCAACATCTGGGTTGCTAGGCTGATCTTAATTTTTTGATCCTGCAAATGATAAATACTACGGTGAAGTCCTTGCACACATGTAGGTGAGTAATTCTGTAGAATAAAGTTTTAGAAGTTAAACTGCTGGGCCCAAAGCTAAATAGTATAAAGTTTTAATGTTTTATGCTTTGAAAGAGGAATACTCATTTTGACATCAATATTGGAATATATGGTATACCTACCACCCTTGTCACTGTCACAATGGGAAGCATCAAACTGTGCATCATCATTGGGAATATGTACTCGAGCAACCACCAGATGATTCTGCTCATCAGATGTATGAGTCCCCAGCACTAGCCAATGAAGGGCATAATCCTTTCCTTCCGGTCTGTTTAAGAAAGAAAGTCAGTCATACTAATCCTACAAGAAATCTTCAGTTGATAACAAATTCACCTAGTTCCCTCAAAATGCATTAAAATTTTTTTTTTTTTTGTTTTTGGCCAGGGCTAGGTTTGAACCCGCCACCTCTGGCATATGGGACCTGCACCCTACTCCTTGAGCCACAGGCGCCGCCCAACATTAAAATTTCTTTAGCAAGTATCTACTGAGCATTAACTACGTACCTGCTCCCATTCTGGTTACCAACTTTATAATCCCACGTGCAAATGTAAGAGAATATTCTAACCACAACATGAATGCAGAGGACTTGCTTCTTTCCTAGAGCCATCCTCCTCTGCTTAGGTTATCAATGTGAACACTATACCCATTTCAGTAAATAAAGGCAAACATCTATACAGGAGACCATCACTAATCCAATCATAAATCATGATTTCCTACCTAAAAAATGTGCTTTAGTATATTAAAATATACTAGATGCTTCCTAATAAGAGGCAACAAGATAGAATGGAAAAAATAGTGTTGAGTAAAAAAAACTGGATTTAAATCCTGGCTTGAACTAAAAGTACCTATGTGCAATCGCTTACATCTCAACCTCCCTGGGGCCTCAGTTTTTCCACCTAAAAAAATAGGTTGTAAGTGCCAATGGTAAAATGCGAAAACCCTTGTTTATGTTTATGACATCTAAAGTTTAAGGAATGAGCATTCTCAACTTTACCAAAGGGTCTTTGTGGAGACTCACCCTGAAGCCAAAGAATTTGCCAATGCCTCTTGACATGCTGGGCCAAGCAGTGATTTTTGCACTGGTTTCTATCAGTAAGGCCTTCCCTTTTTATTATCTATAATAGCAATTTTCAACAGTGCTCCATGGTTCCACCACAATAAGAAAAACGAGTAGTAGGGCTCCAGGTCCCAACACCAGATAAGTTAGACCATTTATCTGTTTCTAAATTTCAGTTGTATAAAGGATTCAATGGTTTAAGAAAAAAACCTGAAGGTTACTTCTAGGCATATAATTTAGTAATAACCTAAGAAAAACAAGATGAAATTTTACTAAGAAAAAAAAAAACACCCCACCTTAAGAACAGAATAAGGTAGCTATGGCTAAGTAATGGCAACTTGTTTGGAAGAAGACATGGGTCTTAGCTAATACATGTGATGTGCTAAAAATATGACATGGCAATCAAAAAAGGTAATTAATTTCATCTTAGATGATTTTTATACATGGGGGTAGGCAATTTTGCATGAGCAAGTGACCCCTCCCCCATATTTCTAGAGGAGGTCTTGCCCAGGCTGAACTTGGACGCCTAGGCTCAAGTGATCCTGAATAGGTGTGCAGTACCACTCAGCTTGCCCTTTTTAACCAGCAACACCACATTTAAACAATTAGGCTCTAAGTAATGTACTTCACATGGCCCTGAACAAAATGAACCTTTAGAATAGTGGCTTAAAATGAAAGGGAAAGCCAAGTACCTGTAGTCCTAACCACTTGGGAGGTTAAGGCAACAGGACTGCTTGAGCCTGGGAGTTCTTGTCTGACACTTGCAAAATAGCCAGACCCTGTCTCTTTAAAAAAAAAAAAAAAAAAAAAAAAAAAAAGTACACTTGGCAGGGCACCCATGGCTCCTGCCATTAATCCTAGCACTTTGGGAGCCTGAGACAGGTGGATTGCCTGAAGTCAGGAGTTCAAGACCAGCCTGAGCAAGAATGAGACACCATCTCTACTAAAAATAGAAAAACTAGCTGGGTGTTGTGGTGGACACGTGTAGCTACTTGGGAAGCTAAGGAAAGAGGATCACTTTAGCCTAAGAGTTTGAGGTTGCTATGAGCTGTGATGCCTCAGCATTCTATCAAGGGCAACCTAGTGAGATTGTCTCAAAAAAAAAAAAAAAAAAAAAAAAAAAAAAAAAAGGTAAGAAATTTAAACATATCTTATAATAAATATTTGAAAAAATATCAATGCTTGAGAGAAAGGAGGCACCAGAGTTATGTTAGGACTGACATAAAAGGAAAAAAGTGACTTGATTTTTGTGGAGTTAGAAAATAAGACTAACAGGTAAAAGTTACAGGTAGACAGATCAATTTCATCATAGCCCCTTCTTTCTAAGGAGCATTGCCCCAAGATGGACCGGAAGAGCTTAAAAATTTCTCGATTCAAATTCATTTATTCTATTTCCCCCAATTTGACTGTCTTATAAAGACTTTTCTTTTTACTAAAAATCATTTTATCTTCATCATTAAGACACAGACTCCTTTCCTGAACTAATGAATATAACACTCTCTTCTTCCAATATTGGATACAACCTACAGGCTGTAGAACAGTGGTTCTCAACCTTCCTAATGCCGTGACCCTTTAATACAGTTCCTCATGGTGTGGTGACCCCCAACCATAAAATCAACAAAAATAATTTTATGGTCGGGGGTCATCACAACATTAGCAACTGTATTAAAGGGTCGGGGCATTAGGAAGGTTGAGAACCACTGCTGTAGAAGGACAAATAATTTCAGAACAGTCTAAAGAGCTTATCTATTTACAGTACCAGGATCCTTTGTCCCAGTAACTCCACTGCTAGGAAATTCGCCCAACCATTACAAACGTACAACATATTAGAAGATTATTCTCAGCAGTACGGTTTGCAGTAGCAGATGATCAAAAACAAACATCTATCGGTAAGGAACTAGTGACATAAAAATTACACACTATAATACACTATATCCATAAATAAAATTCTGTAACATCCTTAAAAAGATTGAGTATATTTAAGCATGCTGATAGGAAAACGTCTCCAATATACACCCTTTCTTTAAAAATTCAAGTGAAGAACTTTCTACCATAGAAAAGATGAAGATGGCAGTGCCTGTACCTCAGTGAGTAGGGTACTGGCCACATACACCCAGGCTGCCAGGTTAGAACTCTGCTCAGGCCAGCTAAACAGCAATGACAACTGCAACAAAAAAATAGCCAGGTGTTGTGGCCAGCATCTGTAGTCCCAGCTGCTTGGGATACTGAGGCAGGAAAATCACTTAAGCCCAAGCGTTTGCAGTTGCTGTGAGCTATGATGTCACAGCACTCTATAGTGGGCGACATAGTTAAACTCTGTCTCAAAAAAAAAAAAAAAAAGAAGATATAGGTATGCACTTCTACATGCTTGGCAGGATGGGTAAGAAATTAAAAACAATGACTATCTCTGGCTTGGTGTCTGTGGCTCAAGCAGCTAAGGCACCAGCCATATACACCCGAGCTGGTGGCTGGGCCTGCCAAACAATGACTGCAATCAAAAAATAGCTGGGCTTAGCCGGGCGTTGTGGCGGGCGCCTGTAGTCCCAGCTACTCCGGAGGCTGAGGCAAGAGAATCGCTTAAGCCCAGGAGTTGGAGGTTGCTGTGAGCTGTGTGAGGCCACAGCACACTCTACCGAGGGCCATAAAGTGAGACTCTGTCTCTACAAAAAAAAAAAAAAAAATAGCTGGGCATTGTGGTGGGCGCCTATAATCCCAGCTACTTGGGAGGCTGAGGCAAGAGAATCGCTTGAGCCCAGGAGTTGGAGGTAGCTGTGAACTGTGATGCTACGGAACTCTACCCAGGGCAACAGCTTGAGGCTGTCTCAAAACAAACAAACAAACAAAAACAATGACTATCTCTGGTCTTTGGTAGCGAACGAGGAAAGCAGGTAATGTGGAAGAGGGACTTATTTTTACTATCTGAATGTTTAATATTACAAAGTTTTAGAGACTAAATTAGTCTCAACATATTTAAGAAATTTTACAAGAGATATGAAGTATCTACCAGTTAAAAAAAATCAATTTCTTTCCTTCTTTAAGAGGCAAAGTGGGCCGGGTGCGGTGGCTCATGCCTATAATCCCAACACTCTGGGAGGCTGAGGCGGGTGTACTGCCTGACCTCACAGGTTCCAGAGGCACCTGAGCAAGAGACCCCGTTTCTAAAAATAGTCAGGCATTGTGGAGGGCACCTGTAGTCCCAGCTACTTGGGAGGCTGAAGCAAAAGAGTCGCTTAAACCCAGGAGTTTGAGGTTGCTGTGACCACATTACCACAGTACTCTACTGAGGGCGACAAAGTGAGACTCTGGTCTCAAAAAAAAAAAAAAAAAACAAGGGGCGGCGCCTGTGGCTCAGTCAGTAAGGCGCCGGCCCCATATACAGAGGGTGGTGGGTTCAAACCCAGCCCTGGCTGAACTACAACCAAAAAATAGCTGGGCGTTGTGGCGGGTGCCTGTAGAACCAGCTACTTGGGAGGCTGAGGCAAGAGAATCGCTTAAGCCCAGGAGTTGGAGGTTGCTGTGAGCTGTGTGATGCCACGGCACTCTACCGAGGGCCATAAAGTGAGACTCTGTCTCCACAAAACAAAACAAAAAAACAAATAACAAGGCTCAGAGTCCATAGCACAGTGGTTATGGCGCCAGCCACACACACCGAGGCTGGTGGGTTTAAACCCAGCCCGGGCCAGCTAAAACAACGACAACTTTAACAAAAAATAGCCAGGTGTTGTGATGGGCACCTGTATTCCCGGCTACTTGGGAGGCTGAAGCAAAAGAACTGCTTAAGCCCAAGAGCTGGAGGGTGCTGTGAGCTGTGACACCACGTTACTCCACCCAGGGCGACAGCTTGAGACTCTGTCTCAAAAAAAAAAAAAAAAAAAAAAAAAACCCAAAGGGTAAATTTTGTTAATACATTTTAAATCTGTTTAACAGGAAGACCAAGAGACAAATGTACAACACAATGCTCTATTTTTAAATCCATTCAAAGGTAACTGTAAATGTCAATACTTAGAAGTCTCCATCATTTAGTTCCTCTCTGCTCTTTGTATTTTGATTGATTGTGGGGAATCCCAATGGAAGTCCTTATGTGTATGAAACTTAAGTGTTTGCCCATGAAGAATCTGGCCATTAGAGTAATTTTGTATAAAATTCTTTCTAAATTAGAATTTGAGTTAATCCTCATTTTATCATGTATGCGCACAGTACACCAATATAGCATAGACTACATGGCCAAACTCCTACCAGAAAAAGTACAAATGTATGAGAACTGTAGTACAATACAGGAGTTGTGTCAACTCTGGAGCCAACAGGTCCGGGCTGGTTAAGTCCAAGCCACCACTTACCAGCTGTGGGATCTTGGGCATGGCACTTAACCTCTCAGCCCCACTTTCCTCATTAATAAATCAAGGATGACAAAAGTACACACATCAGAATACTGTTAGAAGCGTTATGCCAAATAATTGGATGTTAAACTCTTCAGATGTGCCAGACCGTGTCCTAAATGTTAGCAATTATTACCAGAAAAATTTTAGGATTAGAGAAAAAGAACACTCTTAGAAAGACTAACAGCAACCTCAAAATGTACTCCATACTATAAGGCAATAACACCTTTTCTCTGGCCAATTGTTGCCAAGTTCTCTTTCCCTTTGCCAATTAAAATATATTCATCTTGGGTGCAGATCATGTGTGTGTTCACGCTGTAAAAATTCATCAAGCGATGGGATCTGATTTGTTGACTTTTCTGTATATATGCTACTTTTCAACAAAATTTTAAAGAAATGCATTAATCTGGGGCCCAGATAGATACTGGAATACATTTAAGCCCAAGAATTGTCAACCATAGTATCTACTCTAAACGCCATTAACAGGAGATTCTTTCTCTCCTTTTAAAATCACACACTCAGAAATCTGGCTCAGCGCCGGTGGCTCAAGAGGCTAAGGCGCCAGCCACATACACCTGAGCTGGTGGGTTCGAATTCAACCCAGGCTGCCAAACAATAACGGCTGCAACCAAAAAATAGCCAGGTGTTGTGGCGGGCGCCTGTAGCCCCAGCTACTTGGGAGGCAGGAGAATTGCTTGAGCCCAGGCTTTGGAGGTTGCTGTGAGCTGTGATGCTACAGCACTTTACCCAGGATGACAGCTTGAGGCTCTGTCTCAAAAAAAAAAAATAAAAAAAAAAAAAAATCACACGTCAGAAATCATCTCCTTAATCACTTAAGTTTTGAAAATAAAAACCACCTGCCACCTCATCCAAGGGGTAATTACACACTTATGTTCTATACATAAAACGCCAAAACTAGGAAATCCAGGACATTTATTTAAGCAAAATAAAACTTGTCAGAAACCCTTACTTAGTCACTTCAGGAAGCCACTGAACGGTAAGACTGGGCCACTGAAGAGCATGGGTCATAACCAGGTCATACAGAAACGGTGTATTCTTCTTCCAGATTTTATATTCTTCATTGATGACACGCTCTTCCACAGTATCTTCAAACACTGAAATTTGGAGAAAGCTCATACGATTAAGCGTCTGAAAAAAACCCAAGTCAGAATTCGTACACGGCTCCTGGAGGTCACCTCAAGATGGCCACACCTCGTCCACTCTTCCCTTCTACCTCTAACGTGGACACCAACAACTAACTGCTCTTCCACAACGTGAAGAAAATAACACCAGGAAGCTTATTTTTTCCACGTTGAGGTCAATACCTCCTGCGTTTACCAAGCCGGGTAATCACGCCGACAGCGAGATCATCCAGCCCGCTGCAGGCGTTCGCACCTGTTCTAAGATGAAGACCAGTGCGCAGAGGGGCTGCGCGACCCACCGAGGGAGATGAAACCACGTGCAGCGGAAACCCACAGGCCCGCTCCCTCCATCCCCCGCTGGGAAAGGCCGCGGCTCCCACGACGCCCGCGTCGGCAGCCATAGGCCGGCAGGCTCCAGAATCCCTGGGACGACAGCCGTGACACCGAGACAGTCGACGCGCGCGTGCAAAGGGCCGCCGCGCTTGTTTCCCCGCGGGGGCGCCCGCCTCCGCCCCGGGGCTGAGAGTGCCGCGCCGAGGGAGCGCAGCCGCGGGAGAAGCAGAGGAGGGAGGGAGCCCCGCTCTCGGCTCCGGAAGTGCTCCGAGCCCTCCTTGCCGCGGCCCCGTCCCGCGCAGGCCCCTCGAGGCGCGCGCCCAGCCTCGCGCCCGGCCCCGCCCCCCGCTCCACAGGCCAATTCGCGCCTTTCGCCGGCGCGTGCCGCGGCCTCGCGCGCCCGCCGCCCCCCGCGGTCCCGGCGCGCGCCGCCCCGCAGGGCCTCTTACTCTCTTTACTCGCCATCTTGCGTCGGGTTGTTCGCCCCTCGTCGCCGCCTCGGACTCCCCTCACTAGAGCAGCCGGACCGCTGGCGCTCCTGCCTTTCCCAGGCACGTCACACACTCCTAATTGTCGAAGCCTGAGCTCCGCTTGTGGCCTGGATGTTCCCCAGACACCGCGTCTTTCTTTGCTGCCTCCTCCCCGCTCGCGGGTACCGAGGTCTGAGACGCTCTTCTCTCTCTCTCTCTCCAAACTTGGAACGAGACTTTTCAACCCGCGGCTCCCAGCCCGCCCAGGCAGCTGAGCGCAGGCGCATCCGCCCTGGGAAAAGTGAGAGGCGGTGGAGAGGCGGGCCTGGGAGCCAACGGCTCAGGCTTCTCGACCAATGACGAGAGGCGGGTGGGTCTCACGCGGCGTTTGGAGGCGGACTTCTGGGGTAGGCGGGGCGTTCGGCGGCAGGAAGTTGGCAGGGCGCATGCGCGAGGACCAGCGCAGCTCCCAGGGCTGGCCGCGGGGGCGGGGCGCATGGAGGCGCGGCGTGCGGGCTGCGCGGGGGCCGCGAGCCCCGTGGCGGCGAGCCTTGGGGCCCGCGGGGCGTGGTTGCTTGAAGCGGCCGCGGTGGTGGGGGTGGAAGGGAGGGGGCAGGGAGGCTGCCACCGCTTAGCCAAGCAAAACCTCAGAGCGAGAGTGGAAAATGGTTCCTATTTTCAAGAGATTACTGTGCTCTCAAAGTCTCCCTGATAATCACGGACATGCAATTCTCTGCATCCCTGAAAGGTTCCCCTCCAGCCGACTGGCCTTTCCTGGGGCCCGGTCACACCGAGGTGGGGTTTATAGGCAGCGAAGGCGACTTCTGCGGAGGCCGCGGGCGTTTTCTGCCTGCAGCAGCTGCTGGGCCTCCGTTAGGCTAAACATGCAGCCTGTGGTCGCACAGGCCGCTGACGGGCCACAGCCGACTTGAATTACATTTACTCTCGTTTCCATGTTTGGGACCTTAAAAAGATGATTTGGTGTCTGTTCGTCTTGCAGGGGATTTTATTCCTGCACTGGCGTTCCTAACTGGTCCCAACCCTGGCCCCTGCTGAGTCATTCTTGTCACCTGCTGGGGTCCCCAGGGCGACCCCACCCTAAGCGGGCAAAGCTGGACAGAGCTGGGCTGGGCTGACCCGGGCCAGCTGACTTGAGCCCTGCTGTGCCCCGAGGCGTGCGTGTGCGTGTGCGTGTGCGTGTGTGTGTGTGTGTGGTGGCTAGCTGCGGTGAGGAGAAAGCGGGCTGCCAGGCCAAAAGGGGAATGGAGAGAAGAAACGAAGGGTAGGAGCAGTGGGGGTTGGGCGGCCGAGCTGTCTAGTGCAAAGGGAACCACAATCTACGCCCAGAGTCCAAGAGAGGCTCCCCTTGCAAAAGCACTCCCGGAACATTTGCTGTCTTGATGCCTTTCCAAGCGCCTTTATGCTCAAATGCAATCATGCAGATGCCGCTGTGTTGCCCATTTTCCTGACCGGGAGGCAAACCCCAACGTTACTGTAGGCAGTGACAGAACCGGTCACCTTCCCTTATATAGAAGTTTACTGTTTTGTGTCTCTGGTGTCCGATAGTATACAATCCATTATTATAACACCATCCTTCCATTCAGGTCCAGGAATCTTGTTGGTGACTAAAGCTAAGTGGGTGGCTGGAGAAGGAAGAGGGTTGGAAGGGTGTTGAAGGAGTACAGCCTTCCTATTCTAGAACACTGGTTGGCCAAACATTTTCTAAAAGTAGCCAGAGAATAAGTATTTTAGGCTTTGGGGTTAACTACTGGACTCTGCAGTGTTGCAGCACAAAAGCAATGGATAAATTTGGTTGTGTTTCAGTAAAACTATAGACTCACTGAAAGTTGAACTTCATATGGTTTTCATGGGTCACAAAATATTCTTTAGATTTTTTTCAACCTTGAAAGTGGAAAAACCATTGTTAACTTGAGGGCCATGCAGAAACACTAGGTGGGTTTGATTTAGCCAGGAGGACTGTAGTTTGCTCACTTTGTTCTAAAGTAATTGTGTCTCACAGCTCTGATTCAGTGGGAACCTCATGTGCACATCAAAAAAAAAATCTCTCTTTAGTACAATTTACTCATTTCTGATCAGGAGATATAAATTTCAAAACCTACTAAAATAAATGTTTAAGGTCCGGGAGCGGTGACCTCATGCCTGTAATCCTAGCATTCTGGGAGGCCAAGAGGGCTGATCGCTTCAACTCAGGAGTTAGAAACCAACCTGAGCAAGAACGAGACCCTAGCTCCACTAAAAACACAAAAACTGAAGCAGTAGGATCGCTTGAGCCCAAGAGTTTGAGGTTGCTGTGAGCTATGATGATGCTGGGGCATTCAACTCCAGTGCAACTGAGTGAGACTCTGTCTCAAAAAATGAAATGAAACGAAATAAAAGTTTAAAGGATTGAGAAAAGAAATCTTCCCAGCTTTAAAATATTATACTGTCTAGCAGGGGCTGAGGGTCAGAGAAGGAAGTGTGGAGCATATATTTGGTGAATTTCTGGGAATATTAACACACCATCCTACACTTAATCTGAAAGTATCATGTACAGCATGTTTCATTATATTTGGATTTTTTCTATTGTTGAATTGAATCTGTTCTTTTTTAAAAACCTTTGTGCCTTTTTTCCTATTAGGTCCTTTTTTTTTTTTTTTTGTATGAAAAAGCTATACCAGTTTTCTTTCTTGGATTGCTTAACTCTTCGGTTTTGTTTTGTGTTCTTCCCAACCTTTTAGCTCTGGTCCTAATCTTTTCTGGCACTTTTTCTGCAGTTGTCTTTTTGTGTCTCTTCACCTAATTGAGTAAGGCACAAACAGGTACACACAAAGGCATGAATGTTATTTCATTTTTTTGAAAATGAAGATCGCCTTCCATCACAGTCACTTGAAGTTTGAAAAACACTACACTAGGGTATATATATATATATGTATATATTATTTTTTTGGATGTTGGCCGGGGCTAGGTTTGAACCTGCCACCTCTGGCATATGGGACCAGTGCCCTACTCCTTGAGCCACAGGCGCCACCCCAATACTAGGATATTTTTTAAACCTTTAGCTATCCTGGACTACCAGCTATGAAATAGCAACCATTCTCCCACAGGTAACCACTTCCTATCCCCTTTATTTTCTTTATTATTTCATAGCCCTTATAGCTACCACACAAATGTTTGTTCACAGACTTTCTCCCTACACTAAAATGTAAATTTGGTGACAGAATCTTTGTTTTGTGGTGCCCCTAGCACCTGGACCAGTGCTCACCATGTGAAGAAGCTGAGGCAAAGAGTGGTGAAGTTTTTTGCCAAGGTCACACAGCTACTGAGTATTGTTATAGGAATTGGAATTTAATCAGTCTTGAATTCCAAGACTGATATTAAGACAGCAAAAGTGATCATATGTGGTAGAATGAACTGCTTATTAAAAGGAATCAGAGAGAGAAATAATACCCAGACATCCCTGCTGAGTGCTTCCATGTTCATTAGCAACTGTGTCTCACTAGTTTTGGGATGAAAATCTTAGCCATTAAAAAAAAAACAACAACATTTTTTGGAGTACTTGATGTGCAGCAAGCAATGTTCTGGAAAGTGGAGATAGCTCGATGAAAAAGACATACAGATCCTGCTCTTTTATACATACATTTCTTTATTATTTGTTTTTTTCCTATTATAAAAACAAAGCTTGTTACAGAAAAATCTGAAAATTATACAAGCAAAAGAGGAGCATTAAGAGCAGCAGTTTTGTTTCTGGTCAAATTATTTTCATTCAAATTGTTAAGAACAGAAGAAAATATGCCAAAATATTAATAGCCCTTGTTTCTTGGTACTGGCGTGTGGATGATTATTATTTTATTCTTCATATTTTGCCCTATTAAAAAATTTCTCCAATGGACACACATTACTCATCTAAATAGGAAAAAAACATGCATTTAGGGAAAAATAAATGGTAGGAAAGCACTGCAAATGAAAAGAATTGTCTTAGTGTAGAATTCTAAGTAATTTCTCTTAAAATATTTGAGGAGTTGAAGGAAAATTATTATAATAGAAAACATATTGTACTTTGTTTTCATTTACTTTTATGATATTTTATTAGGTAAAGTGAAGTAATTGTTTTCTATTTATGAATGCATTAATATTGAACCTTTGTTGGGTGTCTCTCTGGATTTCTACAAGGCCAACTTACCCTGCCATGCTAGCTGTTGATGTTAAGCAACATGAACTCTGTATTGGTGACAGTGAATAAAGGACCTAGACCAGAATCAGTGAGGCTTGGGTTTAGGATCACTGGGGCATAGTAAATAAATATTTGTCAAATGAAAAATAATAAGAAGCTCTTCTTGGCTTGTCCCAATCAATCAGCAGAGCTGAGAAGGCTTCACATTCAGAGTGTTTTTAAAAATTTTATTTTTAGTTGATATAATAATCATGTATTTATGGAGCACAATGTGATACTTTGATACTTGTTTACATAGTGGAATGATTAAATCAAGCTAAGTAATACATTTATCGCCTCCCATCCTTATTTTTGTGGGAAAACATTTAAAATCTGCTTGTTTAACAATTTTGAAATATACAATATATTACCATTTATTGTTTTTTTTTTTTTTTTGTAGAGACAGAGTCTCACTTTACCACCCTCGGTAGAGTGCTGTGGTGTCACACGGCTCACAGCAACCTCCAGCTCTTGGGCTTACGTGATTCTCTTGCCTCAGCCTCCCGAGCAGCTGGGACTTCAGGCACCCGCCACAACACCTGGCTATTTTTTGTTGTTGCTGTTTGACCGGGGCTGGGTTTGAACCTGTTACCCTTGGTATATGGGGCCGGCACCCTATTCACTGAGCCACAGGCGCCGCCCCATTTATTGTTTTTGTTGTTGTTTTTTCTTTTTCTTTATTTTTTTTGAGACAGAGTCTCCCTGTGTCACCCTGGGTAGAGTGCTATGGCATCACAGCTCACAGCAACCTCAAACTCTTGGGCCTAAGCGATTCTCTTGCCTCAGCCTCTCAAGTAACTGGGACCACAGGTGCCTGCCACAACACCCAGCTATTTTTTGTTGCAGTTGTCATGGTTGTTTGGCAGGCCCGAGCTGACCAGCTCTGGTGTATGTGGCTGGTGCCCTAGCTGCTGGGCTACAGGCACTGAGCCTTGTTTGTTTTGAGACAGAGTCTCACTTTGTGGTCTTGGGTAGAGTACTGTGGCGTCATAACACATAGCAACGTCAAACTCTTGGGCTCAAGTGATCCTCTGCTTCAGCCTCCCAAGGCGCCCGCCACAACCCCCGGCTTTTTTTTACTGAGAGGGGTCTTGCTCTTGCTCTTGCTGGTCTCGAACTCCTAAGCTCAGGCAATCCATCTGCCTTGGCCTCTCAAAGTGCTGGGATTACAGGCACTATGTTACCTGGCCTATGTTACCATTTATTATATTCACCATTCTCTGTACTAGGTCACTAAAGTTTATTCCTCCTAACTATAGAAAGTTCTAGAAACATTGTCCTGGGTGTTCCACTCCAAGTACACAAGTACAACCTTTTTTTTTTTTTTTTGAGACAGTCTCATTCTGTCACCCTAAGTAAAGTGCTGTGGTGTCATAGCTCACAGCAACCTCAAACACTTGGGCTCAAGTGATCCTATTGCTTCAGCCTCCCAAAGAGCTGGGGCTACAGGCACTCACTACAATGCCAGGCTATTTTTAGAGACTCGGTCTCTCAAGCTGATCTGGAACTCCTGATCTCAAGCAATCCACCCCCCTCAGCTTCCCAGAGTTCTGGGATTACAGGCTTGAGACACCTCGCCCACCACAATGCTCTTAAAGTTTTCATATATAATGCATTCTCATTTAGAACTGAAGATCTTTTCTGAAGTGCACTGTAGGGTGTGTTTATTGTAATGTTATTCTTCCTTCTCTAGGAAACAGCTGAAGAACTACTCTTCCTCAACCAGTTACAGCTTGGGAGGACTGCCTATCAATTCATCCTGCCTTCCAGCAGTCAAAGGTAGGCACCTGACTGCAGGGGGCCACACCCTTCCTGGAATGTGGCTTGGGTAGGTTCAGGCTGGTGAAACACCCTGAAGGTACAGTCCCAAAGGTACAATCCTTCGGTTCCTGGGTCCCAGATCTCTGGAATGGCTCTGGTTCCTACTCTTTCCAAATCGGCTCCTTTGATTCTGTGTGCTGCTCACTTGCTACCAGGGACTCCTTCTTTCCTTAAGTTAGCCAGAGTCCATTTGTAGCTTACTACCAAAGAACTCCATTTGCCTAAAACCCTACCCCTTTCCCTCTCCAAGTCCTGAATTCAACCAGAGATTACCCTGAATAAGGAATATGACCTTTGTAGTTAGAGAGAATATAGATAAGATACTAAAAAATTTGCAAACTTTTGCTTGCAATTGTCTATAAGGGCTAACAGAAGCCATGCTAAGCATTTCAAACAGAGCTGATTAAATACAGGGGATGAGGTATGGCTATCTGGCTGGCTGGCACTCCCCACAGTCTATGTTCAGACGTTGGAGGGGTGTATACTGCTCAGCTCAAGCTCAGACTACCAAGGAAGGTGTGGTTGTTAGAGCTGGTGGCTCTTTGGGAATATGGTACAGTGGTGCTAGGAAGGATCAAAGAAGGTGGCTCGGCGCCTGTAGCTCAAGCGGCTAAGGCGCCAGCCACATACACTGGAGCTGGCAGGTTTGAATCCAGCCCAGGCCAGCTAAAACAACAATGACAACTACAACTCCCCCCCACAAAAAAATAGCCAGGCACTGTGGCGGGCGCCTGTAGTTCCAGCTACTTGGGAGGCTGAGGCAAGAGAATCGCTTGAGCCCAGGAATTGGAGGTTGCTGTGCGCTGTGATGCCACGGTACTCTACCCAGGGCGACAGCTTGAGGCTGGAGCCATGGTTGTGGGGAAGGTGGGGGTGGGGTGGGATGCTGTAGGTGGAAGCTGGCAAAAAGAAGTTCCTTTGCCCTCTTCCAATCTCCTACTAGAACAGAACCTAACAGGAGGACAACTGGCAAGAGAATTAGAGAAAGCAATTTGCAGAGTCCCAGCCTGGTATCACAGAACAGAATACAAAGGTGTTAGCTTAGAGCTAAGAGATGGCAGGTGAATAACCACGACAAAAGTATGCTTCACTTTTTTTTTATTTTTTTTTTGTCGGGGCTGGGTTTGAACCCGCCACCTCTGGCATATGGGGCCAGTGCCCTATTCCTTTGAGCCACAGGCACTGCCCTTAGTATGCTTCACTTTTAAGAGGATCAGTAATGGTTTTTGAAAAGAGAATTCCCTAGTAAATTGGAAATTTGCAATATATCTGTGGCTGAATATAAATTACTTTGTTATTGTAATATGCTGAAAGACATAAAGACATAAATTTTAAACCTATAACATGTTTTCTGGCCCTTAGTGATGGCATATGGATATATCAGTTGGAAAATTTGTCACCCAATACATATTTATGAGGTGCAGAAGGTACAGTAAGGTTTAGTTTATTACAAAGAGGAAACTGACACTGATATAAAACTATCATAATCATTGAAAGCTCTGTAATTGTTAGGTCATTTATAAATTACTATTAAGAATTGCTTTGCAAAATATGTCAGAAGAAAAACCAGAGAAATTCATTACATTATTGAAAAAATACTTCATGTTCTTTAAAGGGAAATTATACATGCTCCAAAAGTATAGCTCTTATTAAGCCAACAGATTTTATTTGGAAAGTCTTCAAAATTACCCATCATCTATGATTAATCGATTGAAGGGGACAGTATATACTAGTAGCAAAACAAATGTTAGATGAAAATACATCTCTGAATGTTCACAGCAGCTTTATTTGTAATAGCCCAAAACTGAAATCAGCCCAGATGTCCTTCAACTGGTGAAGGGTTAAACAAACAGTGGTACATACATACCATAAATACCACGGGGCAATAAAAAGGAAGAAACTACTGATACACACAACAACTTGGATGAAATTCCAGGGAATTAGCCTGAGTGAAAAAGTCTCTCACAAAAGGTTGCATACTTTATGATTAAATTCATATAACATTCAAAATGACAAAACTGTGGAAATCAGACAGATTAGTAGTGCCAAGGGTTAGGAGTTGGGGGGCATATAGTGAGGGAAGGTGAGTGTGTTCATAAAAGGGCAAAAGGAGGAATCCTTGGCTTGTAGTATTAGAACTGTTTGTATCTTTTTTTTTATTTTATTTATTTATTTTTTTTTTTTGTGGTTTTTGGCCGGGGCTGGGTTTGAACCTACCACCTCTGGCATATGGGACCAGCGCCCTACTCCTTGAGCCACAGGTGCTGCCCAGAACTGTTTGTATCTTGACTGGACTGTGGTGGTGGATACACAAACCTACACAGGCGCTAAAACTACATGGAACACACACACACAAAGAAAAGTAAAACTAGGCAAATCTGAATCAGATGAGTGACTTGTTTTAATATTAATATCCTGGTTGTGATCTTATACTACAGTTTTGCAAAATGTTACCTTTGTGGGAACCTGGGCAAAGTGTACTCAGGATCTCTCTATATTATTTCTTACAACCTTATGTGAATCTACAATTTTTTTTTTTTTTTTTTGTAGAGACAGAGTCTCACTTTATCGCCCTCGGTAGAGTGCCATGGCATCACACAGCTCACAGCAACCTCCAACTCCTGGGCTTAAGTGATTCTCTTGCCTCAGCCTCCCAAGTAGCTGGGACTACAGGCGCCCGCCACAACGCCCAGCTATTTTTTGGTTTGCAGTTCAGCCGGGGCGGGGTTTGAACCCACCACCCTCGGTATATGGGGCCGACGCCCTACCGACTGAGCCACAGGCGCCGCCCATGTGAATCTACAATTATCTCAAAAATTGTAATTGAAAATTAAAAATGATGGCGGTGCCCGTAGCTCAGTGGGCAGGACTCTGGTCACATACACTGAGGCTGGCAGGTTAGAATTGCCCCGGGCCAGCTAAACCACAATGACAACTGCAATAACAACAATATAGCTGGGCATTGTGGCAGGCACCTGTAGTCCCAGCTACTTGAGAGGCTAGGCAAGAAAATCGCTTAAGCCCAAGAGTTTGAGGTTGCTGGGAGCTGTGACACCACAGCACTCTACCCAGTGTGACAGCTTGAGACTCTGTCTCAAAAAAAAAAAGAAAAGAAAAGAAAAGAAAATTAAAAATGATGTGCAGCAACAATCTAATCTAAGAACCTTAACGATGCTTTCAGTATCATTCTATTTATAAACTGAAATAAAGACAATAGTTTTTGTATGTATAGAGGTTTTTTAAACTTTTAAATCATGGACAATTTCAAACACACACAAAAGAAAGAGACTAGTGGAATGAACTCCCCATGTATACACTACCCGGCTTCAATAATTATAAGCTCATGGCCAAGTGTGTTTCATTTCTCCTCCCAACCCACCCCTCCCTTCTCTCATTATTTTGAGGCAAATATCACATACGATACTGTTTTACCTGCAAACATTTTTCTATGCATCTTTTAAAAAATATTAAGACTTTTTAGAAATTCAAAATAACTATAACATTCACACATGCAAAAAACAGTATAAATTATAAAATAATTCCTTAATATTAATATCCATATTTACGTTTCATGGCTTGTCTCATAAATGAGGGTATGTGTTTTAACTTTATTGAGGTATAATTTATGTTCAATAAACTGCACTCATTTAAAGGTGTACAATTCAATGAGTTTTGATAGACATAAACACCCATGAAGCCATCACTACAATAAAAAAGCAGAACATTTCAATTACACTCATAAGTTTTCCCTGTGTCCCTTCCTTCTTCAGTGATCACTGAGCAGCAACTGATCTGCCTCCTGTCATTATACATGAGTTTACAGAGAATGTTGGGTTGGTTTTTTTTTTTTTTTTTGAGATGGAGTCTCACTTTGTCACCCTCAGTAGACTGCCATAGTGTCATAGCTCACAGCAACCTCAAATTCTTGGGCTCAAGCAATTCTCTTGCCTCTGCCTCCCATGTAGCTGGGACTACACGCACCTGCCATGATGCCTGGCTATTGTTAGAGATGAAGTGTCACTCTGGCTCAGGCTGGTTTCGAACCTGTGAGCTCAGGTAATCCAACTGCCTTCGCCTCCCAGAGTGCTAAGATTATAGGCATGAGCCCCTGCACCCGGCCAAGAGTGCTGTTTTGAAATAGACCTATCCAAATGGTACATAATTTTATAAAAATTAGAAGGAAGTCTAAGAATGAAGAAATATGTATATATGTTCTTGTCTGACGTATTTTGATGGTGAGCCCCTGAGGCAGAAAGCAAGTTAAATTTGGAATACTCCAATAGTAGCAGCTAACACTTATTGAGCGCTTTACTATGTGCCATATTTTCACCGCGAACCAAACT
This sequence comes from Nycticebus coucang, assembly GCF_027406575.1. Taxonomy (NCBI): domain Eukaryota; kingdom Metazoa; phylum Chordata; class Mammalia; order Primates; family Lorisidae; genus Nycticebus; species Nycticebus coucang. The sequence continues at coordinate 15,352,643 of NC_069804.1, forward strand.
GGGAATGGTGGGGAATTGAGAAAATTCCCACAGATTACTGCCTGAGGTCTGGAGCAGCTGGTGACTGCAGCCAGCACCAAAAAGTACCTAAACAAGGTTGCTTATATTAACAATGTTGCAAATCAGCAAGGAAAGCAAGTGGGAATATTTTTGTTTTGCAAGGCTGAGAGGAAGTAACTGGATAAGTAAAAGGAGTTTTATCACAAACAGTATTCTTAATGGCATGAATCTTAGTACGTGGGGTAAAGATTAACATTAGGGAGAGAAGGTTATGTGCTTTTAGGCAAAAGATAGTAAAGTATACAGAAGCTACATGACTTCTGGCAGAGGGAGCAAGGAGAAAGGACTATTGTTGTTTTAGGAAGAGAGGAGAAGCAGTGGGGGGTTGTTCCTTGAACGTACCTCCAGAGCTGAGGGGGTTTTGCTGCCTCACAATCCACATTCCACACCAGATATTTTACATACATTATCTAATTTGTCTCATGATAACCCTATGATTATTACCAATCACTATTATTATCAAACCCATTGTACAGTTGAGGACACTGAGGCTCAGAGAGGTTTAGTTACTATACTTAGCCATGATCTCATAGCATTTAACTGAAAAAGCTTAGATAACAAAACAAGTCATCTGACTCCAGAGACAATTCCCTTAAGCAGTCAGTTTGCCAGCAAAAAGAACTGACATGAAAAGAACATCTAGATGTGTTGCTAAATAGTCTCGCTCTTTGACAGAGAAACAGGCAATCTCACAGACAAAGGATAATCCTTCCAATAAATGATGCTAGAACTGGTGAGTGTGGTTATAAAAGGGCAAAATGAGGAATCCTGGGCTTATAGTATTAGAACTATTCAGTATCTTGACTGTGGTAGTGGATACACATCCACATGCAAAACATTGAACCTAGACACATAGGCTTTAGGGTGGCTCACACCTGTAATCCTAGCACTTGGGAGGGTGAGGCAGGTGGATTGCCTGAGCTCACAGGTTTGAGACCAGCCTGAGTCAGAGCAAGACCCCATCTCTAAAAAATAGCTGGGTGTTGTGGCGGGCGCCTGTATTTGGGAGGCTGAGGCAAGAAAATCGCTTGAGCCCAGGAGTTGGAGGTTGCTGTAAGCTATGATGCCACAGCACTCTACTGAGGGTGACAAAGTGAGACTCTGTCTCAAAAAAAAAAAAAAAAACACAATAGACACGTAGGCTTTATACCTTTCACAAAAACTAACTCAAAATGGATCAGAGACCCAAATGTGAAAGTATAAAACTAGAAGATAACATAAGAGAAAATCAAGATGACCTTGGGTTGTTGATGCTTTCTTAGATACAATATCAAAAACATGCTCCATGAAAAGAAAAAAATTGATACTCCGTTAAAATCAAAAACTTCCGCTCTGCAAAAGACATTGGCTTTTTTTTTTTTCTTGGCCGGGGCTGGGTTTGAACCTGCCACCTCCGGCATATGGGGCCAGCACCCTACCCACTTGACCACAGGTGCCACCCTGCAAAAGACATTGTTAAGAGAATACAAAAGACAAGCCACAGAGATAATATTTGCAAAACACTTATCTAATAAGGGCTGGCATAAAACATACAAAAACAACTCTTAAAGCTCAACAATAAGAAAACAAACAACTCAATTTTAAAATGAGCAAGGGCCAGCAGGGTGGCTTGAGCCTGTAATCATAGCACTCTGGGAGGCCAAGGCAGGTGGATAGCTTGAGCTCACGAGTTAGAGACCAGCCTGAGCAAAAGCAATACCCCAACTCTACTAAAAACAGAAAAACTGAGGCAAGACGATCACTTGAGCCCAGGAGTTGGATGTTGTTGTGAGCTATGACGCCACGGCACTCTACCCAGGGCGACAGCTTGAGACTCTGTCTCAAAATAAATAAATAAAAATGGGCAAGGGATTTATTTTTTTATTTTTATTTTTATTTATTTTTTTTTATTGTTGGGGATTCATTGAGGGTACAATAAGCCAGGTTACACTGATTGCAATTGTTAGGTAAAGTCCCTCTTGCAATCATGTTTTGGGCAAGGGATTTAAACAGACAAGTCACCAAAGAAGATATACAGATGGCAAATAAACATATGAAAAGATGCTCCACATCTTATGTCATTACAGAGTTGCAAATTAAAACAATGAGATGCCACTACACACCTATTAGTGAAGGAGCTCAGGAAATTTTGTCCCCAAATATGACTCATTGGTATAAAGAATATTTTGGATCAAAAGCTATTCAAGATCGGGCGGCGCCTGTGGCTCAGTGAGTAGGGCGCCGGCCCCATATGCCGAGGGTGGCGGGTTCAAACCCAGCCCCGGCCAAACTGCAACAAAAAAATAGCCGGGCGTTGTGGCGGGCGCCTGTAGTCCCAGCTGCTCGGGAGGCTGAGGCAGGAGAATCGCGTAGGCCCAAGAGTTGGAGGTTGCTGTGAGCCGTCTGACGCCACGGCACTTTACCCGAGGGCGGTACAGTGAGACTCTGTCTCTACAAAAAAAAAAAAAAAAAAAGCTGTTCAAGATCAAAAAGCATTGGAGGGGGCTTTCCCTCTATCTGCATAAACCCAGCTGACTGATCAAAGGGGCAATTGACTTCCCTTCCTCTCCCTGTTATCTCAATAAATTGCAGGAAAGAATATCAAGGATGCAACCAGACCTGGTCCAAATCATTTAAATATAATACCTGTTTCTCAGGTTAATTTAATTTGCAAAGATAATAATGTACAAGCCAATCTGTTTTCCCCACCCATTTATCCTCCTTAGCGCCATTTGTTGCCCCTAAACAGTTAACCTGTACTTTTCATTTTCCCTGCCCCTCCAAAAGGACAGGTGTAGAAATATCTGAACTTCATTGGGATATTGGGTAATCACTCTGTGATTCTTCTCATGCACGCAGTAAATAAACCGTTCTCTTACTGATATGCCTTAATTGGGAGTTGATCTTTTGGAGAACTTTGCGGGAAAAGGGGACATTTTCTCCTCACCTTTACCATGGCTAAAAGCTATGGAACTGTAAAAAAGTAAAAAACAGGGCGGCGCCTGTGGCTCAAGGGGTAGGGTGCCGGTCCCATATGCCGGAGGTGGAGGGTTCAAACCCAGCCCCTGCCAAAAACCAAAAAAAAAGAAGTAAAAAACAGTAAAAAGCTGTAAAACCCTTGCTTGTCAGGGGTTTAGAAGGAGGGATGAATAGATGGAGCACGGGATTTTTAGGGCAGTGAAACTATTCTGTATGACACTGTAATGGTGGATATATATCATTGTACATTTGTCAAAAGCCATATGATGTACAACTCAAATATTGAAGCCCAGTATAAACTATGGACTTTGGCTAACACTAATGTACCTGTATTGGCTCATCAATTATACCAAATGTGCCACACAAATACAAGATTAACATGTGAAATTATATTCATAGAGATTAACATGTATGAATTAACATGGGAAACTGTATATTGTTGAGGTGAAGGACTATATGGGAATTCTGGACTTTTCTGTTCAATTGTTCTGTAAACCTAAAACTGCTCACAAAAATTAAGTCTATTAACTAAGAAAGTCTTACTCTCTTGAAGGCTCAGTTTCCTCATCTCCAAAGTGAAGACTTGCACTAGATCTCAGAATGAAATCCTGTCCTTGTAAGTAGAGATAAATTTTTTTTTTATCCCCTTACATTTCCTAAAGAGTTCACTTGATTATTTTTCTCTCTCTCTGCCATGTTGCTTTCAATGACTGCATTGATAGATCAGCCAAGCTGGCATCATTTGGCTGTTGGTGTTCTGGCAAAAAATAGGCTCACACAGAAGATTCAAAAGTTTTCTTTATGGGGCGGCACCTGTGGCTCAGTTGGTGGGGCGCCGGCCCCATATACCGAGGGTGGCGGGTTCAAACCCGGCCCCTGCCAAACTGCAACAAAAAAATAGCCGGGTGTTGTGGTGGGCGCCTGTAGTCCCAGCTACTTGGGAAACTGAGGCAAGAGAATCGCTTAAGCCCAGGAGTTGGAGGTTGCTGTGAGCTGTGTGATGCCATGGCACTCTACCGAGGGCGATAAAGTGAGACTCTGTCTCTACAAAAAAAAATGTTTTCTTTATGAATTCTTTTTGGTGATTACTTAAATAAAACTTTAGGGAAAAACTTGTTTCTCACGTCTATCAAATGCTTCCTATGTTAAGTTGAAGGTCATTTTGTGTATTCATGTACAGTTTTGGCTTCAGTGACCTTGAGAATATAATCATTTCAAGTTAGAAATCTTAATTATATTATGACTTTAGTGAAATTCTTTGTGAACTATGCTTTATAGCCAAATATCATAATAGTTAGTCTTAAACTTGAAGATTAATATTATAATGTAAAGTTAATTGATTGTGAGGACCCTATTGTGTTATCCTGGTATGAAATAAAGACATTCAAGAATATCACATCCATGTAAACTCTGGTACTCTTACTTCTCCTTGCCAACAGGAGGTAAAAGCTACCATGCCCTATGCTCCCTACATGTTGTGTTTGGTGATGATGTTTTGGAGTCAAACTGGTGAAGAACAGTGTATAAGAGAACTAGATGAAAATGTCAGCAACTATAGTTAACGTATATCCAAATGTAATTTAAATTGTTAATGTATAATAGCTTCATGGGTGATTCCTATTGAATCTTTTAATTCCTAAGGAGTCAGGGCAATTTGAATCAATGGGGCCCTGATCTTAAATTTACATTAAATACTATTTTGTATAGGAATTAGTGGTGTTTTTCTGGGGAGTAGCTGTTAACATGAAGTATTTTTGCTTATGTTATATTAATTGTTCTATTTTAATCAAGAAAGAAGAGACTTGTCCCATCCACCACTCCACTCCCATTATAGAAAGGAATGTTAAATATATATTTAGATTGCTTACAGCAGTGGTTTTTAAATTTTTCTTGGCTGCAGTCCACAGTTAACACATGCATTTTAAATCTACCTGTCTATCCACCTATCTATCATCTATTAGTCTGATACTTTTTTTTTTCACGAAATAGTACCTATGTTTGCTGTGTGAAATATGCTCAGATATAATCTATTCTGTCCTATTTCAGTTTTAGAAATGCTGGTCATGACCCTCTAATTTGATTCCATGAATGGGCCAAGATTGGCGGTTTGAAAATTATGGCTTAGAGAGCTTCAGATAAAATGTACAGTGAATAGACCAAATTATCACATGTAATGATAAAAATGCACTAAAACAAGGTTTGTACCACTTCACTTTTGCATAAATGTAGAAATTTAAAACTGACATACCATAGAGTATTTCTGGGGAGTAGGATTGAGAGACAAGGTCTTTTCATTTTCCAAACTGTTTGAAATAATAATTTTTGCATAGAACTTTTATAGTTAAAAATAAAGCTAGCATGATTTAGTTATCATGCTAAACATCCCCCAGGAAATAGGAATGCCACCAATCCTGACTGCCCTAACCCTTTTTTTTTTTTTGGTTTTTGGCCGGGGCTAGGTTTGAACCCGCCATCTTCAGCATATGGGACCTGTGCCCTACTCCTTGAGCCACAGGCGCCACCCCTGCCCTAACCCTTTAAATCCCTGTCTGCCATAGCCCATGTGTGGATTTCTCCCTAGTCAGGAATCTCACCCCACCTACACTCTAAGTGGAATAAAGGTCACCCTAACTGCATGAATTGGATCTCCGTTTTCATTTCGGCTCACATCTTGGAATGATTTTATCCTTGGGTCCGGAACCTTTTAAGTTGATGTTATATTTTCTAAAAGTTATGTTTTAGGGCTGGGCACTGTGGCTCATAACTGTAATCCTAGCAGTCTGGGAGGCCAAGAAGGATGGATTACTTGAGCTCAGGAGTTAGAGACCCACCTAAACAAAAGCAAGACCCCTATCTCTTAAAAAAAAAAAATAGCCGGGCATTGTGGCAAGCGCCTGTAGTCCTAGCTACTTGGGAGGCTGAGGCAAAAGGACTGCTTAAGCCTAAGAGTTTGAGGTTGTTGCGAGCTATGATGCCATAGCACACTACCGAGGGTGACAAAGTGAGACCCGTCTCAAAAAAAAAAGTTATGTTTTGCTGGGCGAGGTGGCTCGTGCCTGTAATCCCAGCACTGTGGGAGGCTGAGGAGGGAGAATTACTTGAGCTCAGGAGTTCGTGATTTGCCTGAGTGAAGAGTGAGACCCTGACTCCAAAAAATTGGAAAAACCGAGCCGGGCACCATGGCGAGTGTCTGTAATCCCAGCAGCTTCTGGAGGCTGAGGCAGTGGGATGCCCACAGCCTGAGACTGCAGTGAGCTATGATGCCATTGCACTCTGCTCAGGGCATAGGGTGGGACTCTGTCTAAAAAAAAAAAGTTATGTTTTATACAAAAAGTGAAAAATTGTGCCCAACAGTAATTATAGCATATTATTTGTGTGAATTGTAGATTATCTATAGAATATACTGTGTGACCATTAAAAACTATTATGTAGGTCTAGCTCAGTGGTTCTCAACCAGGGATGATTTTGCCTCCCATGAGACATTTAGCAATGTCTGGTGAAATTTTTGGTCATCATAAATGGGGGAAGGGAGTACTACTGTTATCTAATGGGTAGAGGCCAGGGATGCTGCTAAACATACCCTGTGACAAAGAAGACTCCTGAAATATTAATAATGCTAAGACCAAGAAGCCCTAGTCGAGCTAAATGGCTACACTGCATTCACCTCATTCCTTCCTATCTGTAAGTAATCTTTTTTGTAGCATTTTATCTATAATTCTCATACTTGGAATACAATTATTTATATTCATATTTTATTTCTCTTCCTAGGTAGAAAGCTCTTTTTTCTAGGAGGGATACATGCCTGATTCATCTTGGTATAATCAGTAACCAGAGTCCCTTGTGTTTTATAATTATTTAATAAATATTTGTTTAATAATAACATAAGAAAAAAGATGAACTGTATAATTACTGAAATGGAAAGATGTCCACAATACTGTGTATTTAAATGAAAAACAAATAGATTATGTATGATCTACAGATTTGATGTGATCCCTATCCCAGCTAACTTCTTTGAAGAAATTGACAAGCTGATCGTCAAATTCATATGAAAACTTAAGGGACCTGGAAAAGCCAAAATAAACTTGAAAGTTGGAGGACTCACACTTCCCTATATCAAGACTTACCATAAGCTACAGTAATACTGTGATACTGGCATAAGAATACACACATGTATCAATGGGATAAAATTGAAATTCCAGAACTAAAACCTTATATGTATTTATAGTCAGTTGATTTTTGACGAGAGTGCTAAGACAGTTCATTGAGGGAAAGAACAGTCTTTTCAACAAATGGTGCTGGGACAATTGGATACACTCATGAAATTGTATCTTCAATGCTCAGGATGTCCTTGGGTTTCTTCAATATGACACCAAAAGTGCAAACAACAAAATAAAAAGATAAACCAGACTCATCAAAATTAAAAACTTTGTGCAACTAATGATGCCATTGAGAAATGTTGATTATACCTAACAAATGCAATCAGTGTAACCTGGTTTCTCGTACCGTCAATGAATTGCCAACAATAAAAAAGAAGGTTGATTAATGGGTACAAAAACACAGATTAAATGTTTGAGGTGGTGGATATCCCAATTACCCTGATTTGATCATTCTACATTGAATGCATGTATCAAAATATGACCTATATCTCTAAAATATATACAGCTATTATAGTATCTGTAAAAAAGAAAGTGAGGCCAGGCACGGTGGCTCATGCCTGTAATCCTAGTACTGTGGGAGGCTGAAGGGGTTGGATTCCTTGAGCTCAGGAGTTTGAGACAAGCCTGAGCAAGAGTGAGACCTCTTTTTTCTTTTCGTTTTTTTTTTTTTTGGCTGGGGCTGGGTTTGAACCTGCCACCTCCAGTACATGGGGCCGGCGCCCTACTCATTGAGCCACAGGTGCCACCGAGACCTTTTTTCTACTAAAAATAGAAAAATTAGCTGGGCGTTGGCGGCGGGCGCCTGTAGTCCTAGCTACTTGGGAGACTGGACTGAGGCAGAAGAATCACCTGAACCCAGGAGTTTGAGGTTGCTGTGAGCTGTGACACTATGGCACTCTACCCAGGGTAATAGAGTGAGACTCTGTCTCCAAAAAAAGTGAAGACAACCCAAAGAATGGTAGAAAGTATTTGCAAATCACATATCTGATAAGGGAATGTATCCAGAAAACATCAATAACTTATAACTCAATAATAAAAGACAATAAACCAATTTAATTTTCAATAACTCGAAAAATGGGCAAAGGATCTGAATAGACATATCTCTGATAAAGATGTACAAACCCACAATGAAATGCTACTTTACACTCACAAGAATAGCTATACTAGGCCTGGTGCAAATCCTAGCACTGTGGGAAGTGGAAGTGGGTGGATTGCTTGAGATCAGGAGTTCGAAACCAGCCTGAGCACCAGTGAGCACCCTTCTCTACTAAAAAATAGATAATAAAAAATAGTCTGGCATGGTAGCACATGCCTGTAGTCCCAGCTACTTGGGAGGCTGAGGCAAGAGGATGGCTTGAACGCAGGAGTTTGAGGTTGCTGTGAGCTAGGATGACACCGCTAGCACTCTACCCAGGGTGACAGAGAGAGACTCCGTTTCTAAAAAAAGAATAGCTATAGTGAAAATAACTGACAGTGTTGGTGAGGGTATGGAGAAACTGGAAACTTCATACATGGCTGATGAAACTGTAAAATGATGCAGACAAATCGGAAAACAATTTAGCAGTTCTTCGAAATGTTAAACGTGGAGTATTATATGACTGCAATTTCACTTGTAGGCAGGTACCCAAGAAAAATGAAAACATACGTTCACAGAAAAAGTTATACATGAATGTCCATAGCAGCATTATTCACAATAGCCAAAAAATGGGAAAAACTCCAATGTCCATCAACTGATAAATGGATAAAATGTAGCATATCCATACAATTTGGCAAAAAAAAAAAAAGTGAAGAAATGACACACCAACACGACAAACCTGGGAAACATTATACTGAATGAAAGAAGCCAGATACAAAAAAAAAAAAAATACAGTATGATTCCATTTATAAGAAATGGTCAGAATCACAGAGACACAAAATAGTGATTGCCTAACTTTCGGAGGTTTAGAAGGAAATGAGGAGTGGCTGCTAATTTGTCCGAGCTTCTTTTAGGAGGAATGAAAATATTCTGAAATTAGATTATAAATATACAAACAGCTAGTCACACTTTAAATGAGTGAATTGTATAGTATGTGAATTATATCTCAATAAAGCCATTTAAAAAAAAGAAAAGAGAAAGCAACACTATGTGTCTCTGCTTCCCAGAATGCAGTGAGCTCAGATAAATGTGGAATGTTAGCGGGTCATCTTGTACCTGGTTTCTAAAAGCATTCCTTGTGAAAGCCTTGATTGATGACTTGCAGCTGCACTCAGAGGGATGTGACTTGGCACTTGCTCCCAGAGACAGTGTACGGAGCACAGTACACACCAGTACACACGTAGGTGCCCAATCCAAGGAGGTGGCTGTTTGGAGTTGCAGGACTCAGCATCGGGTTCCACCTAACTCTAGCAGCGAGCTTGTCCCCAGTGCTGGAGGGACCCGGAAGCTGTGCCGAGACCTCTTGGCCAGACTCCAGGAAGCAGCTGGTGTTTGGCCGCGCGCATTGCTCACTGCATAGCTTTTAAAGCTAAGTAGACTAGTGGGGGGGGGGGAGAATAGTATTATGTGTAGTGCAACCTCATATTTAGCTGTATTAATTGACTCTCTTTGGATGATGGGATTATGCGTGATCCTTATTTTCATTGCATATCTCGGTTTTCTGATTTGTGAGCGCGTGGACGTGATATATTAACATCTTCAGAAAAAAAGAAAAATGTACAAAAAGGTTTAGTTCTCCACCGCCCCCAAGGTAAGGCTGGAGTCCTGTCCGAAGAGTCAGCAGCTGCCCAGGCCACCCACGCTCTGAACATCCTGTGAAGTGGACGCCTGGGGTTCAGGCTGCGGACTGTTCCGCGGTAGGCTCCCCCCTGCCCCCACGCGCCCGGGTTCATTTTCATTGCGTAGGCGTGAGAACAGCCTTGCATGCGGTGAGGAGGTGGAGGGTACACTTTTGGGCTCAGGCACCAGGCAGACTGAGCTTAGGAGCCAGCTCTGCAGGGGAGTGCCGGAGGGGCCAGGTGCCAAGCACCCAGAAACCGGAGTCCCCTTCATCGGGTGGAAAGTGGAGTCTTAGGCTAGTCCTCCCACTAGCTACAGGCGGAGCCACAGCTTCCTGCTTGTTTGTTGCCACATGCCACCGAGAGAGCGCCTGGGATCATTGATCGAATAATCCTTCTTCTCTCTGCACGCTTTTTAACAGCTGTATGGTAGCATCCTTTGTTTAAACGGGAAATGTTTATCTCCCAAGTGTAGATTGTTCGGAAAATGCTGAGCTATAGGAATAATATGATTATCCGATCAGACTTCCTCAAATAGATCTTCCTTAGTAGTCTTTCAGGCATTCAAAATGCATATACTATTTTATGTTACTTTTCTTTCTAGTCGTCGAATTACTAAAGATTTCTAAGCTATTCTTTTTATAAATTGTGCTGCTTCACCTCAGCTCAACTCAGACTAGTTTCCACCTGTAGCCACAGGAGGGCGCACAAATACATTAATCAAGTGAAGTTTGGTTATAAAATGTTAGGAATATCGTTACTTGGGTTGAGGAAAGACCCACAGGCAGTGTTGTACTCCTATTAGTATACAGCAGCACTGTCCAATGGAACTTTCTGTGATGCTGGAAATGTCCTGTACCTGTGTTGTCCAGCACATCAGCCACTAGGCACATGTGGATATCAAACCCTTGAGATGTGGCTGATGTGACTGAAGAAATGAATTTTTTTTTTTTTGCAGTTTCTGGCCGGGGCTGGGTTTGAACCCATCACCTCTGGCATATGGGGCTGGCGCCCTACTCCTTTGAGCCACAGGCACCACCCTGAATTAATTGGACACATGTGGCTAGTGGCTACCATATTGGAATGTGCAAATCTAGAGCTTTAGACTCTATTGGAATATTGGTTTTTCTGAATGGCTTTACAAAGTTGTCACTTAAATGACTTCGAACCACCAATAAATTAAGAAGTGAAGGAAACTAACATTGATGTTTCCATAATTGTCACCTTCCTGTGTCAGGCATACTTATATTCCCATCTCATTTAACTTTCACTATGCACTTGGGAGACCAATATTAGTATGCCCATGTTATGAATGAAGAAGCAGACTCAAGAGAGATGAAATAACTCCCAAAGTCAGCAAGGTAGTCATTGAGCCAGATAAACCCTTGTAACATTTACTGAGAACTGCAAAATGCCAATATAGATATCTAGGTGTATCATAGCTAGGTGAAAGCTTCTAAGCAACTTTTCCCCTGTGATGCCTTGCACCTTTTCTTTCCTCCCTAACCCCCATCTTTATCAGTCTTACTTGAGAGTAAATTCATTTCAGGGATTTTTTTTCTCATGTGGATTTATGACCAAGGAAATTACTTGGTACCAGTGGTGTTTGGTATATTTTTAACAATCGGCTCTCTGAGGCCGTGAGGGAAGGCCTGATTTGTGGCATCTGCCAATTTCCATGGTACAAATACTCACAGTGGCTGATTTCAAGCTACCATGATATGATGTCAATTACTTCCTAAAATTGCCGAAAATTTCAAAGTTAGCTCTCAGGACTCAAGATGACTCTGCTTCAGTGCACCACTGCTTGGTACGGATCTGATTATTCCATTCTTCTGCCAGAATCTGTGATGGTTCCTGATTGCGTCTGGGATTAAGTCCAACTTTTCCAGTTTGATTTTTTTTTTGGAGACATAGTCTTACTTTGTCACCCTCAGTAGAGTGCTGTGGCATCACAGCTCACAACAACCTCAAACTCTTGGGCTCAAGTGAGTCTCTTGCTTCAGCCTCCCAAGTAGCTGGGACTACAGGCACCTGCCACAACGCCTGGCTATTTTGTTGTTGTTGTTGTTGTTGTAGTTGTCGTTGTTTGTCAGGCCCCAGCTGGGTTCGAACCCTGCAGCCGCAGTGTATGTAGCCGACGCCCTAGCCACTGAGCTACAGGCACTAAGCCTCCAGTTTGATTTATTTTATTTTTATTTTTTGACTTTTTTATTTTATTTCGTTGCTTATTTTTTATTTCTTTACTTTTTTTTTGTTGTTGAGATAGGGTCCCACCCTATGCCCCTGAGCAGAGGGCAGTGGGCATGGTAGCTCACTGCAACCTCAGACGCGGGCTGTGGGTACCCCTCTGCCTCAGCTTCCCGAGGCCGCTGGGATTACATGCACTTGCTGCGGCGCCCGGCTGGGTTTTTCCATTTTTTTCGTGAGTCGGGGTCTCACTGTCGCTCAGGCGAGTCTCGAACTCCTGAACTCAAGCAATTCTCCCTTCTCAGCCTCCCACAGTGCTGGGATTACAGGCGTGAGCTGCCACGCCTGGCTCCAGTTTGATTTTTAAGAGCAGGGAATGATCCAGTTTGATTTTTAGAGCAGGGAATGATCCAAGTCTCATGGGTGCTGAAGCTTACATAGTTTGGGGGCCTTAAGAACAATAATACAAACTTAATATTAAAACATTAGATAAAAAGTGAATAATTATTTGCAATGAGAAAAGAAATCATAATAGGTTACAAATGTGAAAAAGCTGACAAATACAAGAAGCATCACAAAATCTGGGAAAATCATGTAATATGATTGGGAGAATTTTCCACAGACTTGCTCCTGGCTCTGTGCATTTTAAACCTTGTTTTTTGTCCACTACCCACAGGAAACTAACACAAAGTCCTGATGCTGGGGAGGTGAGGCTCAGCTGTGAGCTCTTTGCTCTGTTCAGGCAGGAGGGGAGCAGAGCAGAGGCCCAGAAGTCAGCAAGGTAGGGTGGGGGTGGGCTCCTGCAGGGCTCAGTGAGCTGTTCTTCCTCTGAGAGCAATTTCAACTTTAAAGGATACTTTGTTTCTATGTTGAAACACACTGTTGGGGCCAAGGGCAGACTTAGGCGACCCAGTTAGAAGGCCTTCACAAATCACCCTGACTAGCACCTTTGCTGCAAGCACCAGGAGTGTTTTGCCCAGTGTACCCCACCCGCTCCTGCTTGCTTTGTGTTTGTCATTTTACTTCCTGTCCACAGGTGTTGCTCTTCCTCTTTCCTTATCTAATACTAAATTTGATGTCATGGCCCAGCATGGTGGCTCACGCCTCTAATCCTAGCACTCTGGGAGGCTGAGGCAGCTGGGTCCCCTGAGCTCACGAGTTTGAGAATAGCCTGAGCAAGAGTGAGACCCCTTCTCTAAAAATAGCTGGGCATTGTGGTGGGTGCCTGTAGTCCCAGCTACTCAGGAGGCTGAGGCAGAGGGATCTGTAGGCCAAGAGTTTGAGGTTGCCGTGAGCTGTGATGCCACGGTACTCTACCAAGGGCAACAGAGTGAGACTCTGTCTCAAAAAAAAAAATGAAGTGAAAAAAATTTTTGATGTCATAATTTGATTTAAAGTTTCCTTTTAAAAATTTGATGGCATAATTTTATTTTTGCAAGATTTCCTCCTAAACCTGATTAACAGATGGCAGGTAAATGGTTTTCAAAAAGTGATACTAATATCTCCCCATAAGGGCCTGGCCTAGTGTTTACATCCCTAAGTGCCTCACTCATGTCAGTTTAGCCACAGTCCTGCAGGTCCCTGCAAATGTCATCACAAAGGGAAATAAGTTAACTTTATAGTGGAAACCTGGCAGACACCAGACACTGTCTTAACTAAGTGATCGAAGTGAACATCACCAGTAATGAGACAAGCTGATGTCATGAAACTTCTGATGTGGTTCCCCGAGAGGAACACTCAATCTCTTATGTGGTATCCCTATCAAAAAATGCACAACTCACCCAGGCGAAGGTGGCTCGTGTCTGTAATCCTAGCACTCTGGGAGGCCAAGGTGGGTGGATCGCCTGAGCTCAGGAGTTTGAGACCAGCCTGAACAAGAACAAGACCCATCCCTACTAAAAATAGAAAAACTAACTGGGCGTTGTGGTGAGCACCTGGAAGTCAGGAAGGCTGACGCAAGAGGATCACTTGAGCCCAGGAGTTTGAGGTTGCTGTGAGCTATGATATCATGGCACTCTACCCAGGGCCACAGAGTGAGACTCTGTCTCAAAAAAAAAAAAAAAAGTAGGCGGCGCCTGCGGCTCAGTGAGTAGGGCGCCGGCCCCATATACCGAGGGTGGCGGGTTCCAACCCCGCCCTGGCCAAACTGCAACAAAAAATAGGCGGGCGTTGTGGTGGGCGCCTGTAGTCCCAGCTGCTCGGGAGGCTGAGGCAAGAGAATCACCTAAGCCCAAGAGCTGGAGGCTGTTGTGAGCTGTGACGCCACAGCACTCTATCAAGGACAATAAAGTGAGACTCTGTCTCAAAAAAAAAAAAAAACCCACACAATTCCGTCTACTTATGAGAAAACATCACATAAACCCAGACTGAAGGGCCCTCTGTAACACAAGTGGCCTCTACTGTCCATGACTGTTAAAGTGAAAAAGGCAAAGAAGGCCAAGAAACTGTTTCAGAAGAAAGGAGATTGAAGCAACATGGCATGATAAATGCCATCAGCACTCCTGGACTGGGAAAATAGTATTAGGACATTATTGATAGAATTTGAAAATTTGAACTATGAGATGTGGATTGGACACTAGTATTATATCACCATTAAATTTCTTTTTTTTCCTTAATTTTTTTTTTTTTTTTTGTAGAGACAGAGTCTGACCTTACCGCCTTCAGTAGAGTGCCATGATGTCACAGGACTCACAGCAACCTCTAGCTCTTGGGCTTCCGCGATTCTCCTGCCTCAGCCTCCCGAACAGCTGGGATTACAGGCGCGGCACAACGCCCGGCTATTTTTTTTTTTTTTTTTGTAGAGACAGAGTCTCACTGTACCCGCCCTCGGGTAGAGTGCCCTGGCGTCACACGGCTCACAGCAACCTCTAACTCTTGGGCTTACGCGATTCTCCTGCCTCAGCCTCCCAAGCAGCTGGGACTACAGGCGCCCGCCACAACACCCGGCTATTTTTCTGTTGCAGTTTGGCCAGGGCTGGGTCCGAACCCGCCACCCTCGGCATATGGGGCCGGCGCCCTACTCACTGAGCCACAGGCGCCGCCCTACGCCCGGCTATTTTTTGGTTGCAGTTCAGCCGGGGCTGGGTTTGAACCCGCCACCCTCAGGCGCCCTATTCACTGAGCCACAGGCGCCACCCACCATTAAATTTCTTAATTCTTATGATTGAACTGTGGGTATCATAAGAATACCCACAGTTCTTCTGTGGGAAGAGAATGTTCTTGTTTTGGGGAAGCACACTCTAAAAGGGTATGGTAAACTTACTCTTTTATCGATCAAAGCTATCTATAGCTCTCTACATTCATCTGCCTATATATGGGAAGAGTGATAAAGCAAATGTGGTAAAATGTTAGCAATTGATGAGTTTGGGTGAAGAGGGTATATGGAAATTATTTGTACTGTTCTTGCAACTTTTCTGTTTTGATTTTACAATAAAATCTTTTTTAAAAAGGTGGCTACTACAAATACAGCAGGCAAACTAAGCAAAAAAGGTAATTAACTGCTTCATCTCCTTTTCCACTTACATGGAAATTTTAGTTATAGTGTTTACCTAGCATGGATTAATAGAGTTGGAATTTTATTTTTTTAATTTATTTATTTTTATTGTTAAATCATAGCTGTGTACATTAGTGCAATCAAGGGGTACAATGGGGCGGCGCCTATGGCTCAGTGAGCAGGGCGCCGGCCCCATATACCGAGGGTGACGAGTTCAAACCCGGCCCCAGCCAAACTGCAACAAAAAAAATAGCCGGGCGTTGTGGCAGGCGCCTGTAGTCCCAGCTACTCGGGAGGCTGAGGCAGGAGAGTCTAAGCCCAGGAGTTGGAGGTTACTGTGAGCTGTGTGACGCCACGGCACTCTACCAAGGGCGATAAAGTGAAACTCTGTCTCTACAAAAAAAAAAAAAAAAAAAGGGGTACAATGTGCTGGTTTCATATACAATCTGAAATATTCTCATCAAACTGTTCAACGTAGCTTTCATGGCATTTTCTTAGTTACTGTATGTAGGCATTTGTATTCTGCATTTAGTAAATTTCGCCTGTACCCATTCTAAGATGCACGGTAGGTGTGGCCCCACCCATTACCCTCCCTCCACCCTGACCTCCCCGCTCCCTTCCCCTTCCTTGGCCCTTTCCCCATAGTCTTGTGCTATACTTGGGTTATAGCCTTCATGTGAAAGCTATAATTTAGCTTCATAGTAGAGCTGAGTACATTAGATACTTTTTCTTCCATGTTGGAATTTTATTTTTAAGAAAAATTCACAACCTAAGTTCCACTAACCTCTTACCCTTTATTTTATTGAAATGTATATTAACTTAACTGAAGAAAAGATTCTTTTTGGGAGTATGTTGTCATAAGAGATTTCCCTTCATTTAAACTAGGTTACTGTTTTATGTTGATCTGCATATTTCTGTATATTTGTCATGACAGTGCTTGCATCCTATTTGGTGTACTAAGCAAATAAACTTTACATTTTAAACAAACAAAAAAAAAGGTGGCTACAATTTTAGAAGGGACTGGAGATTGGAACCATTCTTTATAGCAGACATCTCCTTTGCTTGTGAAATAAACATGAGTGTTATCACATAATCATCTTTCTGCAACAACAGGGGGAGGATAAATAATTAACTTTTTGATAGCTTTGAACTTGCAGTTTTCATTTGCATCTTAAGTCCACTAGTTCTGTTGGGGTGGGCAATTAATAAGGTACAAACAGTTACAAGTTCAAATGATTAACCAACCTGTTTATCTGTAATTGCTTGAACAGACAGAAATGTACAAAGAAAAATTGCCTTATCCAAGAATAGCATGCTATTAATAAGCAAAGTACCTCCATATTCAGACATGTGTTTATGGTTTTTTCTAGCACTAGAATTTAGCATAGGATTTTGGATACAATAATAATCAGTTCTCAACCTTGGTTGCACATTGGAATCCCTTCAAGAATTTTTTAAAGTTTTATTTTAGACTTTTATTGTAAAACGTTCAAAATGTACAAAAAAAGAAAGTAATATGTAAACATATAGGTACTCACAACTAAATTAAAAATACTAGCATTTTCCAAATATCTTTATATACTAATTCTATCATGTTTGGAGAATATACTTTGCTCTCAATTATTTTACATTTGCTAAGGTTTATTTATTCGTAGCATAGAATATGGTCTATCTTGGTGAATGCTCCAGGTGCACTTGAAAAGCATGTGCATTGTGTGTCATTGTCGGGTAAAGTGCTCTATAGAAATATCATTCAGGACAAGTTGATAGTGTCGTTCAGATCTTCGCCGTAAAATCCCACTTGCTGACTTTATGTCTATTTTTTCTGTTGATTACTGAGAGAAGTAAGTATGTTGACATCCCCAACTGTAATTGTTGATTTGTCTATTTCTCCCTTTAGATCTCCCAGCATTTTCTTCACATGTGTTGAAACTGTGTTGTTAGGTGCCTGCACATTGCAGATTATGTCTTCTTTCACCTGAGGAATTAAAAAAATGCTGATGCTTAGGTTTTCTCCCCCCAAACACTAATATAATTGGGCTGCAATGCAGTATGAGATCTTTAAAAGCACCCCAGATGATTCTAACATGTGGCCAAGGAGAAGAACTGATGTAGAGTCCTTTTCTTTTTTTGATAATCATTGTAGCATCTTAAGAGGTGTCACTGAGCAGGGATGATTCACCCTGAGAAGGCAGCATTTTGGGAACGTGACACAATCAGCAGAGATCATCTCTCCTTCCTCTGAACTCCCATAGACTTTTCTATTTTTGGCACTTATTATTATTATTATTTTTGCAGTTTTTTTGGCCGGGTTGGATTTGGACCCACCACCTCTGGTATACGGGGCCAGCGCCCTACTCCTTGAGCCACAGGTGCCACCCTTGGCTCTTATTTTTTATCTGGAATTAATTTTTTTTTATTTGTTTTGAGACAGAGCCTCAAGCTGTCTTTCTGGGTAGAGTGCCGTGTCATCACAGCTCACAGCAACCTCCAACTCCTGGGCTCAAGCGATTCTTCTGCCTCCACCTCCCAAATAGCTGGGACTACAGGTGCCCGCCACAATGCCCAGCTATTTTTTGGTTGCAGCGTCATTGTCGTTTGGCGGGCTGGGCTGGATTCAAACCCACCGGCTCAGGTGTATGTGGCTGGTGCCTTAGCCTCTTGAGCAACAGGCGCCGAGCCTGGAATTAAATTTTTTTTTTTTTTTTTTACTGGGCTGATTTTTTTTTTTTTTTTAAATCATAGCTGTGTACATTAGTGCAATCAAGGGGTACAGTGTGCTGGTTACATATACAATCTGAAATATTCTCATCAAACTATTCAACGTAGCCTTCATGGCATTTTCTTAGTTATTGTATGTAGACATTTGTATTCTGCCTTTAGAAAGTTTCGCCTGTACTCTGAACTCCTGGAAGACCAGAGACTGTTTCTTTTTTGCCTTTCTAGTGTACATGGTAGGTGTTAACATACATGCTGAAGAAATGCTAAAATGTTCAGAATCTAGTATGTTCTTATCCAATAAAACTATATAATTAGAAAAAAGATTGGGAAGAAAAGTGATTACCTCTGGAGCATATAATTATGAGTGTTTTTCTTCTTTTCTGTATTTTACATGATATGCATTAATTTAAAAGCTATTCAGAATAGAAGCTAAACACATCATATATGCGTCAATCAATGAATTCATCATGATTATTCAAAAAAACACTTAAACATTTATTGGTTATTGTTGGTCGATGTTAGATAACCAAATGATTATTTTTAAAGTAGTAAATAAAGTGAAAGAATGAATCACTTAATATGCAGCTTTCCTCAGTGAACTGTACCTCAGGATACTGCATTTGGTCTATCAATTCTCCAGGTGGTGAACATTTGGGTTATTTCCAATCCTTGGCTATTACGAATAATGTTTCTTATGAACGTTTAAATGGAAGTCTTGGTATAGACATGTTTTAATTTCTCTTGGGTACATAGGATTGGAATTGCTGGGTCATATAATTTATGTTTAACTTTTAAAATAAATTGCCAATGTCTTTTCCAAAGCAACCATGCTGTATTTTCCTTCCTCTGGGAGGCAACTGCTCAGCCAAGGTGTGGGAAGTAGGTAGCAAGGAGCAGATCTCTTTTCCCTTACAGTCTCTATCTAGCTCCCCCTACTGGCAGAACCTACCAGGGAGCAGCTGGCAAAGCAGAACTGCAGAGTTCTAGCTCTGGCGTCATCAGTCAGAACGTAGAAGACAGGGTTGGAACTGGGAGACAGTACTTTACTGTTTGGTAGAAAATAAGGTAATATTTCCCTCCATTTACCATAAATTATTTCAATTTATGTAATCCTATCTTCTCTTATTAGCTGTGCATTTTTAAATAAGTTCTCTACATTTTGTTTACTCATCTATAATAAGATAGCAACAATCCTGTATCTATTTCATAGTGTTATAATTTGCAAGTTTCATACAGATTCTCTAAGAAACACAAAAATTCTGTGCTTTTTTATTTGGAAGTTCTTTTACAAATTTCCCTCTTTCCCCCTATTCTGTTATTCATTTTTAATTTGTCATTGTGTCAATCTAGGTCACATTCTTTTCATAAAGAACTACCTTGTGTTTACCTTGTCCAGACAGGTATCAAAAAGACTAAGCCCATTTCAAACTTCTCATGTCCAGAATTGAGTTTTTAGTTCCTATACACAGCCTTTACATTATTCCCTGCTCAGTTGTTCTTATCTCAGTAAGAGACAGTTATCAACTAATGAATTACTCATCCAGAAACCTTGGAGTCCTTTTTGATTTTACCTTCTACATTGAATCTGTCAGCAGTTTTATTTTTTTAACGTTTATTTTTAAAGTGATTACACATTTTGTAAGTTATCAGTCATCTGATAAGTGCCTGTTTCATCTAAGTCCTTCAGAATAATTTCTTTAAATTTAAATCACAAATGGCAGTATAGCTGATCTTTTCTTTCTAGAATACTCTTTACATATCTTTTTGCCATTTTGACCTAGGGATATTTCGTGATTGTTTTTTATTGTTAAGAAACCAATGAGGGAGGCGCCTGTGGCTTAGTGAGCAGGGCGCCGGCCCCATATACCGATGGTGGTGGGTTCAAACCCAGCCACGGCCAAACTGCAACAAAAAAAAAAATATCCGGGCGTTGTGGCAGGAGCCTGTAGTCCCAGCTACTCGGGAGGCTAAGGCAAGAGAATCGCCTAAACCCAGGAGTTGGAGGTTGCTGTGAGCTGTGATGTCATGGCACTCTACCAAGGGTGATAAAGTGAGACTCTGTCTCTAAAAAAAAAAAAAGAAAGAAAGAAACCAATGAGGTTATTACTATTTGGTAAAGATGGATTTTCAAAAGAAAACAATTTAGATCCTTCTAATTCTATCTTTATGGCCATCAGTCTAGCCTCAACCATTATCTTTCACCTGACCAAAGCCATAGCCTCCCACTTAGTCTTCCCACCACCATCCATGACCATTCCAATCCATTTCTCACAAAACATCAAAGGATATTTTATTAATTCTCTTCCCTTCATTAACTCTTCAAAATTTTTTTCCATTGTACCTTGGATGAAATCCCAACTCGCTACCAAAAAAGTCTCTAAGGTCTTATATGATTGAACACCTGCTCAATCACAGGCACATTTCATATCAAACTTCCTCTTGTTCACTGTGCACCAAGAACATTTTGGTCTTCTTTCAGTTCACTGAACTTGCCCATTTTTTGTTCCACTTCAGAACTTTTGAACTTACTGTTCTCTTTCAGCCTCTCCACATCTCAACCCTACCCCTCCTTCTCTTCCTTCGAGTGTCAACTTAAATATCATTTTCTCAGGGAGGCTTTTGTCAACCATCCAATCCAAGTTGGCCACCATCCTTATTACTTTCTAGATTAATATAACCCTCTGCTTTCTTCCTAGTGCTTATCATACTGCATGAATTTCCTCTTTATTTGTTCATTTACTTTTGTCAGTATCCCTGGCTAGAATGTAGGTGCCAAAATTCTAGAGCCATTTGTGTCTTTCTTTTTTTTGAGTCAGAGTTTCACTTTGACATCCTTGATAGAGAGCTGTAGCATCATAGCTCACAGCAACCTCAAACTCCTGGGCTCATATATCCTCTTGCCTCAATCTCCCGAGTAGCTGGGACTATAGGCACCTACCATAACATCCAACTATTTTTAGAGATGAGGTCTCGCTGTTGTTCAGGCTGGTCTTGAACTGATGAGCTCAGACAATCTACCTACCTCAGCCTCCCAGAGCGCTAGGATTACAAGCATGCATTTGTGTCTTATTCACTGTCCTGTAACTAATACATAGCATGGTGCCTGTCCTGTAGCAGATACTCAAAGTTTATCGAATGACCAAACCAAAGGAAAGCTTTTTCCACTATCACGTAGGCTGGAAATTGAGCAGGGAGAGCAAGGGAGACTGATTCAGGTGGCCAGGAAATGGTCAGACTGCTCTTCCTGTCCAGGTATGAGCAAGGCCCAAGTCCTACAGGTGAGGAATGGGTTGGCTTGGGCTCATGTGCTTATAGTTCCTCAGAGGTGGGAAGAATTATAAAGGGGTGAAAGGAGGCCAACCAGAGTCACTTATGCAAGTTTCTTTCTCTCGCAAATGAATAAAAGGAAAAAGAAGGTTGCTACCATCTTTAGAAGACATGGAACATAGGCTCAAGAAAAGTATGAATGGGGGCGGCGCCTGTGGCTCAGTGAGTAGGGCGCTGGCCCCATGTGCCGAGGGTGGCGGGTTCAAACCCAGCCCCGGTCAAACTGCAACAACAAAAAAAAATAGCCGGGCGTTGTGGCGGGCGCCTGTAGTCCCAGCTACTCGGGAGGCTGAGGCAAGAGAATCGCGTAAGCCCAAGAATTGGAGGTTGCTGTGAGCCGTGTGACGCCACGGCACTCTACCGAGGGTGGTACAGTGAGACTCTGTCTCTACAAAAAAAAAAAAAAAAAAGAAAAAGAAAAGTATGAATGGAATTGGTAAACTACTTTGCAGAGTACTGTGCCAATACAGTTGAGAGTGACCATGCTTTGGATGGGGTGGTAGCTGTAGTGATGTGGGAAGTGGTTGTATTTGAGATATACCAGAAAGATCTTGCAATGATGTTGTATCATTCTTGCTACTTCATTTGATTTTTGTTCTATAAACTGAGGACCCTTATCCACTCTGCCCCTGTAGTCTACTTACATTCTCCAATGTTAATATATTTATGGGACTCTTGAGCAAGTTTCTTTTCTTTCTTTTTTTTTTTTTGTTGGTTGGAGACAGAGTCTCACTATGTCGCCCTAGAGTGCTGTGGCATCACAGCTCACAGCAACCTCAAACTCTTCGGCTTAGGCAATTCTCTTGCCTCAGCCTCCCGAGTAAGTGGGACTATAAGCACCTGCCACAACGCCTGGCTATTTTTTTTTTTTTTTCAGTTTTTGGCAGGGGCTGGGTTTGAACCCGCCACTTCCGGCGTATGGGACCAGCACCCCACTCCTTTGAGCCACAGGTGCTGCCCCAATGCCTGGCTATTTTTTTGTTGCAGTTGTCGTTGTTTTAGCAGGCCCGGGCTGGGTTGGAACCCACCAGCCTTGGTGTATGTGGCCGGTGCCCTACCCACTGAGCTATGGGTGCTGCCCTTGAGCAAGTTTCTTAAAACCTCTAAGGCTTTGGGTATTCATCTGTAAATTAGAATAATATTGTGGGATGGATTTTCTGGTAATACTAAGAGGCAGCTTGGGGGGAGTTTAACTCTTCCACCAATAATCTTTATGTTGGTAGGCTCATTCTTAGATATGGACAACTCATATTTTTTCAGTATTTGTAAATAGCTGTGCAAACACAGATTCAAACAGATAGCTATTTCTACATACTTCCTATAGGAAATTCAGAAGCAGCTATTGTGTGGATTATATGAAAAAAGCTATTTTAAGAAATCAACTAGCCTAGTGTTCTGATCAGCGCTGGGAAAACATGACTTTCTACTTCTTCAAGTTTACTAATCATTGAAAAAACAAATGAAAACTAGAATTTATTTCTTGCCCAAATTAACAAAGATGGAAAACAAAACAAGGCTCTGTTCCCGTAGTTCAGTGGTTAGTGCACCAGCCACATACCCTGAGGTTGGTGGGTTCGAACCTGGCCTGGGCCTGCTAAACAACAACGACAACTGCAACAAAAAAATAGCCGGGCATTGTGGCAGGTGCCTGTGGTCCCAGCTACTTGGGAGGCTGAGGCAAGAAAATAGCTAGAGCCCAAGAGTCTGAGGTTGCTATGAGCTATGACGCCACAGTACTCTACCAAAGGCGACATGGTGAGACTCTGTCTCAAAAAAAAAGAAAGAAAGAAAACAAAACAAAATGAACAACAGCAACAAAAACCCCTGGGGCCTTTGAGGCTTTGGTGAACTGGGTGCTCAGACGATGTTGATGGGTGTATACACTGCTATAAAATCCTATGTGAAAGGTGTCAAGATGTATTGGTCCTAAAAGATATTTATACCCTTTGATCCAATTACTCTGCTTGATGGAAATGTTATAAGGAAATAATCCTAAATTTGGAAAGACTTCTGTGCTCATGAAGGTTTATTGTGTCATATACCTAGTTACCTAGTTGTCCAACAACAGCAAAGAAATTATAGGCCAGGTGCTGTGGCTCACGCCTGTAATCCCAGCAGTTGGGAGGCCAAGGCGGGTTGGTTGCCTGAGCTTACAGGTTCGAGACCAGCCTAAGCAACAGCGAGACCTATCTCTACTAAAAATAGAAAAACTGAGGCAAGAGGATTGCTTGAGCTCAAGTTGGAGGTTGCTGTGAGCTATGACACCACGACACTCTACCCAGGGCAATAGCTTAAGACTCTGTCACACACACACATAGCCAGGCCTTGTGGCAGGTGCCTGTAGTCCCAGCTACTTGGGAGGCTGAGGCAAGAGAATTGCTTAAGCCCAGGAGTTTGAGGTTACTGTGAACTATGATGCCATGGCACTCTACCGAGGGCAACAAAGTGAGACTCTGTCTCAAAAAAGAATATGTATATATATATATACATATATATGTGTATATATATGTGTATATATGTATATATATATATATAAAAGAAATTATAGTTCATTCACTGGATGGACTTATTATCTAGTCATTAAACATGGTATCTTTAAAGAGTAACGTAAAGAAAATACCCTTTAATACAAATTAAAAAGCAGGATGCAAAATTGAAAACAAACCTTTCTAGAGAAAAAGATTGTAAATGATACTAAAAAAACTTATAATGGTTATATTTAGATAGTATAATTATGGGTGACATGTTTCCTTCTTTTGACCTTTCTGATTTTCCCTAATGAGTATGTAGTAACAGAATGATCAGTCTAGTATGCATCACTCATGTATATGGGTGGGTGCTGACTGTTGGCTGTGTGATAAAGGTGATTGTATTCTATATCTCTGGCAGGCCATCCTGGCTTCATTCACATGGTGGTGGACAGATGGGTCCCGGGAACAACCCCAATGTGCAAGCACTTTTTGTCTTTCAATCACTTTTTAAGTTTCAGCAAGTTATGTGGCCAAGCCCAAAGTCAAAGCGAAGGGAACTACCCAAGGCATGGATACAGGGAGGAAAATGATGGCAACCATTTTGCAAATGATTCATCATAACACACACACACACACACAGAAAACAAAACCCTCCAAATAATCCGTCACAGTAATCATTGACCATAATAGCTGCTCTGAATTAGAATTGTCTAGGCTAGTTCATGTCTTATAAGTCCCTATGAAATAAAGTTCAAAGTCCTTAGTTCTGGCACATGGCTATCTGCCACATATTATCTCACCACACTCCCTCCGCAACTCAAAACCACCGCTAGCACTCACACTGAACTTTTTGTGGTTATCTGAAGGCACCCTGCTATTTCAGCACCCTATGCTGCTTCAAATGGAATGTAGTCCCACCCTGAGTCCCACTGATTAACCCACTACTGACTTTTGAACATCTTTCAAGATAAAACAAGATTTGCCTCCTCAAGGAGGCCCTCCTTCCCTTTTAGATGGAATCGAACTTTCCCTTCTTTGTAACCACATACAGAATTTTAATGCTGCACCTAAATAACTTCAGTACTCACTTGTTAACATGGCCATCTCCTTTTTTGTAGATTCTGAGATCCACAAAGGTAGGAACGATGTCTTTCTTATATTTATATCTCTAGGGTCTGGAACCTGGCAATTATTGGATAATGAATGTTGGACTAAATAGTTTTAACACACATTGAAAAATTTTTTTAGAGACAGTGTCTCTCTGTGTTGCCAGGCTGGCCTCAAACTCCTAGGATCATGCAATCCTCCTGCCTCAGCCCTCCAAGTAACTGGAACTGCAGGCATGAGCCACTGCACCTGGCTTTAGTTTAATAAACATTTTTAAGCCACTAAAGAAATCAGGCATTTTTATTTATATTTACTATCTGCACATTTTTTCCTTGTAGGATAATTCAATCACTGGTGAGATTAATATTTTTTCATGTACCTATTTATATTTGTATTTTTCTCATGAAGAAAAATTTATTTTTATTTCAGTGAGTTATCCATAGTTGTAGAAGTTGCAGGATTGTGTGTAGGAGCGACTAACTGAAAAAAGTTCTCAAATTGTATGTACTTTGTTTTATTTGCTGGGCTATAACCAGGTTCTATGCACTCTCACCTGGTTTCCTTAGCTTTCATGAAAGCATTTTTGTGCATGGATGGCCCTTCTGTGCAAAGGCAATTGCTGGATTGTGCTGTTCCACCATCCTGCTCTGCCCTCCCTGCCTCTTTCATTTACTTTGTAAAACAACACACTTGAAATGCTGAAAAATTCCTAGCAAACTTTGTGGGTAAAAACCCGCTACCACTTACACTGAAGGTAGAAATATGTAGCTCTTCAGCCCTAACAGATGTAAAACTCAGCTCGATGTGACATCTTAAATGCAGAAATTATTACTTAGGTGGAAAAAAACAAATTTTGTCAGTTTCTTTTAGAATTGGCCCCCATTAAGAGTTACAACATGGCGGCGCCTGTGGCTCAGTGAGTAGGGCGCCGGCCCCATATGCCGAAGGTGGCGGGTTCAAACCCAGCCCCGGCCAAACTGCAACAAAAACAAAAAAGTAGCCGGGCGTTGTGGCGGGCGCCTGTAGTCCCAGCTGCTCGGGAGGCTGAGGCAAGAGAATCGCGTAAGCCCAAGAGTTAGAGATTGCTGTGAGCCGTGTGACGCCACGGCACTCTACCCGAGGGCAGTACAGTGAGACTCTGTCTCTACAAAAAAAAAAAAAAAAGAGTTACAACAGCACTTAAATTCAGAAACCCAATCATCTCAAAAAATTTTAGCAGCCTACTTTTTTTTTTTTTTTGAGACAGAATCTCACTTTGTCACCCTTGGTAGAATGCTGTGGCATCATAACTCATGGCAACCTCAAACTCTTGGGTTCAAGCTATTCTTTTGCCTCAGCCTCCCGAGTAGCTGGGACTACAGGTGCCTACCACAATGCCTGGCTATTCTTAGAGACAGAGTCTGGCTCTGGCTCAGGCTGGTCTCGAACCTCTGAGTTCAGGCAATCCACTACCCCGGCCTCCCAGCGTGCTAAGATTATAGGCGTAAGCCACTGTGCCCGGCCCTCAGCCTACATATTTTTCATAATTGTGTTTATGAAATAAAGGAAAATGAAAAACCCAGGAAGGAGGGTGATACTATTACTAGTCGCAACTTCTATTTTTGACACCCTAAATTGCTTAGTTCTCATTTCCTTGTGCATTTCAGCTTGTGGTTGGCTTTGCTAACATTTTCTTTGGTGACAGTTTTTAAAACACAAGCCAGAAGAATTTGGTCAGTAGCTTCCCCATTCCATAGAACATCTGAGAACTTTGTAAAAAATAATATTTAAATTGGACTAAGAAGATAAAGTAATATGGTATTTTTGTGGGTTTTTTTTTTTTTGAGACAGAGTCTCACTTTGTGGCCCTCAGTAGAGTGCTGTGCCATCATAGCTCACAGCAACCTCAAACTCCTGGGCTCAAGTGATTCTCTTGCCTCAGTCTCCTTGGTAGCTAGGACTCCAGGCATCTGCCACAATGCCTGGCTGTTTTTTTTGTTTAGCAGGCCCAGGCTGGGTTTGAACCCACCAGCCCCAGAGCATGTGGCTGGCACCCTAACCACTGGGCTACAGGCAACCCTGTTTTTTATTTTTATTTTTTTTTGAGACAGAGTTTTACTCTGTCGCCCTCGGTAGAGTGTTGTGGTGTCACAGCTCACAGCAACCTTCATCTCTTGGTCTCAAGCGATTCTCTTGCATCAGCCTCCCAAGTAGTTGGGACTACAGGCACCCGCCACAATGCCTGGCTATTTTTTGTTGCAGTTATCATTGTTGTTTTAGCTGGCCTGGGCCAGGCTCGAACCCTCCATCCTTGGTGTATGTGGCTGGTGCTATAACCACTGTGCTATGTATGGGCGCTGAGACTGTTTTTGTTTTTTAACTTCTAGAGCTACCCTAATGTTTTCTAGCACTCTCACAACATGCAGGTGGACTTTTTTTTATTTTATTTTTTTTATTTTTTTTTTATTTTATTTATTTTTTTTTTTTGTAGAGACAGAGTCTCACTGTACCGCCCTCGGGTAGAGTGCCGTGGCGTCACACGGCTCACAGCAACCTCTAACTCTTGGGCTTACGCGATTCTCTTGCCTCAGCCTCCCGAGCAGCTGGGACTACAGGCGCCCGCCACAACGCCCGGCTATTTTTTTGTTGCAGTTTGGCCAGGGCTGGGCCTGAACCCGCCACCCTCGGCATATGGGGCCGGCGCCCTACTCACTGAGCCACAGGCGCCGCCCTGGACTTTTTTTTAAATAAACCACTCATTTGCACCAGAACAAGTTATTGACAAATTAATTTGTCTATTGACTTTTTTCTTTTCTGATTTTTATGCTGTAGACTCATCAGAAATCTGACTAGGAAGACAATTTTCTCCTTGTCTCTCATTAAGGACAGCCACACCCTGTGTCCTGAGTTCCAGTTTCCAGGCCCCCGTGTGAGGTGAGGGTTCTGTGTTTTGTTCATTTTCCCAGAGGGACAGGAAGCAGAGGGGAGAATGTGGATCAATGTAGTCAAACCCAGAGGGACAGTTGGCTTCTTGGGGGCTGGGAAATGGCTGGCTACATGGGTGAGTGATCCACGCAGTTGCACAGGGCCCTGTACTTAGTTTAATGATCTGCTGTTGCCTTCTTGAAATTATTCATACTTCTTTTTTTTTTTTTTTTTGAGACAGGGTCTCACTATATCACCATCGGTAGAGTGCTGTGACATCATGCCTCACAGCAACCTCCAACTCTTGGGCTTAAGCAATTCTTCTGTCTCAGCCTCCCAAGTAGCTGGGACTAAAGGTGTCTGCCACAACACCCAGCTATTTTCTTGTTGTAGTTGTCATTGTTGTTTGGCAGGCCTGGGCTGGGTTCAAACCCGCCAGCCCCAGTGTATGTGGCCGGCGCCCTAGCTGCTAAGCTACAGGTGCTGAGCCCATAATTTTTTTCTTTTTCCTTGTGATAGGGGCCATGCTCTGTCACCCAGGGTAGAGCATAGCTACTTCAAACTCCTAGGCTCAAGTAATCCTCCTGCCTCAGCCTCCAGAGTAGCTGGAACTACAGGCATATGCCCCCATACCTTGCTAAATTTTCTTTCTTTCTTTTTTTTTTGTAGAGATGGGGTCTCACTATGTTACCCAGGGTGGTCTTTAACTTCTTTCTGGTCTCAAGTGATCATCTGGCTTTGTCCTCCCAAAGTGCTGAGATTACAGGAGTGAGCCACTGCACTTGGCCAAGTTCTTCATAATTTTGGACCAAGGGGCTCTGTATTTTCATTTTGCACTGGGCTCCACAAATCATGTAGCCAGGCCTGTTGGGAAGACCAAGGGGTAAAGGGAGGTAGTGAGACAGGGACTTTTCTTCCCTTCTGACAGGGAGGCCACAGGGAAACTTGAGTATGGACCATTGTGAGGGTGGCCTTAGGGGCCACTGTGAGGCTCTCCAAAGCTGAAGTTGGCAATGAAAAAGTGGATCTACCAGGGGAACCCGCAGTGACCATGGTGGACTAAAAAGAAACCCTTTCCTAAAGTTCTGGATTGCATAAGCCCTAGGCTTCAAGTTTGAGGTCAAGAAGGGTCTCCCTTCAAAAAGAGAGATTAGGCCTATGTATTGGGCTGAATAGAATCCCCCTATAGATATGTTTGCCTGGAATCTCAAAATGTGACCTTATTTGGAAGAAGGGTCTTTGTAGATGTAACTAAGAGAAAGATCTCAAGATGAGGTCATCCTGGATTATTACCCTGTTTCCCCGAAAATAAGACATCCTCTGAAAATAAGACCTACTTACAGGAAAGATAAGATGTCCCCTGAAAATAAGACCTAGTGCATCTTTGGGAGCACACCTTAAAATAAGACACTGTCTTATTTTTGGGGAAACAGGATAGGATGGGCCCTAAATCCAACGACAGGCATCCTTATAAAGCACAGAAAAGGAGAAGAGACAAAGAGAGACCCACAGATGAGAAAGTCCTATGAAGTTGGAGGCAGTGATTGGAGTGATACATGTATAAGGCAAGGGATGCCAAGGATTGCCAGCAACTACAAGGAGCTAGGAGAGAGGAACCAACCCCGGCAACACATTGATTTTAGATTTCTGGCATCCAGAATTGGGGGAGAATAAATTTTTCTTCTCCCAAGTTTGTGGTAATTTGTTATGGCAGCTCTAGGAAGCTAATACAACCAAGCCAGTTTCAGTGAAGTGCTTCTAGTTTGATTTAGGAGGAAAAAGCATTTCTTGCATCATCGTCTCTTTTAGCAGGAAAATCAAAGCTTTCCCAGAAGCCTCCTAGGAGATGTCCCTTCCCTTCATTTTTTGGCCAGTGTTTGGCCACTGTTAGATGCAAGAAGGTCTGAGAAAGTGGATTTTTATCAAAGAAGAGCAGAATAGCTAATGTTTGATTACTCCTGGGATAAAATGGGAGTTCTATCAACACACAGAAGGTTTGCGGAGGGTGGGGGGTAAGAGAAGGTAGTTGGGTAGACAAAGTACACCACTTGCCATGATGCGATATTTCTATAGTTAAAAATTTCTGATGGTTTGTAGGTGGTGCCTGTGGCTCAAAGGAGTAGGGTGCTGGCCCCATATACTGCAGGTGGCGGGTTCAAACCCAGCCCTGGTCAAAAACTGCAAAAAAAAAAACAAAAAACAAAAAACTAATGGTTTGTAATGTAGTCAGATAGGAGAAAGAAGTTCTGGTGTTCAACAGCACAGCAGGGTGACTATAGCTAATGATAATTTATTGTATATTCCAAAATAATCAGAAGAGAAGCTTTGAAATGTTCCCAACACAAAAAAATTATAAATATTTGAAGTGATTTGATGTCATGGTTTCATCATTGTATATTACATGCATGTATCAAACTATCACCACATTTATGGGTGTAACTATCACCCATAAATTATTAGGTATTGATAAAAATTTGTCATGGGAAATTACATTCGAATATTAGTCAGAACAGTAACAATGATTACTCTGCAGTCCCTTACTACTAAAGTGGAATCCTTGGGTGAGCAGAATGGACATCCCCTGGGAGCTTGTTAGAAAAGCAGAATGTTGGGTACCACCCCAGACCTACTGCCTTAGCATTTGCAGTTTACCAAGCTCTCCACGTGATTCCTATGCACACTGAGGTTTGAGAAGCACTACTCTAGGTAACTCAGTAAATATGACTGAACTTCTCCAGCAAGTTGCCACTGTGCAACAGGAACACATTGGCGTCAGTACTTAAAAACACAGAAAATAAAAGGCCAAATATGAGAATAGAGGCAAAAATCAGAAAACTGCAAAATGTTGTGATGTGAGCATGATGTTACAGATACACA
Organism: Nycticebus coucang; assembly: GCF_027406575.1. Taxonomy (NCBI): domain Eukaryota; kingdom Metazoa; phylum Chordata; class Mammalia; order Primates; family Lorisidae; genus Nycticebus; species Nycticebus coucang. The sequence goes on from NC_069804.1 coordinate 15,383,662, forward strand.
AGAAGAAAAGAGTTTTTTTTTTTTTCATTTGAGACAGAGCCTCAAGCTGTCTCCCTGGGTAGAGTGCCGTGGCATCACAGCTCACAGCAACCTCCAACTCTTGGGCTTAAGTGATTCTCTTGCCTCAGCCTTCCAAGTAGTTGGGACCACAGGTGCCCACCACAACGCCCAGCTATTTTTTGGTTGTGGTTGTCATTGTTGTTTGGCAAACCCGGGCTGGATTTGAACCCACCAGCTCTGGTGTATGTGGCTGGCACCTTAGCCGCTTGAGCTACAGGCACCGAGCCAGAAAAGAGATTTTTTTAAAGTCAAATTTAGGTGAAACGAGCCACTCTGAAGACTACTGTTTCACACCCTCGTCACATTTATGATTACATTCAGTAAGAGTAAGTTCCTTACAGCATATGAAAGTACCATTTAATGTCTTCACCAGCACAGGAAGATTAATTGAGCATTCAAACTGATTAATCCTTAAGTACAAAGATGAATCTGGTATCACCAGTGATATCCAATGTTAAAGTTAGATGAATTGCTATAAACCTACCTCAGAAATCCAAGATTTCCTTTCTGTAAACTTTTCATTCTTTACTGCAACATTTTGTAATGAGCTAAAATGAAGTTTTCTCTTTCATCCTTTAATGAGATTCTATAGTTCATTTCATGCCAAGCATTCTTAAGCATTTTAAGACTCATTGATAAAAGACTCACTAATATATATATATATATATATATATATGCTTATGGCCTCAGCCTCATTTTGTGAGAGTATAAATACAGGTATTTGATTTGCAATGTTAACCCAGGCCAGAGTTCATTTAAAAGCAAATACATTTGCTTTTAAAAAATATTATTGATAATGGACCACAGTCTCCAGGTGCCATGCTTGTGGTCAAACTGTTTATTTAGAGGATATACATACCTGAAAGTTGGACATAAAATACTAACATCAGCATTTTGCTTCAGGAAGGTCAGATCAGTTTATTTGAGAAAGGGTATTTGGGCTCGGTGCCTATAGCTCAGTGGCTAGGGTGCTGACCACATACACTGGAGCTGGCGAGTTTGAATCCAGCCTGGGCCCGCCAAACAACAATGACAACTATAACAAAAAATATATCTGGGCGTTGTGGCGGGTGCCGGTAGTCCCAGCTACTTGGGAGGCTGAGGCAAGAGAATCGCTTAAGCCCAAGAGTTTGAGGTTGCTGTGAGCTGTGATGCCATAGCACTCTACCGAGGGTGACAAAGTGAGACTATCTCAAAAAAAAAAAAGAGAGAGAAAGGGTATTTGCTTTTTAACTGTGAAACTGGACCATCATAAAAAGCTGTTTTGGCTAAATCTACTGCTTAAATTGATCTGTTTCATCATAGAACTGTTTCAGGCAGCAAACTTGGATAACAGGCTGTAAAAAAGGCAGATAGAAGGCATTAAAAACAGACACTTCACAAAAGAAAATATAGGAATTCCCAATATGGACACGTAAAGGTGCTCAGCATCATTAGTCATCACAAAAATGGAATTAAATGCCTATTGAGATACTACTCTGGTGACTCAAATTAAAAAACTATTCGTTCGTTCTTTGCGAGGTTTTTGTTTCTGGTACCTATCTTAAACATTGTTATTGTTGTTAAAGTTTAAGCCTTTTTAATTTTGTGAAGGCAAAAAGTGGAAGCCTAATGAACACATGTATATGTGAAAATAAAAAATAAATTAAAAAAAGGTGAAAAAAACAAACTATTGGCAAGGATGTGTAGCAACTGGAATTTTCTTGAATTGCTGGTGGGAATGTAAAATAGTATAACTTTGGAGAACTTTCTGTTAGTTCTCATAAAGTTAAACATACATCTACCCAAGGACCCATAAATCCCATGTCTAGGTATTTTCTCATGAGTCATGAAATCATTTGTTCACACACACACATACATACCCCTGCAAAAATATTCATTCGCAACTTTCTTCAAGAAAAGCTCTAGCTCAGTGCCTGTGGCTCAAGCAGCTAAGGTGCCAGCCATATACATCTGAGCTGGCGGGTTCGAATCCAGCCCGGGCCCACCAAACAACAATGATGGCTGCAACCAAAAAATAGCTGGGCATTGTGGCAGGCGCCTGTAGTCCGAGCTACTTGGGAGGCAGAGGCAGGAGACTCGCTTGAGCCCAGGAGTTGGAGGTTGCTGTGAGCTGTGACACCACAGCACTTTACCCAGGGTGACAGCTTGAGGCTCTGTCTTAAGGAAAAAATGAAAAGCTCCAAACTGGAAACAATTCAAATATCTGTTGACAGGAGAATGGTTAATCAAATAGTAGGCTATTTATACAATGGCTTACTAAATAATAAAAAGGAAATAAACAGGATGAGACATGAATGAGTCTCAAAAACATCATGTTGAATGAAAGAAGCCATTTTATCAGATTTCATGTAAGTGACTAGAAAAAGCAAAATTGGGTGATATGAATCAGAAAGTGATTGGACAGACTTTGGGGGGTAGGTGCATAGGGAGTGACAGGAAGGAGGCAAAAGGGACCTCTGGGATGAGGGAAATACCCCTTGATTTGGGTAGTGGTTACACAAGTACATAATTGTTAAGACCCATTGAACTGTGTATATATATATACACACACATACATATATACACTTTTTTTTTTGAGAAGAGTTTCACTACATCGCTCTCGGTAGAGTGCCATTGCGTCATAGCTCACAGCAACCTCAGAGTCTTGGACTCAAGCAATTCTCTTGCCTCAGCCTCCCAAGTAGCTGGGACTACAGGCGCCTGCCACAATGGCCCAGCTATTTTTTGTTGCAGTTTTCATTGTTGTTTAGCTGGCCCAGGCTTGGGTTCAAACCTGCCAGCCTCAGTGCATGTGGCTGGTGCCATAACCCCTGTGCTACATGCGCTGAGCCTGAACTGTATACTTAAGATCTACATGTTTTGTTTTGTTTTTGTTTGTTTTTTTGTAGAGACAGAGTTTCACTTTATCGCCCTTGGTAGAGTGCCGTGGCGTCACACAGCTCACAGCAACCTCTAACTCCTGGGCTTAGGCGATTCTCCTGCCTCAGCCTCCCGAGTAGCTGGGACTACAGGCGCCCGCCACAACGCCCAGCTATTTTTTTTTGTTGTTGCAGTTTGGCCGGGGCCGGGTTTGAACCCGCCACCCTTGGTATATGGGGCCGGCGCCCTGCTCACTGAGCCACAGGCGCCGTCCAAGATCTATATGTTTTTCATGTGTATTAATTTGAGTTCTCTATAGATCCTAGTTATCAAGCTTTTGTCTGATTCAAAATATGCAAATATCCTTTCCCATTGTGTAGGTTGTCTCTTTGCTTTGGTTGTTGTCTCCTTGGCTGTACAGAAGCTTTTCAGTTTAATGAAGTCCCATTTGTTTATTTTTGTTGTTGTTGCAATTGCCATGGCAGTCTTCTTCATGAAGTCTTTCCCCAGGCCAATATCTTCCAGTGTTTTTCCTATGCTTTCTTGGAGGATTTTTATTGTTTCATGCCTTAAATTTAAGTCCTTTATCCATCTTGAATCAATTTTTGTGAGTGGGAAAAGGTGTAGGTCCAGTTTCAGTCTTTTACATGTGGATATCCAGTTCTCCCAGCACCATTTATTGAATAGGGAGTCTTTCCCCCAAGGTATGTTCTTGTTTGGTTTATCAAAGATTAGGTGGTTGTAAGATGTTAGTTTCATTTCCTGGTTTTCTATTCGATTCCAAGTGTCTATGTCTCTATTTTTGTGCCAGTACCATGCTGTCTTGACCACTATGGCTTTGTAGTACAGCCTAAAATCTGGTATGGTGATGCCCCCAGCTTTATTTTTATTACTGAGAACTGCCTTAGCTATACAGGGTTTTTTTCTGGTTCCATACAAAACACAGAATCATTTTTTCCAAATCTTGAAAGTACAGATGTTGGTATTTTAATAGGAATGGCATTGAATAGGTAGATTGCTTTGGTAAGTATAGACATCTTAACAATGTTGATTCTTCCCATCCATGAGCATGGTATGTTCTTCCATTTGTTAATATCCTCTGCTATTTCCTTTCTTAGGATTTCATAATTTTCTTTATAGAGGTCCTTTGCCTCCTTCGTTAGGTATATTTCTAGGTATTTCATTTTCTTTGAAACTATGGTGGAGGGAGTTGTGTCCTTAATTGACTGTTATTGGTGTATACAAAGACTACTGACTTGTGGGCATTGATTTTATATCCTGAAACATTACTGTATTTTTTGATGACTTCTAGGAGTCTTGTGGTTGAGTCTTTGGGAATCTCTAAGTATAAGATCATGTCGTCAGCAAAGAGGGAGAGTTTGACCTCCTCTGCTCCCATTTGGATTCCCTTTATTTCCTTGTCTTGCCTAATTGTATTGGCTAGAACTTCTAGCACTATTTTGAATAGTAAAGGTGACAGAGGACAACCTTGTCTGTTTCCAGTTCTAAGAGGAAAAGCTTTCAGTTTTACTCCATTCAGTAAAATATTGGCTGTGGGTTTGTCATAGATAGCTTCAATCAGTTTTAGAAATGTGCCACCTATGCCTATACTCTTCAGTGTTCTAATTAGAAAAGGATGCTGGATTTTATCAAATGCTTTTTCTGCATCTATTGAGAGGATCATATGATCTTTATTTTTGCCTCTGTTAATATGGTGGATAATGTTTATGGACTTGCGTATGTTAAACCAGCCTTGCATCCCTGGGATGAAACCTACTTGATCATGATGTATGACTTTTTTGATGATAAGCTGTAATCTATTGGCTAGTATTTTGTTGAGAATTTTTGCATCTATATTCATGAGTGAGATTGGTCTGAAATTCTCCTTTTTGTTTGGGTCTTTTCCTGGTTTTGGTATCAGGGTGATGTTTGTTTCATAGAACGTGTTGGGGAAGATTCCTTCCTCCTCAATTTTTTGAAATAATTTCTGCAGTACGGGAATAAGCTCTTCCTTGAAAGTTTGATAGAATTCTGGTGTGAAGCCATCTGGACAAGAGACATGAATAGAAACTTCTCTAAAGAAGACAGACGAATGGCTAACAAACATGAAAAAATGTTCATCATCCCTATATATTAGAGAAATGCACATCAAAACCACCCTGAGATACCATTTAACCCCAGCGAGAATGGCCCACATCACAAAATCCCCAAACTGCAGATGCTGGCATGGATGTGGAGAGAAGGGAACACTTTTACACTGCTGGTGGGACTGCAAACTAGTACAACCCTTTTGGAAGGAAGTGTGGAGAAACCTCAAAGCACTCAAGCTAGACCTCCCATTTGATCTTGCAGTCCCATTACTGGGCATCTACCCAGAAGGAAAAAAATCCTTTTGTCATAAGGACACTTGTACTAGACTGTTTATTGCAGCTCAATTTACAATTGCCAAAATGTGGAAACACCCTAAATGTCCACCAACCCAGGACTGGATTAACAAGCTGTGGTATATGTACACCATGGAATAGTATTCAGCTATCAAAAAAAATGGAGACTTGGGCGGCACCTGTGGCTCAGCTGGTAGGACGCCGGCCCCATATACCAAGGGTGGTAGGTTCAAACCCAGCCCCGGCTGAACTACAACAAGAAAATAGCTGGGCGTTGTGGCAGGCACCTGTAGTCCCAGCTACTCGGGAGGCTGAGGCAAAGGAATCGCCTAAGCCCAGGAGTTGGAGGTTGCTGTGAGCTGTGACACCACATCAAGGGCAATAAAGTGAGACTGTATCTCTAAAAAAAAAAAAAAAAAAATGGAGACTTTATATCCTTCGTATTAACCTGGATGGAAGTGGAAGACATTATTCTTAGTAAAGCATCACAAGAATGGAGAAGCAAGAATCCAATGTACTCAATTTTGTTATGAGGATAATTAATGACAATTAAGGTCACGGTGGGAGTGGGGGAAGGGGAGAGCAGAGAGAGAAAGAAGGAGGGAGGGGTGGGGAAAGGAAGAGCAGAGAGAGGGAAGGAGGGAGGGGGTTGGGGCCTTGGTGTGTGCCACACCTTTTGGGGGCAGGACACGATCGCAAGAGGGACTTTACCTAATAAATGCAATCAGTATAACCTGGCTTATTGTACCCTCAGTGAATCCCCAACAATAAAAAAATAAATAGATAATAAAAAAAAGATCTATATGTTTTATGTCAATTATGCTGCAATTTAAAAAATAAGAGTCCCTCTCATCCCCACTCCCCACCAAGAAAACATCTGCCTGGATAACCTACAGTACAGAAGAGTCTGTTTCAGACTAAGGCCCTCTGGGTGGTACTTTACCAACTCACACAGTGGCTCTAACCTGTCTAAATCTGATGATCTTGTGGTTTAATTTAACTTTCAACTTCACTTTGGTGTTTTGGTAAAAGCTGTCCTTCCTTCCTTAACTTTTATTTTTATTTCTCTCTTAGCTTTTTCTTAGTCCTTTGACCCAAGCATTTGTTGGCAAGGCACAATATATATGAAAAAAATTGTCTCCTGTGTGTCTTCTCTCTCCAAAATTTTAAAAGAAAGCACAATGGTGTTTTTGACTTTTCTAACTGCCAAATATGATGCTGTGTAATTACTTAATTAGATCAGATTACTGTTTATATTAAACTGAAATAACGATTAAACTGAAAAATTTCATGACAAGAGCTCACAGGTGAAATCAGCTAGTGCGTGTCTTGACCTATCCTTGACCGTGTGTGCTGCCTCAGTCACCAGAAGGGGTGTGAGGCTGAGCTGGCACCTGAATAGCTCCTGTTGCTGGAGTACATGTAAGTTCACAGTTAAGTCCACAGGCAAAGCCAAGTATGAGCAGTGGCACTTGCAAATCTCTTTCATTACTGCCACATGGCAGGAACACAGATGGTGTCCTCAAGAGATCTCCCTCTACGGTGTCTGACCTTCACAGTACACTCCTCACCTCCAGTTCCAGAGTGGAAGGCCCATCCAAATTGCAGTATTTTTTTTAGAAAAACTTAAAATTGAGGTATAAGGTACATACAGTTGTGGTGGCTGCTTTCCAAAGATGGCCTCCACACTAGGCACAATGGCTCATGCCTGTAATCCTAGCACTCTGGGAGGCTGAGGTAGGTGGATTGCTTTAGCTTAGGAGTTTGAGATCAGCCTGAGCAAGAGCAAGACCCTGTCTCTATTAAAAAATAAATAGAAAAATTAGCCAGATATCTTGGCGCATGCCTGTAGTCCCAGCTACTAGGGAGGCTGAGGCAAGAGGATCACTTGAGCCCAGGAGTTTGAGGTTGTTGTGAGCTATGACACCATGGCTCTCTAGCCTGGGTCAACAGAGTAAGACTCTGTCTCAACAAGACAAAACAATTCCCCAAACAAAGATGGCCTCCATATTCGTGCTCTGGTAGTCCCCTCTCACATTGAGTCAGGGTGGTCCATGACTTGAGTTAAATAATAGGATGTGGCAGAGGTGGCCCTGGGCCAGTTCTGGGCCTGGCTTTTGGGATCATTGGTAGGTTCTGCTTCCTCTCTCTTGGAATACTTGTTCTGGGGACCCCCACCAGTTTCCTGTAGAAAGTAAACACCAAGGCTGAGTTAGATATGCAAGAGAGTTATCGGAGGTGATGCTAGTGAAGGGTGAAGGAGGAGAGAGCAGGAGGAGCCTGGGAAAGCCTGCAGACTGTGTTGCGGGGCTGGCACTTGTGAAAGGAGAGAAAGAAGGAGGGAGGGCTGGGCTGGAAGCAGGCAGCTCTGGGAGGTTCTTGGCCAGGCTAATGGGGAGCCCCAGAGAAAAGACTACTCATTAGGGAAGTCCCTAAAAAGCCCAAGCAGTACATAGCCGCAGTGTGAAGGCCGTAGCGGATTCTGAAGGTGCAACACCTGGAGGCCGTCTACTAACTATACTCCTTGCAGTAGGTTTCCTCTGGAAGGGTGGTCTGAGTGGCGTGCTCCCCCTGTTGCCTCCCTACTGGAGAGGCCACATGGCAAGAAGAGATCCGGAGACTACACGGAGGAGTGAGGCCTGGCAGTCCGAGCATCCCAGCTGTGCCTCCAATAACTCCAGCTCCAGCCACCATCTGACTGAAACCTCCAGAGGAGCAGTTGCCCAACCAACTCACAGAACTGGGGGTGATCAGAAATGGTTGTCATTGCTTTAAGCCATTAAGTCTTGGGGTGGTTGGTTATGCCAAGTAGATACCCAAAGCAGCGGTAAAGTGCCTCAAATGCTCTAATCTTATGTATACAGTTTGATGACTTTTGACATATGTAAAGCTCACTCAGATATAAAACATTTACATCAACCTAGAACATTCCCTCATGCTTCCTTCACAATAAACACCACTCCCTAACCCAGAGGTAACCACTCTCCTGAGTTCTATTGTCATAAGTTTTATACATTCTTGAACTTCATTTAAATGGAATTATGCAGCATGTCCTCCTTAGTGTCTGGCTTCTCTCACTTATCATTATGTCTGTCATTCATCCATGTGGTTGGGTGCAACAGGAATTTGTTCTTTTTCTGTTGCTGTGTGGTTTCTATTTACACGAGTATACTATACTTTGTTTATCCATTGTCCTCTTGATGAATATTTTTGGTTGTTTCTGGTTTTGGTCTCTTACGAATAAAGCTGCTTTAAAGATTTTTTTTTTTTTGAGACAGAGCCTTGCCTGGTGCCTTGTCTAGAGAGTGAGGTGGTGTCATCACAGCTCATAGCAACCTCGAACTCCTGGACTTAAGTGATCCTCCTGCCTCAGCATTCCTGAGTAGCTGGGACTACAGGTAGCCGCCACAATGCCTGCCTAATTTTTCTATTTTTGGGGAGAGATGGGGTCTCACTCTTGCTGAGGCTGGTCTTAAACTCCTGAGCTCAAGTGGTCCTTCCTCCTCAGCCTCCCAGAGTGCTAGGATTACAGGCTTGAGCCACTGCACTCTGCCCTTTAAACATTTTCCTTCCTTCCTTCCTTCCTTCGTTTCTTCTTTCCTTCCTTCCTTTCCTCCCCCCTTCCTTCCTTCCATTCTTCTTTTTTTGAGACAGAGTCTCCCTATAGTGCCCTCAGTAGAGTACGGTGGCATCACTGCTCACAGCAACCTCAAAACTCTTGGGCTTAAGTGATTCTCTTACCTCAGTCTCCCAAGTAGCTGGGATTACAGGCACCCGTCACAACTCCAGGCTATATTTTTTTATTGTTGTTTGAGTTGTCATTGTTGTTTTAGCAGGCCCGGCTGGGTTCGAACCTGCCAGCCCGGATGTATGTGGCCAGCACCCTAACCACTGAGCTACGGGCACTGAGCCTCTTTATTTTTTGAGACAGAGTCTCACTCTGTCACCTTGGGTAGAGTGCTGTGGCATATAGCTCACAGCAACCTCAAACTCTTGGGCCCAAGTGATCCTCTTGCCTCAACCTCCCAAGTAGCTGGGACTATAGGAGCCTGCCTCACCTGGCTATTTTTAGAACTGAGGTCTTGCTGTTGCGCAGGCTGGTCTCAAACTCCTGAGCTCAAGAAATCCACCCTCCTTGGCCTCCCAGAGTGCTAGGATTACAGAAGCAAGCCACTGTGCCCCATCCTTTAGACATTCTTGTGTAAGTCTTTGGGAAGACATATGCACCATTTACCAGTGGGATTGCCAGGTGATGGTGTGGCATATGTTTAGCTCTGGCAGATAATGCCAAACTGATTGAACATTTTGTAAATAAATTTCTTATTTAGTTCAATAACTGATAATGGCACCTCAGGGGCATTTACATTACGAATAAGAGGACCCCTGCTTACTTGTCTTTTTTACCCACTCCATGTGGCGGGAATCATTTCTATCTTCTTCATGTAGTGCAGCGCCCGCTGAAGTAGGGATGTAGTACCTATTTGTCAAAAAAAAAAAGGATAAATAAGATGTCATCATTTAACACTGAGAGATATATTCTTAGGATTTCATTTTAACTACTATGGTGAGCAAATGGAGAAAAAAGGCGTAATTTTTTCTGGAACTTCCAAAGGTTTTTTTTTTTTTTTTGAGACAGAATTTCATTATGTCACCCTCTGTAGAGTGCCGCAACATTACAGCTCACAGCAACCTCAAACTCTTGGGCTTAGGTGATTCTATTGCCTCAGCCTTCCAAGTAGCTTGGACTACAGGCGCCCTCCACAAGGCCCGGCTGTTTTTTTTGTTGTTGTTGTTGCAGTTGTCATTGTTGTTTAGCTGGCCTGGGCTGGGTTTGAACTTGCCAGCATGGGTGTATGTGGCCAATGCCCTAGCCACTGAACTACAGGTGCCACCTCGAAGATATTATTTATAACCACTTGACTATAGGTGTATGAATGGGGATTTTATAAACTCTCTACTAGATTTTAATATTATGGAAACTCACCTGGCAAAAAACAAAAAGTAATTAAGTCTTTAAAGTAGGGTTTTTTGTTTTTTTTTTTAAGTTTTTTTTTTGAGACAGAGTCTCACTCTGTCGCCCTGGGTAGAGTGCTGTGGTGTCATCGTAGCTCGCAGCAGCCTCAAACTCCAGGGCTATGGTGATTCTCTTGCCTCAGCCTCTCGAGTAGCTGGGACTATAGACATCTGCCATGATGCCTGTCTACTTTTTCTATTTTTTTTTTTTTTTTTGTAGAGACAGAGTCTCACTGTACCGCCCTCGGGTAGAGTGCCGTGGCATCGCACGGCTCACAGCAACCTCTAACTCTTGGGCTTACGCGATTCTCTTGCCTCAGCCTCCCGAGCAGCTGGGACTACAGGCGCCCGCCACAACGCCCAGCTATTTTTTTGTTGCAATTTGGCAGGGGCTGGGTTTGAACCCGCCACCCTCGGCATATGGGGCCGGCGCCCTACTCACTGAGCCACAGGCGCCGCCCTACTTTTTCTATTTTTAATAGAGATGGGGTCTCACTCTTACTCAGGCTAGTCTTGAACTCCTGAGGTCAAGAGATCCTCCCACCTCAACCTCCCAGAAGGCTAGAATTACAGGCACTAGGATTAGCCACCATGCCCAGTCAAGGGCTGTCTAACCTGGGATTTGTGGATGAGTTTTGTGAGGGCCTGAAATTACATGCTAAATTTTATGTCTATGTATAGATAGACCACCCAGGACCCTGGATCACAACTGGTGGAAGCCAGCTGGGATTCACTTGAGTTACAAAGGAGATTTAATGCCAGTGTCTTGCTTTGTGTTACGTAGTTCAAGGAAGACTGGAACAGCCATGTTCTAGAGGGAACAACCAGTTCTGCTCAGGCCACGATTCTGCTGGCTTGAGGATATCTGATTGGCAGAACTCAAAGCACATCTAAAACACAAGTTTCAGGGGAAATCTGGAAGGTGGAGTTTTTAGCTTTCTGTTTTCTACAGAATAGGAAGCCCCCTAAGAGGATGTTGTAATAGATCATAGGATTCTTCTTTAAAATCCCGGAGAGAACCTGAAAAATCCTTCTAAACCCAGCACTGTGCCCCTGTTGGTGCTGAGTTAAACGTACAGGTAAAATTTATCTGTCACCCCTGCACCAAATGGTGTTGCTTCCAGAATGCATAGCTCTTACTTTTGTTAAAAAAATGTGTAAAACTTAGAAATAGGCAAAATGATGGCTACATATCCTTTCAGTCTCATATTAGAACACCATTTATAGCATAATTTCCTATAATGAATAACATAACTGTCTATCCCAGAAAGGCAGACCACAAACTTGCAACAAAAACTGCTTAAGCTCAAATTGTTTTAGTACCAACCTGTTCGATCCATGTGTTTTGAGGTTCAGCAACTTGCATGGTTTACAAATTCTGACATTCCCTGCCCTGCCCAGCCCAGCCTTAGAACCATCTGAGCCTAGCCCTTTAACTGCCTTCTTTTAAGTCTCTACCAAGGCTTTGTAAACTCAGGGTTCTCCCTTACTCAGCAAGCTTAATAAATCCAGCTTTGTGTCATAAAAGGGTGCCTCTGGTGGCCTTTGTAGGAGTCTTTGACAAATGCAATGGTCACATTGCTATACGGAAAGTGAAGAGTGGACAAAAAAAGCAAAACAAGAACACCCCTAAATATGATTTGAAGCAAGCTTCTGTTAGTATAGACTTCTTGGAATTATAATGAGAACAGCCATCATCCTTGATTTGAAGACAGTGGGACTCCATTTGAACTTGCAGGTAGAACAAAACTCATGGTTGAATGGTGGAAAACTACAGTAGAAAGAGAACATCAAGGAAGTGGTGAATCCTAAGTGGCTGTAGTCTCTTCCCAAACAAATAACTCCTACCTGCCAAAACTTATGAGATGATTTTTGGTTCTTGTCTTTCTGTGGTATTTGACAATGTTGATCACTCCTTCCTTCTTAAAATTCTTCTGTAGACTTCCATGATGTTGTATTTCTGGATTATCTTTCGTTCTCTCTGATAATTCCTTTTTTGATGCTAAATGGGCAAGGAAAGATCAAGAAAGACAGGGAATAAGAAATGACTATTGAGTTAGTAGTTATGATCTCATTCAAGCTGTTAGCAGCAGGAAGGCAATGGACCAGATAGTAGACAGACTGCAAGGGACAGAGGAAAGAGGGTCAACAGCACCAGTGGGCTTGTATTTCAGAAGGGTTGCAGGTGGTTGTTGCTTTTGTTTGCTTTGGGTTTTTTTTTTTTTTTTTGGGCTCTCCCCTGTCTGCGTTATTGATGAGATTTTTCAAGCAGTGTGCATCTGTCATCCACAGGAGCTATTCTTGCAGCTGCTGGGATACAGAGATGTTAAGGCCCTGCCCTGTCTTCCGGGAGCAAATATCAGAGCGTGAAGAGAAGCCAAACACAGTAATAATAACTGAAAATGGTGAATGCACCATGAACCCAGCTATAGACTGAATGTGTCCCCCAAAATTCTTATGTTGAAATCCCACCCTCTAAGATAGCGGTTCTCAACCTGTGGGTCGCGTCCCACAGAAACTGTATTAAAGGGCCACGGCATTAGGAAGTTGAGAACCACTGCTCTAAGGTATTAGGAGGTGGGGCCTTTAAAGGGTAATTAGATCATGAGGGGGAAGCCTTCATGAGTGGAATTAGTGCCCTTATCAAAGAGGCCCTAGAGGACTCCCTTTCCCTTTTCATTATGTGAGGACACAGCTAGAAGATGGCTGTCTGTGAATCAGGAAGAAGGCCCTACTGCACACGGAATCTGCTGGTGCCTTGATCTTGGACTTCCAGCCTCCAGAACTGTGAGAAATAAATTTCTGTTGTTTATAAGCCATCCAGTGTACGGTATTTTGTTATCATAGCCTGAATGGACTGAGATAAGCCCTCAAATTACATGGAGAGATTTGTTTTTAAAAATTTGAGAGGCTTGACCATACTTAGGTAGAAAGATAAAATCCAGAAGGATGTTAACGTGCTTTTATGTTGGTACTTTCTAAAAGTTAGCCTTACCACATTAAGCCAGAGGCATCCATTGCCCTGAAGATTTTAAAGATTATTACAGTAGAAAGGCAAAGAGAAAGTCAATGTTTAGCTTTTGATCACTGAAAGAGGCTCTGAAAGTCATTTTGGAGGCTGTGGGTGAAAATGCAAACCATCTATTTCCACACAGCTTACTACCTATGTTAATGTGGCTTTACTATTCCAATTCATGATTAGAAAGAGGCTAAATCAATTCCTTACTTGTGGTGGGAATTGTTCAATTTGAAATTCAGGGGCTCTCAGGAGCTGTATTCTCTGCAACAGAAAGGACTTATTTGTTGTGATTGTATCCAGCTGCAAGCTTACAAACAAACAACCCTAACAACAGCAAAGAATAACTTTTCAGAGAGATGTTTATCTTATTAAGGAAAAAATTATACAAAACATATAAATAAGGCAAAACCAGGACTGAACGTCCTTTCAATTTCATATGGCAGCATTGTGCAACAGGCCTGCCCAAGCAGTATTTCACACTCTGGGAAGATGTACCTTTTTTTGACACATTACTTTCTATTAATTAGGGTTTGTATTCTGTAAACTTTCATGTTAACTTGTAGACAAATGTTAACATTTGCTCAAGAGAAATGTCTAGTAGAAAGGATAACTCCAAAGGTTATGGTTTTATTGTCCTGTAGGATATGTGGAGTTTTGTTGATAACTTAAACTTACTTCAGCATGCTTTTTCTTTTCTTTTTTCTTTTTTTGAGACAGAGTTTCAAGTTGTCACCCTCAGTAGAGTGCTGTGGTGTCACAGCTCACAGCAACCTCAACCTCTTGGGCTTAAGCAATTCTCTTGCCTCAGCCTCCCAAGTAGCTGGGACTACAGGCACCTGGCACAATGCCTGGCTATTTTTTTGTTGCAGTTGTCATTGTTTTAGCTGGCCCAGGCCAGGTTTGAACCCTCCAGCCTTGGTGTATGTGGCGGGCACCCTACCCACTGAGCTACAGTTGCTGCCTCAGCATGATTTTTCTGCCTGAATATATACATTTCAGTTTCTCAAATTACATATATATATATATATATATGTATATGTATGTATGTATTTAAGACAGAATTTCACTATGTTGCCCTCGGTAGATTTGTTGAAGTTGTCCTTGTTGTTTAGCAGGCCCAGGCAGGGTAAGAACTTGCCAGCCCTGGTGTATGTTGCAGGTGCCCTAACCACTGAGCTACGGGCACCGAGCCTATATATATATTTTTTTTGAGACAGTCTCACTTTGTCACTCTGCGTAGAGTGCCATAGCGTCATAGCTCATAGCAACCTCAAACTCCTGGGCTCAAGCAATCCTCTTGCCTCAGCCTCCCAAGTAGCTGGGACTATAGGTGCCTGCCACAATGCCTATCTAGTTTTTTCTATTTTTAGTAGCAATGGGGTCTTGCTATTGCTCAGTCTGGTCTCAGCTCCTGAGCTCAAGCAATCCACCTGCCTCCACCTCTCAGAGTGTTAGGATTATAGGATTGAGTCACTGCACCAGGCCCCTCTCAAATGATCTTTCAATTAGCTTTACTATGCTGCAGGTTTCTACACTAATAATTAAGTGGATTTTTTGCACACATTCATTTCATAGTTACAACAATGAGGGGGTAGAAGAAAGATCTGGATTCCAGCTGTTTTTTTTTTTTTTTTTTTTTTTTTTGAGACAGAGTCTCACTACGCCGCCCTCATTAGGGTGCTGTGGCATCACAGCTCACAGCAACCTCCAACTCTTGGGCTTAAGCGATCCTCTTGCCTCAGCCTCCCAAGTAGCTGGAACTATAGGTGCCCACCACAACACCTGACTATTTTTTTTCCAGCTGTTCTTTTTTTTTTTTGTTAGAGACAGAGTCTCACTTTGTTGCCCTTGGTAGAGTGCTGTCGCATCACAGCTCACAGCAAACTCCAGCTCTTGGGCTTAGGTGATTCTCTTGCCTCAGCCTCTGGAGTAGCTGGGAGTATAAGTGCCCGCCACATGCCCGGCTATTTTTTGTTGCAGTTGGGCAGGGGTCGGGTTCGAACCTGCCACCCTTGGTATATGGGACCGGCCCCCTACTCACTGAGCCACAGGTGCCACCCTTTCCAGCTGTTCTTGTAAAAGAATTTTCACCAATTCTGTATTTGGCTCCACCCTGCACGTGACCTTCAGAGGGCTCTATCTTCCTAATTCCTAAGCCTTTGTGGACTCTGTGGTATGAATCATCTTGCTTCCTATTGGCTTCCCACCTTGCAGCACTTAGCTTGTTCTGCTTCGTTGTGTCATTTGCCACTTGGCTGTCCACTTTCCGGCTTTCACAATTTCCTTGTTATATCTCATCTGCTGTCATTTTTGGAGGGCTTTATGTTTCCTTGTTGAGGTTATGTCTTGAAACATTTCCTTTTGTCTTTCTAGTGGAATTTGAAGAGGGGCCCAAGATATATGTGCCTTTTTAAAACTACAACTGGGTAAGATTTCAAACCTCACCAAATAACCCCAAATACAGCAGCGGTTTCTTTCTCCTTCAAAGGGAAAAACTCACCGAAGGCCAAAAAAGGCTCAAGCTCCTGGCGATCGAGTCATTTGCACCTCAGCTCAATATTCTTTAAAGAAAAAAATATATATATTTAAATTTACATATATATGTAAATATATACATATTTGAGACAGCCTCACTCTATTGCCCAGGGTAGAGTGCCATGGTTTCAGCCTAGCTCACAATAACCTCAAACTCCTGTGTTCAAGTGATCCTCCTCCCTCAGCCTCCCAAGTAGCTGGGACCACAGGTGCCTGCCACAACAGCTGGCTAATTTTTCAATTTTTAGTAGAAATTGGGTCTCAAAACTCCTGAGCTCAAGCAATTCACCTGCCTTGGCCTCCCAAAGTGCTAAGATTACAGGCATGAGCCACTGTGCCTTATGACTAGTATTTTATGCTGAAAGTTAGAAATCACAATAAGTTCAGACTGTCCAATGTATTAAATTGGGTACTAGTGGGTATTTATCTAAAGGAAAAGAAATTAGTATATCAAAGGGGTATGTGTACTTATATTCCCATTTTTTTAATTAAGTTTTTTATTAATATTAAATCATAGCTATGTACATTAATGTGATCATGGGGTAAGTTTTTTTTTAATTTTTTTATTGTTGCAGTTTGGCCAGGGTTGGGTTTGAACTCACCACCCTCGGCATATGGGGCCAGCACTCTACTCACTGAGCCACAGGCACCACCCTATTCCCATGTTTTTCAAGCACTATTCATAATAGCCAAGATATGGAATCAATCTCAATGTCCAACAATGGATAAATGTATAAAAACATGTGGTACATATACACAATGGAATTCTATTCAGCCAAAAAAAGGAATGGAATCCTGTTATTTGCAGCAATATGGAACTGGAGGTAATTCTGTTAAGTGAAATAAGCCAGGCAGAGAAAGATAAGTATGTTCTTACTCATATGTGAGAGCTAAAATAGTTGATCTCATGGAGGTAGAGAGTGGAATGGTACCACAAAATGGGAAGAGTGTCTGGGTTGGGGGTGAAGAGAGGTTAGTTAAGGGGTGCAAGCAGTTAGATAGAGGAATAACTTTGAATGTTTGATAGCAGAGTAGGGTGACTATAGTTAAAGACAATACATTGTCTATTTCAAAATAACTGGAGTTGAGGACTTGAAACGTACCCCACATATAGAAATGATTTATGCTTGGGTCATGGACACCCTAAATACCCTGACTTGATCATGATACACTTTATGCATGTAACAAAACGTCAAATGTACCCCCCAAATATACACAAATATACTGTATCAAAAGACAAATAAAAATAAATGCATCACTAAATTGGACTTTAGCAAGCCCTGGAATATGCAGAAATGGGCTTTACTGACATTATCAGTGTCATGCTTGTATTGAGTGTGAAAAAACTGTCATTGTACTCACACACTATAGTTGACATCTATTATCTCTCCTGTCCCCATCATTCATTAACCTTTTCTTGGTATAATTCTCTGATTTTCCTTTGGAAGATCAGCCATTCTTGCATATCAGACTCTGTGCTTTGGAGAGAGTTGAATTCATCACCAGCTCTAGGGATGGAGGGTGACTCAGGTGTGGCCAGTCAAGCTATTGCATTCCCTTGGGCACAGACACTGATTCACGGATGGGCATGTGAACCGGTTTGACTTAACCAACAAATTAAAGAAGATTTTAGTTGGAGCTATTGAAGGAGTGGCATATTGGACTTTAACTTGAGAGCATATGCTATTGAAATAGCTGGGAGGCACTCTGTGGAGTCTGAACATGAAGCTGACATGGCAGAAGGCAGAGAAAAGAGATGGAGACAAAACTAGTAGTGATGGTATTTGAATTAAGTTGTGTTAGCCAATAAATGCTCTGTGGCTTAACGCAATTGCAATTGTTTTTCTGTCCTTTACCACCAATCTTACTCACCTAGCAAAGTTCTTCATTGCTGCTTACATAGCTGGTGCTACCCCAGTATTGGCTCCCATAATAATTTTTGCCTAAATAAAAAAATCACATTTGTGACGTGGGCGTTCAGAGATCAACAAGAGAAAACATTGAGCCCTTCTTACTCGTGTATGCTCATTAAATATGCCAAGAGCAAATGTACTGTAGCTGTAGCATGAAGTATCTATTCACATAAACACCATAATAAGTGCTTGTGTGTACAGAATGGCATTTAATATTAGGTGATATGCAGCACTCTCATTTGATAAGAGAATTTTTGCCAACAGGCTATTCCATTTTCCTTCCTAGCACAATATTTCTATTAACTTCGTAAGTGGTTTGACAAAATTCTTGGCAGTGGCACAATTTGAACCTCTAGCATCCTGGAAAGCACAATTTTTAGCTTATTCTGGAAAATCTCATTTGGTTCACCAGGAAGGTCACTGTTCTTTGTTTTTGAAAAGGATTCAAAGGCTTCAGTGGCTTCCTGCCACTATCTGACAGTTTCATAACAGGCAAAGCACAGGGGGCTAGAGATAACATCTGATTTTCATACGATTATTGTACTTCTTATTCCTGTTCTGTTTCATCTGCCCATCACTCTTACAGATTTTTGTCCCAATAATACAGAGTCACACTTTATATTTACACTGACTTCCTATGTACTATTTACATTTGTGAAGTTATTCTGCTCTGCTTTTCTACTTTAGTGCATTGTTGATCCATTTTTACAAGTTGGAAATATAATGAAGCACTGTGGTTACAACAAAAATGCAAATCAGACAAATGTAAATAATAACAAGTAAATGATATACAGTATGTTAGCTGAGGCCAAGTGGCCCCTAGCAAACGGAACCGACTAATCTAATCATTGTAGTGACTGACCAAACTTTAGGATTGTGATGATAATTGTGGACACAATGAAGTTTCTGTAAAAATAATAATTTACCTTACATTTCAAATTTATTCAATGTACATGGACACAATTATTTTATTTTTCTTCTGAGACCCCTTTTGTTGACCCCTTTTGTGGAGCCCAGGCATCACTGATGGTCTGAGGACCACACTTGGCCACCAGTTCCCAGAAGATTCTTGTTGGAGGGTAACCAAGAAAGTGGTCGGACGTACACAAATCAATAAACATGACATGGTGAATGTGATGGCTCCTGCCTGTAATTCCAGCTACTTGGGAGGCTGAAGTGGGAAGATTGCATGAGCCTAGGAGTTTGAGACCAGTTTGGGCATTATAATGAGATACTGTCTCAAAAAAAAAGTGATACATCACATTAATAGTATCAAGGACAAAAACCATATAATCATTTCAAAAGATGTTGAAAGAACATTGATAAAATTCAAAATCCCTTCATGGTAAAACTCTCAACAAACTGAGTATAGAAGGAACATGCCTCAAAACAATAAGGGCCATATATGCCAAACCCACAGCTAATATCATGAATGGAGAAAATTTGAAAACACTTTTTCTAAGATCTAAAACAAGACAAGATATGGAATAATCTAAGTGTCCAACAATGGATGCATGAAAAAAATGTGGTACATGTACATAATGGAATACTATTCAGCCATAATAAGAATGAAGTCCTGGGTGGTGCCCGTATCTCAGTGGGTTGGGTGCCGGCCACATACACTGAGGCTGGTGGGTTCAAACCTGGCCCGGGCCAGCTAAACAACAATGACAACTGCAACAAAAAAATAGCTGGGTGTTGTGGCGGGTGCCTCTAGTCCCAGCTACTTGGGAGCCTGAGCCCACAGAATAGCTTAAGCCCAAGAGTTTGAGGTTGCTGTGAGCTGTGACACCGCAGCACTCTACCCAGGGCGACAGCTTGAAACTCTGTCTTGGAAAAAAAGAAAAAAAAAGAATGAAGTCCTCTCATTTGGAACTACATGGATAGAAATGGAGTTCATTGTGTTAAGTGAAATAAGCCAGGCACAAAAAGACAAATATTGTATGTTATCATTCACATGTGGGAGTTAAAATAGTTGATCTCATGGAGGTAGAGAGTGTGATGATAGATACCAGAAAATGAGAAGGATGTATGGATGAGAGTTGAAGATAGATTGGTTAATGGGTACAAAAATACAGTTATTAATAGAAGGAATAAGACCCAGTGTTCGATAGCATAGCTGGGTGACTATAGTTATCAACAACATATTGCATATTTATTTATTTATTTATTTATTTTGAGACAGAGTCTCACTATGTCACCCTTGCTAGAGTACCATGGCATCACAGCTCACAGCAACCTCCAACTCTTGGACCTAAGCAATTCTCTTGCCTTAGCCTCCCAAGTAGTTGGGACTACAGGTGCCCCCACAATGCCTGACTATTTTTTGTTGTTGTTGTTGCAATTGTCATTGTTGTTTAGCTGGCCTGGGCTGGGTTCGAACCCTCCACCCTCGGTGTATGTGGCTGGTGCTGTAACCACTGTGCTATGGGTGAAAAGCCCATATTGTATATTTCAAAGTAGCTAGAAGACTTGGGAATGTCCCCAACACAAAGAAAGGATAATGTTTGAAGTAATGGATATTCCAATTACCCTGATTTGATCATTATGTATAGTATGCATGTATCAAAATATCACATGTATGTGATAAATATGCGCAATAATTATGTATCAACTAAAATAGAAAGTGGTTGGGGATTGGAAAGTTTTGACAGTAGGGAGAATCACTGGCATCAACGGTATGATTTGCCAAAATATCAGCAGTCCACAAGTTGAGTGGGAAGTGTGTTTTTAAAAAAGATTTTTAAAAAACATTTTTTTGAAACAGAGTCTGTTGCCCCAGGCTAGAGTGCTATGGTGGAAAAAAAAGATTTTATTAAGTACGAATTGATGTGTTCTAAGGCATTTATTTATTTATTTATTTATTTACAGACAGGGTTTCGCTTTGCCACTAACTTGCTATAACCTCAAACTCATGGGCTCAAACAATCCTGCCCCAGCTTCCAGAGGAGCTGTGACTACAGGTGCCAACCACCACGCCCAGGTAATTTTTAAACTTATTTTTTAGAGAAGGGGTCTTGCTATGTTGCCCAGGCTGGCCTCAAATGAGCATCCCATCTTGGCCTTCCAAAGTACTGGGATTACAGGCATGAGTTGCCACACCCAGCCTATTTTTGATTAAAAACTTAATTGTGGTAAAATACACATAATATAGAATTTACCATTTTACCCATTTCTAAGTGTATGGTTTAATAGTATTAAATATATTCTTACTGTTGTGCAACCAATCTCTAGAACTTTTTTATCTTGCAAAATTGAAACTTTGTACCCATTAAACAACTCCCCCATTTTCTCCTCCCCTCATTCCACTATTATACTTTCTGTCTCTATGAATTTGACTACTGTAGGTACTTCGTACGTGGAGTCATACAATATCTGTCTTTTTGTGATTGGCTTCTTTCACTTAGCATCATGCCCTCCAAGCTCACCCATGTTGTAGTATGGGTCAGAATTTTCTTCCTTTTTTAGGCTGAAGTATCTTCCACAATCACATTTTGGTTTATCCATTCTCCTGCTCATGGACATTGGGACAACACGATTATTATTTTTAAAATTTAGTTATTATTTTACATATTTATACCCTGCTTAATCATCATACAAGCTGATATGACACAGAGTTTCATGAAAAGAAAGAAAGAAAGAAGGAAAACAACAAAACCTACCTAGAATTAGCCTTACTAAGTTTTGGATGTGTGGTTTTGGAAATTGCTATAAAGCAAGCTTTAAATTAACTTGATCATTTAAGATCTGAACCTAACTGTTTTCTGAGCTTAGGAAACCCTTCTCTAATGAATTATACACATAAATAAACATTTGGATATATATGTCTATAGTACAGAATCTTTATATGCCTCCTGTGCTTTAGGTAAACTAAATATATGAAAGCAAAAGATGACCCAACAAGGAAATAGAGATAATTAGTCATTTACTAAAATGATTCATAAGATTTATCTTGTAAGCCTGTCCTGAATTTGTCCAAACTTCACTTATTTCTATAAAAATCAGGTTTATAAGTTTATAAGATAGTTCCAGAAACATGTTTGAGGCTGGGAGCAATGGCTTACACCTGTAATCCTAGCACTCTGGGAGGCCAAGGAAGGAGGATCCCCCGAGCTCAGGAGTTCAAGACTAGCCTGAGAAAGAGCAAGACCCCATCTCTACTAAAAATAGAAAAAATTAGCTGGGTGTTGTGGTGAGTGCCTGTAGTCCCTGCTACTTGGGAGGCTGAGGCAGGAGGAGCACTTAAACCCAGGAGTTTGAGGTTGCTGTGAACTAGGCTGATGCCATGCCACTCTAGCCTGGGGCATGAGAGTGAGACTCTGATCTCAAAAAAAAAAAAAAAAATCCGAAATACATCCATAGTATCAAGTGACACATATCTCCCACCACAGGGTGGACAAGAGAAATGGCCATCCAGAAGCCTGGGAAAGGTTGGAGAACTGCCCTTCCCAGGTGGATATCCAGATAGAGCTGCCTTATGTGGTTCTATGCTCTGGAGCCACAGGTTTCTGTTGAGGAAACTGATCCAGGTTAAGAAAGAGATGGGGGGTTCACACTTGTAATCCTAGCACTCTAGGAGGTCAAGGCAGGTGAATTGCTTGAGGTCAGGAGTTCAAGAACAGCCTGAGCAAGAGTGAGACCACCATCTCTACTAAAAATAAAATAACTAGTGGGGCATTGTGGCAGGTGCCTATAGTCTCAGCTACTTGGGAAGCTAAGGCTGGAGGATTGCTTGAGCCCAGGAGTTTGAGGTTGCTGTGAGCCATGATGATGCCACAGCACTTTATACAGGGTGACAGAGTGAGACTCTGTCTCAAAAAAAAAAAAAAAAAAAAAGAAGAAAAGAAAAGAAAAAGAAAGAGAAGATTTAGAAAGGGCACCATTTGCAAAAGTTTACTTAACCTGCTCTCTGTAATATTTGCTTCTAATTGACATAGTCCAATGTGATCGTGGGATTTGTACAATGTAGTGAAGTGGCGAAAGGATGGCAACACCCAGTGTGAAGTGTTGCCTGGAGATTGGTATGTCTGGAGAGTTAGATTCCAAGTATGACTTAGGCGAAGGAGAGGGACTAGATTGTTATCTTACCCACTACACAATGCTCTTTGTTTACTTCCTACAAGGAAGTAAATAGAGTTGTGGTAGTGACATGCTATGGATTTCAAAACATATTTTTATTGAGACATAACTTACATACCATAAAATTGACCATTTTAAAGTATAAACTTCAGTAGTTTTTAATATATTTACAAGGTTATACAGCCATCGCTACTAATTCTGGAACATTTTCTTAACCCCCCAAAGAAACCCTGTGCCCAATAGCAGTTACTCCCCATTTCTCCTCAACCTGTCCCCACCCAGCCCTATCTCTCTAGGTTTGTCTGGTCTGGACACGTCATATAAATTGACTCATAGAACATGTGGCCTTTGTGACTGGCTTCTTTCACTTAGTATATTTTCAAAGTTCATCCGTGTTATAGCATGTACCTTTATATTCCATTATGTATGTGTCTGTACCACATTTTGTTTATCCATTCACCAGCTGGTGGACATTTGGGTTGCTTCACTTTGTGGTTGTTATGAATCATGCTGCTATGAACATTTGTGGGCAAGTTTTACAGGCCAGATCGCTTTCCAAAGTAGCTGCACCATTTTACATTTCCACCAGCATATATGAGAACTCTAGTTTCTCTGCATCCTGCCAACACTGGTTATTGTCCCTCTTTGTGTTTATAGCCCATCTAGTGGGTCATGCTACATCGTTGATGAACTGCCATATACTTGGCTAAATACACATTTTTTTTTTTTTTTTTTTGAGACAGAGTCTCAAGCTATTGCCCTGGGTAGAGTGGCTGTGGTGTCACAGCTCACAGCAAGCTCCAACTCTTGGGCTTAAGCGACTCTCTTGCCTCAGCCTCCCAAGTAGCTGGGATTACAGGCACCCGCCACAATGCCTGGCTATTTTTTTGTTGTAGATGTCATTGTTGTTTGGCGGGCCCAGGCTGGATTCGAACCCGCCGGCTACAGCGTATGTGGCTGGTGCTTTAGCTGCTTGAGCTACAGGTGCGAAGCCCATATTGTTTTTGAGACAGAGTCTCACTTTCTTACCCTCTGTAGAGTGCTATGGCTTGATAGCTCACAGCAACCTCAAGTGATCCTCTTGCCTCAGTCTCCCACATAGGTGGGACTACAGGTGCCTGCCACAATACTCAGCTATTTTTAGAGACAGGGTCTCCCTCTGGCTCAGGCTGGTCTCAAATTCCTGAGCTCAAGCAAGCCACCCTACTCAGCCTCCCAGAGTGCTGGATTACGCATCTGGATTACAGGTGTGAGCCACACATTTTTAAACCACTTGCTAAGAGCAATCCCTGGGAACCAACAGGTTTATAAAAGTTTTCTAATAGTGCTTTCCTAAAGGTTCAGCAGTCTGTTGAGTCATGGCTAGGTTGAATCCAGCTCCAGAAATAATAGGATTTTTCTTTTTAAATCTTTGTTGGTTTAAATGAAACAGCTGTTTAGGTAGTTTAGGTAAAAATTGAGAAGAATTTCATCGACTCAAAAATTTTTCCAAGTCTCTGTTGCACAAGGCCTCAGATGAAAGTCTTTTTTTCTTTTATCAATGCAAGTACAATGCTCCGGCTCACAAATGAAAATAATTACAGAGGTGATCAACTCTTTTATTTTTTGATCCAGTGTTATTATTTTCATAGTTACAGAATTGGCATGTATAGTAATATGGAAACTGGGAACACACATTCCCCCAAGAAGTTCTGAAGATTAAAAAAAATCTGGTTTAGTAGCAGTGCTCCTGTTTCTGGTTCCCATTTCAGTGAAGGGGCGGGATCTTGCGAAGATAACACACCCCTTGTGAAATAAAAATCCTCTTCAAAATGAACATACACTTCTATTTCTTCCAGTAGAGAAGGAAAGCAAGGCATTGTCAGCCAGATGTGTTGAACTTTCTCATGGAGTCACATTCTAAAACCACAAAAAATCTGACTAGTTGCCAGGTATTTCACTGTTTTCAAAGAAAAAGGCATGCCTTCCTATTGTTATTTTGTTTAAGATTTCTGTATAACATTAAGATTCAAAACCACTTAGATACAGGCCTCTCAGTGAGGGTTCACATATTGGAATGCAAAGTGCTTGCTGATAAGGGTCGATATGTTTTAAAAATATTTTCTTTGAAAAATTAAAAACATGGCGTGGCGCCTGTGGTTCAAAGGGGTAGGGCGCTGGCTCCATGTGCCGGAGGTGGTGGGTTCAAACCCAGCTCTGGCAAAAAAAAAAACAAAAACTGCAAAAAAAAAAAAAAAAGAAAAATTAAAAACAAAAAATTCTTATACCTACCACTCAGCTGATGGATATGCCTATTCTGATTATTTCATAAAATAGTAGTCAGCATTTTCTGAATCTTGTTTCAAACTATCTCCTCCCTGCCTTTTTTCTTCTGTGCTTGAGTAATTTAATGCAAATTCAAGATATCGTGTCATTTCACCCATGAATAATGCAGAATACATCTGTAAGTGGCAAAGGTTTTTAATAAACACTACATATACTCTTATCATACTTTAAAAATAGACAATATCCTTTATCATTGTATACTCAGTTCATCGTCAAGTTTCCTTCATGTTTGACAGACTTTGTTTTAAAATTTTATTATTGGAAATTATAGACCTAGACAAAAATGAAGAGAATAGAATGAACCTCCATGTACCTATCAGCTACCTTAGCAATGATCAACTCCAGCTCATTGTTTCACTTATAACCCACATGCTTCTCTCTCTGGCCCCTTATACTTTTTTCCTTTCAATCATATCATTTCTTTTTATTTTTTATTGTGACAACATTCATCTAACATAAAACTTGCCATTTGTACCATCTTAAGGTGTATAATTAAGTGGCATTGAGTAATTCACAGTCTTTTTTTTTGAGACAGTCTTATTATGCCTCCCTCGGTAGAGTGCTGTGTGGTCACAGCTCACAGCAACCTCAATCTCTTAGGCTAAAGCAATTCTCTTGCCTTAGCCTCCCAAGTAGCTGGGACCACAAGTGCCTGCCACAGGCTATTTTTTTGTTGCAATTGTCATTCTTGAATAGCAGGCCCGGGCCGGATTCAAACCTGCCAACCTGGGTGTATGTGGCCGGCACCCTAACCACTGAGTTACAGGTGCCAAGCCTGGATGTTTTATAAGGAATCTAAAACACCATATAATTTCATCCACTTATACTTTAGTATGTATCTTTAAAAGATAAGGACTCTTTTCCTTTAAATGTAACTGTAAGATGATGATCATGCCTGAAAAAATTAAACAATAATTACTTATTATCATAAAACATCCAGCCTGGATTCAAATATCCATTTGTATCATAAATGCTATACATGTATTTTAGTTTGTTTGAATCATGATCTAAATAAGAGACACAGATCATGATTGGATTAAATGCAGCTTAAATCTCTTTTCGTGTAGAGGTTCTCCCTCTATTTCCTTTTCCTCACTTGTCATTTATTTGTTGGAGAGACAAAATTTATTTGTTGCTTAGATAAAATCACAAAGCTTACATAGGAATGCTGTTGTTTGCTTTGGCTGTTTGCTTCTCTGTGGTGGTGTCTAACACATCCCTCTGTCTTCTGTGTTTCCTGCATATTGATTGTTCTTTCTAAACCTACACTGTCCTATATGGTGGCCACTGGCCCCAAGTACTTATTGAACACTTGAACTATGATTAATCCAAATTGAGATGTGCTGTAAGTGCAAAATACACACCAGATTTCAGACTTAGTCCAAAGAAAGGAATATAAACTATCTCATTAATAGTTTTTTTGGTTGATTTCATGATGATATGATATTTTGGCATCTATCGAGTGTAATTATTATTAAAATTAATTTTGCATATTGCTCTTTAGTTGCTTTTAATGTGGCTACTAGAAGATTTAAAGTTACATGTATGGCTTGCATTATATTTCTATTGGACAATGCTGACTTAGAGAGACTTGATGAAATTCAGGTTTGGTTTCTTGGCAATTGTACTTCATAGATAGTGTAGGGTGTGTCCAACCAGAAGCACATAATCTGACTCTTTCTGATCTTAACAGGCATTGATGATCAACATTTGGATCTACTTATTCATTAGAGGTTGCAAAATGGCAATACAGTAGAACCTCCATGTTTGACCACCTCCCTACATTGACCACCTTCTTAAATTGACCTAATTTTCATAGATTGGACATGCACCACAGCTACATATCAGTAGAGTAGGCCTAGTTCCTATGTTGCCCACCTCTGTATGTTGACCAGTTTGTTACCATCCCTTGGGTGGTCAACTTACAGAGGATCTACTGCATTTTGATTTTTGTCCTTTCTTCTGTGTTTATTTGCTGGAACACATATAAAGAGAAACACTCCTTATTTGCCTCATCTATACTGCGTATTTGGTTACTTAGTGGTGTAGATCTATATGGAAGGCAAGGTCAGTGTTTGAGTCTTTTCCTTTATTTATCAATTCTCAAAGTTATCAGTTGGCTCACAAGCCATTGATAGATTTAAAAAATATTTAGCAGTGTTTATTTTTATGTGCTTCTCAGAAAGACTTAAAAAGTTTGCATGGGATGAAGATGAAGGTCTCTAAGCAAATTGAATACCTTCTGTCCCCCAGCTTAATAAATAGCTTGTAGTCTTTAAGAATGACTTTATAAAAAAAGAGAAAGAAAGATTGAGGAACTGCTCCAGATTAAAGGAGACCAAAGAGACATGACAAATAAATGCAACATATGATCCTGGATTGGATCCTGATTGAGGAAAAAAAAAAGGTTTTTTCTTTTACTCTAAATGACATGACTGGGACAAATTGGTAAAAATTAAATAAAGATTGTAGATTAGATGACAGTTACATTCCTGATACTCATGGTAGTTATGCAAGAGAATAACCTTGTGTTTAGGAAATGTACACTGAAGTATTCAGGAGGAAAGGAGTATTATGTCTGCAACTTATTCTCAAATGACTCAGAAAATAATATATAGAAAGAGAGAGAGAATGATAGAGAGAATGTAGTACCATTTGGAAACGCTGGGTTAAAGGTGTACAGGAATTCTCTGTATTGTCTTTGTAATTTTCTGTGAGTCTGAAATCATTGCAAAAAGGAAATAAAATAATGACCAAGAATTTTGAAAATCCTATCTGTTCCCTTCATAAGGTTGTAAATAGATTGGCATTAATTTGAACTCAAAACCATATTAAAAGCACTTTGCAAGACTTGAGAGAGAGAGGGAGAGAGAGAGAGAGAGAGAGACTCTGTGGACAATAGAGAAGTTAGGACCCAGTTCTGTGGTTTAAAATGTGCCTGTAGGCTCGGCACCTGTAGCTCAGTGGCTAGGGCGCCAGCCACATACACCAGAGCTGGCCGGTTCGAACCCAGCCCAGGCCTGCCAAACAACAGTGACAACTACAACCAAAAAATAGCTGGGTGTTGTTGTGGGCACCTGTAGTCCTAGCTACTTGGGAGGCTGAGGCAAGAGAATCACTTAAGCCGAAGAGTTTGAAGTTGCTGTGAGCAGTGACATCACAGCACTCTACCCAAGGGCGACAACTTGAGACTCTGTCTCAAAAAAAAAAGATAAATAAAGGAAATGGATCAATATTTGGAATCACACCCTCTCCCTAGACTTAGCCAGGATGAAATAGACCTCCTGAACAGACCAATTTCAAGCACTGAGATCAAAGAAACAATAAAAAAGCTTCCAACTAAAAAATGCCCTGGTCCAGATGGCTTCACTCCAGAATTCTATCAAACCTTCAAGGAAGAGCTTATTCCTGTACTGCAGAAATTATTCCAAAAAACTGAGGAAGAAGGAATCTTCCCCAACACATTCTATGAAGCAAACATCACCCTGATACCAAAACCAGGAAAAGACCCAAACAAAAAGGAGAATTTCAGACCAATCTCACTCATGAACATAGACGCAAAAATTCTCAACAAAATCCTAGCCAATAGATTACAGCTTATCATCAAAAAAGTCATTCATCATGATCAAGTAGGCTTCATCCCAGGGATGCAAGGCTGGTTTAACATACGCAAGTCTATAAACGTTATCCACCATATTAACAGAGGCAAAAATAAAGATCACATGATCCTCTCAATAGATGCAGAAAAAGCATTTGATAAAATCCAGCATCCTTTTCTAATTAGAACTCTGAAGAGTATAGGCATAGGTGGCACGTTTCTAAAACTGATTGAAGCTATCTATGACAAACCCACAGCCAATATTTTACTGAATGGAGTAAAACTGAAAGCTTTTCCTCTTAGAACTGGAACCAGACAAGGTTGTCCTCTGTCACCTTTACTATTCAACATAGTGCTGGAAGTTCTAGCCAATACAATTAGGCAAGACAAGGAAATCAAGGGAATCCAAATGGGAGCAGAGGAGGTCAAACTCTCCCTCTTTGCTGACGACATGATCTTATACTTAGAGAACCCCAAAGACTCAACCACAAGACTCCTAGAAGTCATCAAAAAATACAGTAATGTTTCAGGATATAAAATCAATGTCCACAAGTCAGTAGCCTTTGTATACACCAATAACAGTCAAGATGAGAAGCTAATTAAGGACACAACTCCCTTCACCATAGTCTCAAAGAAAATGAAATACCTAGGAATATACCTAACGAAGGAGGTGAAGGACCTCTATAAAGAAAACTATGAAATCCTCAGAAAGGAAATAGCAGAGGATATTAACAAATGGAAGAACATACCATGCTCATGGATGGGAAGAATCAACATTGTTAAAATGTCTATACTTCCCAAAGCTATCTACCTATTCAATGCCATTCCTATCAAAGTACCTACATCGTACTTTCAAGATTTGGAAAAAATGATTCTGCGTTTTGTATGGAACTGGAAAAAACCCCGTATAGCTAAGGCAGTTCTTAGTAACAAAAATAAAGGTGGGGGCATCAGCATACCAGATTTTAGTCTGTACTACAAAGCCATCGTGGTCAAGACAGCATGGTACTGGCACAAAAACAGAGACGTAGACACTTGGAATCGAATTGAACACCAAGAAATGAAACTAACATCTTACAACCACCTAATCTTTGATAAACCAAACAAGAACTTACCTTGGGGGAAAGACTCCCTATTCAATAAATGGTGTTGGGAGAACTGGATATCTACATGTAAAAGACTGAAACTGGACCCACACCTTTCCCCACTCACAAAAATTGATTCAAGATGGATAAAGGACCTAAACTTAAGGCATGAAACAATAAAAATCCTCCAAGAAAGCATAGGAAAAACACTGGAAGATATTGGCCTGGGGGAAGACTTCATGAAGAAGACTACCATGGCAATTGCAACAACAACAAAAATAAACAAATGGGACTTCATTAAACTGAAAAGCTTCTGTACAGCTAAGGACACAATAACCAAAGCAAAGAGACAACCTACACAATGGGAAAGGATATTTGCATATTTTCAATCAGACAAAAGCTTGATAACCAGGATCTATAGAGAACTCAAATTAATCCACATGAAAAAAGCCAACAATCCCTTATATCAATGGGCAAGAGACATGAATAGAACTTTCTCTAAAGATGACAGACGAGTGGCTAACAAACATATGAAAAAATGTTCATCATCTCTATATATTAGAGAAATGCAAATCAAAACAACCCTGAGATATCATCTAACCCCAGTGAGAATGGCCCACATCACAAAATCTCAAAACTGCAGATGCTGGCGTGGATGTGGAGAGAAGGGAACACTTTTACACTGCTGGTGGGACTGCAAACTAGTACAACCTTTCTGGAAGGAAGTATGGAGAAACCTCAAAGCACTCAACCTAGACCTCCCATTCGATCCTGTAATCCCATTACTGGGCATCTACCCAGAAGGAAAAAAATCCTTTTATCATAAGGACACTTGTACTAGACTGTTTATGGCAGCTCAATTTACCATTGCCAAAATGTGGAAACAGCCTAAATACCCACCAACCCAGGAATGGATTAACAAGCTGTGGTATATATATACCATGGAATACTATTCAGCTATTAAAAAAAATGGAGACTTTACATCCTTCGTATTAACCTGGATGGAAGTGGAAGACATTATTCTTAGTAAAGCATTACAAAAATGGAGAAGCATGAATCCTATGTACTCAATCTTGATATGAGGACAATTAATGACAATTAAGTTTATGGGGGGGGAAGCAGAAAGAGGGATGGAGGGAGGAGGGTGGGGCCTTAGTGTGTGTCACACTTTATGGGGGCAAGACATGATTGCAAGAGGGACTTTACCTAACAATTGCAATCAGTGTAACTGGCTTATTGTACCCTCAATGAATCCCCAACAATAAAAAAAAAAAAAAAGAGGGACTTTACCTAACAAATGCAATCAATGTAACCTGGTGCTTTGTACCTTCAATGAATCCCGAACAATAAAAAAAAAAATTAGAAAAAAAAAAAGATAAATAAAATGTGCCTGTAAGTTCTTCGACATTCCTTTCTAGAGAAGAAGCTCCATTCCCCTTTCTTGAGTGTGAGCTGGACTTAGTAATATGTGTGTTTCTAACAAAATGACAAGCGTGTCACTCCTGAGACTAGGTCATAAAAGGCCGTATGGCTGCAGAAGCACTCTCTCTTGGATCATTAACTCTGGGTTCAGAAGCCATGAGGCCACTAAGGTAGCCTTGTGGATAGCGACATAAGGAGGAACTGAGGCTTCCTGCCAACAGCCATGTCAATGAGGCATCTTGGAAATGGCTCCTCCAGCCCAGCAGGCCTTTTAGATAACGGCAGCCCTGGCGGACAGCTTGACTGCAACTTCCTGAGAGACCCTGAGCCAGAGCCACTCAGCTAAGTCACTCTTGAGTTCCTGGCCCTCAGAAACTGTGAGATAATAAATGTTTGTTGTTCAGGTTGCTGTTATGTAGCAATGGATGACTAATACAATTCCTGTTTCTTAAGCACCTTGAAATCATGCTTCTTGAACCACTGCCTAAATGTAAAACCTTTTCCACTGGATTCTGATATATAAATATGAGTAGATGCAGAGAGGAGCATTTCCAAGACACAACCAAATCTACATTGTTACTTTGGAAACTATTATTTATGAGATTGTGGTACTTGCTCAGAAGTCATCAGAAAGCCACTAAACTAAAGCTTTCAGTGACTGGCTGGCACTCCCAGAGAAGAGAATTAAAGATAGGAGTAAAAATTTAAAATAAGAGCTGCTCGGGAGGCTGAGGCAAGAGAATCGCGTAAGCCCAAGAGTTAGAGGTTGCTGTGAGCCGTGTGACGCCACGGCACTCTACCGAGGGCGGTACAGTGAGATTCTGTCTCTACAAAAAAAAAAAAAAAAAAAAAATTAAAATAAGACACAACATCATGAAAGTAGGCTTAAACTAGGAGATTTAGTGGTAAAAGAAAACATAAGCCTCTTATGAAAGGAAATCTTGGAAGAATACTTTGCCACTGTGTTTCTAGCATTTTCCAGGCAATTCTGATCCTTCCCTTGATTGAAATCAGTGATCATTTATTGAGGATCAGATGGGTAAGACATGCTCCTTGTCTTCGAAAAGCTACTACTTGTGAGGGTAGGACCCGTAGCTCAGTGGGTAGGGCGCGGGCCACATACACTGTGGCTGGTGGTTTGAACCCGGCCCAGGCCTGCTAAAAACAACAATGACAACTGCAACAACAAAAATAAAACTATAGCTAGATGTTGTGGCGGGCACCTGTAGTCCCAGCTACTTGGGAGGCTGAGCCAAGAGAATGGCTTAAACCCAGGAGTTTGAGGTTGCTGTGAGCTGTGACGTCATAGCACTATATCCAGGGCGACAGCTTGAGACTCGGTCTCAAAACAACAAAAAAAAGCTACTTGGAAATATCCCTGACTGTGAAAGAAAAATGTTTCACACTCATTGTTCTTATTTAGTTCCTTTGTTTATTTCTGTGGTTCTGTATTTAAGAAGCAGCTCTCTTATTTATTTATTTATTTATTTTCTTTTTTTTTATTAAATCATAGCTGTGTACATTGATATGATCATGGGGCATCATTCACTAGCTTCACAGACCGTTTACCAAGTTGCACATACTCTCTTATTTAAAATGTATCTCCAGGGAGAACTTTTGCACCAGGAAGAGGAAGGGTACATGCTCAAGAGTTACAGTTCACAGAGCAGGCATCACTGTCGAGGTAAATCAGTTAACTGGAATTGTGATTTATGTACCTGCACTCTCCTGTGGGTTGTGACACCCCCAAAGAAGTGATAAATGCATTTCTGGCCTTGCAAGGCTGTGAATCCAATCCCTGATGACCCAGCAGCCACATCAACTTAGTTAAAGTAGAAGAGGGGAGGAAACAAAAGTGAAGAATGAGACTACAATCTATATTTACCATAAAAGGATTCTGTTTGCTGTGCTGGGTAGCAGTCTTTGTTTATTGAATCTAGTTCTATATAGACTCAGCTGAGAGCACTTAAATATTTACAGATTGGCTTGCACTGTGCATGCTTTTTCTATGATATGTGGATCATATTACTCTCTGCTGTAAAATCCTGGCTCATGTTGGGTTCTTTGGAAGCTGAGATGGGGATTTTTGTGTCAGTGCTTTGGTAGAGGAGAGCTCTCAGGAGATGGCAGGGGAAGGAATCAGGCTGGTGCTGGAGAAAGATCTAGGCAAGGAAGTGGTCTCAGCTGGCTAGTTCCCTCAGCCTGATCCCGTGGGCTACTCTAGAAAATGATTGGAACCCCAGAATTGGTCCCACCTTGAGGCAAGGGATGGGGCTTTTATATCTTCATGGTTATTGGGCATTGCCTGTGGGACGTTCCATGGGTGGCTGTGGAGGTGTAACCTCCCCTAAGCGACTCTAGTTTGGCTAGGGCAAGTGTCCAAAAAAGGGAGTAGGTATGAGTCATTAGCAGATGACACTCACTGATGGGTGCATCACCTGGTGGAGGGAATATTGGCAGTAATCCAACAGTTCCTACCCTGAAATGTTCTCATGGTATTTATGGCAGTCTGGCCAGATACCCCCTAAACTAATTTCTTCTTCCTCAGTACACAGCTTGACTACATTTCCAAGCCTCTTTTGCATATGGTGTGGCCATATGACTCATTTCTAATCAACGCAAAGCAGGAAGAAGTGATTTGCACTACTTCTGGTCCATAAACCCCCCTGTTTAAGCAATCTTCCATGACCTACTTTTTCAGTTCTTCTGAGTTCTCTCTTTCTTTTTTTAAATTTTTTAATTAATATTAAATAATAGCTGTGTACATTAATGCGATCATGGGGCACCATACACTGGTTTTATAAACAGTTTGACACATTTTCATCACACTGGTTAACATAGCCTTCCTGGAATTTTCTTAGTTATTGTGTTAAGACATTTATATTCTACATTTACTAAGTTTCACATGTACCCTTGTAAGATGCATCACAGGTGTAATCCCACCAATCACCCTCCCTCTGCCGATCCTCCCCACTCCCTCCCCTCCCTCTCCCCCTTCCCCATATTCTTAGGTTATAACTGGGTTATAGCTTTCATATGAAAGCCATACATTAGTTTCATAGTAAGGCTGAGTACATTGGATACTTTTTCTTCCATTCTTGAGATACTTTACTAAGAAGAATATGTTCCAGCTCCATCCATGTAAACATGAAAAAGGTAAAGTCTCCATCTTTCTTTAAGGCTGCATCATATTCCATGGTGTACATATACCACAATTTATTAATCCATTCGTGGATCGATGGGCACTTGGGCTTTTTCCATGACTTAGCAATTGTGAATTGGGCTGCAATAAACATTCTGGTACAAATATCTTTGTTATAATGTGATTTTTGGTCTTCTGGGTATATACCTAGTAGAGGAATTATAGGATTGAATGGCAGATCTATTTTTAGATCTCTAAGTGTTCTCCAAACATCTTTCCAAAACGAATGTATTAATTTGCATTCCCACCAGCAGTGCAGATATGTTCCCTTTTCTCCACAACCACGCCAACATCTCTGGTCTTGGAATTTTGTGATATAGGCTAATCTTACTGGAGTTAGTGGTATCTCAAAGTAGTTTTGATTTGCATTTCTCTGATGATTAAAGATGATGAGCATTTTTTCATATGTCTGTAGGCTGTGTGCCTGTCTTCTTCAGAGAAGTTTCTCTTCAAGTCCCTTGCCCAGCCTGCGATGGGATCACTTGTTCTTTTCTTGCTTATATGTTTGAGTTCTCTGTGGTGGGTTCTCTCTTTCTTTCCCCCCAATTTGCTAGATGCAGAAGATGTGGTGGAGGGGGGCTTTGGGGTCCTTAGGGAGGGAGGAGCTATCAGACAGTGTTGTGGATGGACACAAAGAAAACTATCTTTTTACCACAGACTCTTATTGGACTGTGACATGAGCAGGAAATAAATACACCGATTTATTATATTAACCCACTGAGATTTGTGGGTTGTTAGCCTCCCCTGACTCATTCACTGAACATGCCATTTTTTTCAGAAACACAAAAACCTATGGAAAATTTGATTTTCAGAGTTCTATCAATTTAATCAATCATAATCCTTGCTCAACTCTGTGATGACTAAAGTGCTGAATACCTGAATTAAGAATTTTTCTTAGTCCTTTAAAAAATAGAAAGAAAGCCGTAACAAAATAAAGTTCTGATGGTCCATTTGAGTAATATGGGTAATTTTAAAAAGCACCATGAAACTATATGGCCAGGAAAATTATTATCCATACTCCTGTTCTGGGAACAAAGCAGGAAGCTGCTTTCCCAAGGTTAACAAGTAGTGAGAACTGTTGGCTCCAGTTTTTCTGACGTAACGATTGGGTTTTACCAGTGCACAGAAAACTTTTAATGTTTCTGCACAGCCATTCCGAGGGCTACCAAAGGCTTAATTCCACATGGAGAGGCAAACTGTCTGACACCTTATATAAGAGAGCAGCAGGGCTTCTGAAAACAACTGTTTGTTGCTTGTCAACAGCCACCTTCTCAATTTGTCAGGCTTTTGCTTGAGAGGATGGAGCTGGTATAGGAAGGCAGAGGGTACATGATCACACACACACACACATACACACACACACCCACCCCATGTGGGTGCAGAGTATAATTTCACCAAAGTTCCAAACTGGTTTTATGGGAGACGGTAACTCGCAGGATTCCATTGTCATTAGTAGTTTGTAGGGCATATGGGAGTTTAAGAGCCCTAACCTCTCTCCTTCTGGATGAGATCAGAACTAATTGGGTGAGGTCCATGTGAACATCAGCACCATTGTTGCTGGAGTTGGGTTGGAGATCAGACTGGCTTCATGTCCACAATCAGGCTGCTTCTTACTTTCTCTACCCCCTTCCTTCCCCAGCTCAGAGAGATTCTACAAAACAGACCCATTCCTGGGATGCTGCAAGGAAATTGCTGTCTTATAACCATCAAGTCCTGCAAGTGGGAACAGACAGAGGTCTCAAACCACGTGTGATTTTCGGGTGGAATCAGGGGTAGAGTGAAGCAGAGTCAAGTCCCCTCTGAGGGCAGCAGAACTCCTGAGGGCAGTGTTAGAAGGGCGGAGGGTGGGGGGAGAAAGAGAGAGACAGAAAGAGAGAGAGAGAGGATATGAATCGTTTGTACAACCAGGGAAGGCCATGGACAGAGGCTTTTCACACCTGTATACCTCATAACAAAACTCTCACAAAAAGCTGAGAGAAACTCTCAAAACTCTCACAAAACTGCAAACTTGCACAAAGGCCATCACAATCTTACACAAATTTTTTCCCCCAAGGTTATCTGCCCAGCAACTGCCTGTCCAACCTCAGACTGGCATCACTCTTGTTGTTGATCCTTATAGCGGAGGATAATCTTTTCAAAGCATTTATGAAATCCTCCTCATTTTTCCTCAAAAGCCTTTGTCTACCTTTGCTTCCCTGAATACACACATAGTTTACCACTGCCCACCATAGTCCCGCCGCGATGTCCTATTCCCAGATAAACATCATTTTCTTTTAGAGAGCCTCTCTGTTATTTAGGTTGACAGCTACATGGTATAGCTTATTGTTCCCCAGCTACAAACCTAGATGGCGTGTTACTGCCCTGAACACTGTAGGAGGAACACAAAAGTAAGTATTTTCATTTTTGTTATTTTGAGACAGGGTCTTGCTCTGTCACCCAGGCTGGAGTGCAGTGGCGCTATCATAGCTCACTGTAACCTCAAACTCCTGGGTTCAAATGATCCTCTGCCTCAGCCTCCCCAGTAGCTAGGCCTACAGGTGCCCACCATTACATCCAGCTAACTTAAATGTTTTTCTTTTAGAGCTGGTGTTTAGCTATGTTGCCCAGCTGGTCTTGGATGCCTGGCTTCAAGAGATCCTCCCACCTCAGCCTTCAAGAGTGCTGGGATTCCAGGGGTGAGCCACCACACCCAGCCCCACAATGGTAAGTATTTGTGTATCTAAACATATCCAAACATAGAAAAGGTATA
Source organism: Nycticebus coucang (assembly GCF_027406575.1). NCBI lineage: Eukaryota > Metazoa > Chordata > Mammalia > Primates > Lorisidae > Nycticebus > Nycticebus coucang. Next base: position 15,420,908 of record NC_069804.1, read on the forward strand.
AAAATGTGATATTATAATCCTATGGGACCACTGTCATATCATTGACTGAAATGTCATTATCTGGTGCATGACCGTATCTCAATATCACTCGTGAAAATTCCAAAGCCCAGAGAAACCAAGCAGAATTCTCCATACTCTCCCCCCAGGTGACCTGTAAATCTGTTACAGGTATAAGAAAATATTAGGTCTTAATACTTTAGAACAAAGGTTGGCAAATTTTTTTCTGTAAAGGGCCAGATAATAAATATTTTAGGCTTTGTATGTTACATAGTCTCTGTTACAATGATTCACCTCTGCAGTCCTAGTGCTCAAACAACCATAGGCGGTTCATAAATAAATGGGTGTGGCTGTGTCCTAATAAAACTTTACTGAAGGACACTGAAATGTGAATTTCATATAATTTTCATGTGTTATGAAATATATCCAGGGCACAGAAAGCACTAATATTTTCAACCATTTAAAATGTGTAAAAATCCATCTCAACTTGTGAGCCACAGGAAGCAGGCAGCGGTCCACATTGGCTCTGCTTTGCTGATCTCTGCTTTAGAATCCTCCTCCCTATAGGTAACCAGGGACTTGTTCTGAGTTTGTTAAGCTGTGGTCTTCATGTGGAGCTTTGATACTGGATTTAACAGGAAAAAAATAACTTAAAGAGTGTCTCTTGACTATCCCTGAAAATATGATCATTCTGGCTTTTCTGGCCATGATGGAGCCAAAACAAGTGTATAAGCTTAGAACCACAAAAGGTATAAAGAAATTCTCTTCTGGAAGGTTCTTGTTTACTGTCAGCCTTAAGGGATATGAGTGTTTCTAGTTTCTACATTCTTATCTGTATTCATGTTGAAGTTCGACAACTAATTCTTGCTTTAAAATAAACTGTTGTAGAAATAAAGAACTGTACTTTGCATTCCATAGATATGAAAATATTTTTATAAATGCCATTTTTTCCTCTTGTGTTCTTGGTTGGATATGCTGTTCTTACTGCTGTTGGACCTGTCTGCCTTTGCCCCTTGACAGCTTTAGTCTAGTATCCTGGAAACCTCCAGAGGTTATCTTCCCTCCTGACCCAGTGTGCTGTTCCTTGCTCATTATTTCCTTGCCATCAAGTCTCTGGGGCTCCTCCTGTCCTGTCCTACCCAGTCTCAGTCAACAACCATCTCAGGCCTCTTCATCAAGCCTTATTGGCTGAGCTCAGGGTCATGGCTTTTCTCTCCTCTCTACACTCCCACAGCATTTTGCCTGTGGTACACAATTTAGCACTTAGCTATGTATCGTATTTCATTTGTCTTTATTTATAGTGTTAGTTTTGTCTTTTCCTGGGAGGCTCCTTGAAAGCAACATATCTTGTATTTTTAAAAAATTCCCTAAATACTCTAGTTGGGACACTGTTCTACCAAAAAATATGTGGTCTGATAATGAAGTTCTGGGACTAATTCTAGAAAAAGTGCTACCGACCTCATTGCTAAATATCACTATGATCACCAGAAGGCCAAGGGGAGTACTTTGAAGGTGATATTTGGCGATGAGGTACATAGTACTTTTCCTAGGATGAATTCATGAACTTCATTGTCAGACCTTGTACAAAACAGCTCTGATGGCCATTACAGAAAAGGAGTTCCAAAATTGCTTTCAAGGGTGAACTAGGCACTGGCTTTCCATAGGGAGTATTTCAAAGGTGTCTGTAGTGATATTCAGCAATAAAATACGTAGCACTTTTTTTTTTCTTTTTTCGTATGTAGCACTTTTTCTAGGATGGAGTTCATGAACTTCATTGTCTGATTAAGTTGTCTGGTATTGATTGTTTCACTGATGGATTGATAGGCACGGATGTGAGACTTGCTGCCCATCTCTGTAATGTCTGGTGCTTAATAAATATCTGTCAATTTTATTGAACTAAGTTGAAAATAAAGATCAGTTCCAAATCTGGTATTCAGTTGGGCAAAGCATACCATCTCTGCATTCATTTTCTCATCCACAAAATGGAGATAAAAATGTCTTTCCAACCTACCTCAAAGAGTTACTGAGGCTTAAATAAGACGTGTACAAAAGTGTTTTGAAAGCTTTGCAGCTCCCCACCCCACTATATAAATTTTAGGGACTATTATACCTCACATTTCTTTTCGCAGAAGTCACAGGGAAAACTAGAGTTTGGTGTTTACCACACACTCTAACTTCTGTTGGAATGATGGGCCATGCTCTGGGAAATCTGAGTACAACTGGAAAGGTAGGAAGAGAATAAATTATGCCTTGGCTTGTAGTTTTCCTTTGAAGTTGTTACAGCTTTGGAGAATACAAAGGATTTTGAAATGGAAATTCCTAAGCTATTTTGTTTTTTTGCTGCTCCTAATTTACATACCTTCCTGTACTCTTATATCCAAGCCTACTGCTGTCTTAGTTCTCTCATGGCAGTTTGGAAGCAAAATGTGGTATTAGGAAGATTTAGGGAACAGATGAGAGCTTCTTGCTTCTGGAGTGGATCCTTTCCTCTATTTCATTTCTTCAGATTCCAAAAGGGAAATGTTACTTTGGTCATCATTGAGGTTGACAGTTTTCCTTTTATCTTCTTACATATCTATCCTGCCCTTTCCTTTTTATTCCTCCCTTTTTGTCTTTACCCATGTTATGATATTTTTCCTCTCCCTCTCTCTTCCTCTCCTTGGCCCTTATTTTAGTTGACTATAGTAGCAAAGCATAAATGACCATTAGCAGTATGTATTTCTTGAGATGGTTTTCACTGTTTGTCTTTAACCTTTGACTGCAAACCACGCCTCTCTGCCTTCAATACAAGATGTTCCTTTGGTGCGAAGATACTTGTAGGTGTTGTTCATTTTGCAAACAAAAACTTGACGCATGTTACTGTTATTTTATCTGACTTAAGTCTGTAAGCATCATATGTATGCTTCATTCTCAACATTTTTCACAGTTGTACCTGAAATAACTGAAGCCAATTATTAGGTGATTATTGATTAGCAAGAAACAAAAGAACATCCAGTAGCTCGCCTCAATTGGCACCTTACATTTCTGAGCACTTCACTGTCAAAGGGTTAATAAAAATAAAATGATGTAGGGTGAAAGTTTTATGTATCTCTTTATTAATGTGCATTCTAAAATGTATTTAACATTTTTGTTGATACATAATAATTTCACATATTTATGGAGTACGTGTGATCTTTTGATATATGAATACAAGAATCAAATTAGGCTATTTAGAACATTCATCACCTTGAACATTTAACATAGCTTTGATTTTGGAATATTTCAAATCTTCTAGCTATTTTGAAATATGCAATACATTGTTGACTGTAGTCACCCTACTGTGCTTTCAACTACTAGAATTTATTCCTTCCATCTAACTGTATTTTTGTACCCATTAACCAACCTTTCTTCATCATCTCCCCCTTCCCAGATTCTGGTAACTATTATATAATTCTACTCTTTACGTCCACAAAATCAACATTTTGAGCTCATATGAGTGAGAACATTCAACATTTCTTTTTCTGTGCTTGGCTTATTTCATCGAACATAATGACCTCCAGTTTCATCTATGTTGCTGCCAATGAAAGGATTTCATTTTTTTGATAGCTGAAAAGTGTTCCCTTGTGCATATTTCTTTACCATTCATCTGTTCATGGACATTTAGGCTGATTCCATATCTTGGCTATTGTGAATAGTGCTGTAATAAACAGGAGGGTTCAGGTGTCCCTTTGATGTAATGATTTTCTTTCCTTTGGATAAATACCCACTAGTGGGATTGATGGATCATATATATATATATTTTTTGAGACAGTGTAACCATGTCGCCCTCGGTAGAATGCCGTGGTGTCACAGCTCATAGCAACCTCAAACTCTTGGGCTTAAGCAATTCTCTTGCCTCAGCCTCCCAAGTAGCTGGGACTATAGGCGCCTGCCACAGTGCCCAGCTATTTTTTTGTTGCGGTTTTTTTTTTTAAGACAGAGTCTTACTATGTCACCCTTGGTAGAGTGCCGTACTGTCATAGCTCACAGCAACCTCAAACTCTTGGGCTTAAGAGATTCTCTTGCTTTAGCCTCCCAAGTAGCTGGGACTATAGGTGCCCGCCACAATGCCTGGCTTTTTTTTTTTTTTTTTGGTTGTAGTTGTCATTGTTGTTTGGCAGGCCCGGGCTGGATTTGAACCTGTCAGCTCTGGTGTATGTGGCTGGTGCCTTAGCCACTGAGCTACAGGTGCTGAGCCATTGTTGCAGTTGTTATTGTTGTTTAGCAGGCCTGGGCTGGGTTCGAACCCACCAGCCCCGAGTATGTGGCCAGCACCCTAACCAGTGCCCTACAGGCGCTGAGCCCTTTTTTTTTTTTTTTATTCTACATTTAGTAAGTTTCACATGTACCCTTGTAAGATGCACCGTAGGTGTAATCCCACCTATCACCTTCCCTCTGCCCATGCCCCCCTCCCTCCTCTCCCTTTCTCCCTTCCCCATATTCTTAGGTTATAACTGGGTTATAGCTTTCATATGAAAGCCATAAATTAGTTTCATAGTTGGGCTGAGTACATTGGATACTTTTTTTTTTTTGAGACAGGGTCTCGCTTTGTTGCTTGGGTTAGAGTACAGCGGTGTCATCATAGCTCGCTGCAACCTTAAACTGCTGGGCTCAAGCAATCTTCCTCCTTCAGCCTCCTGTATAGCTAAGACTACAGGTGTGCACCACCATGCCCAGCTAATTTTTAAAATTTTTGTAGAGATAGGGTTTCCCTGTGTTGTTTAGGCTGGTCTCAAACTCTTGGACCAAAGCAATACTCCTGCCTTGGCCTCCCAAAGTGATAGGATTACAGATGTGAGCCACCATGCCTCTATTTTTAGTTTTTTGAGAAACCTCCATACTGTTTTCCCTAATGACTGCACAAATTTACATCTCCACCAACAGAGTTTAAGAGTTTCCTTTCCTCTTATATGTGGAGTGAGACGATATTGTGGTTTTAATTTGAATTTCCTTGATGATTAATGATTTTGAGCATTTTTCCATATACCTGTTAGCCATTTGTATATCTTCTTTTGAGAAATGTATATTCAGATCATTTGCCAACTTTAAATTTTTTTTTTTGCTGTTATGTTCCTTGTATACCCTGGACATTAGTCTTTTGTTGGATGAATAGTTTGCAAATATTTTTTCCTGTTCTGCAGGTTGTTTTTATTACTCTTTTGATGTTTTGATGTTTCGTTTGCAGTACAGAAACTTTTTACTTTAATATTATCCCACTTATCTATTTTTGTTTTTGCTGCCTTTGCTTTTAAGGTCTTAGTCATAAGAATCTTTGCCCACAATATCCTGCAGCATTTTCTTTCTTTCTTTTTTTTCCGTAGAGACAGAGTCTCACATTTTTTTTTTTTTTTTGCACTTGGTAGAGTGCCATGGTGTCAACAGCTCACAGCAACCTCCAACTCCTGGGCTTAAGTGATTCTCTTGCCTCAGCCTCTGGAGTAGCTGGGACTACAGGCGCCTGCCACAACGCCCGGCTATTTTTTGGTTGTAGTTCAGCCGGGGTCAGGTTTGAACCCACCACCCTCGGTATATGGGGCCGGCGCCCTACACACTGAGCCACAGGCGCCGCCCAGCATTTTCTTAGTGTTATCTTCTAGTAGTTTCATAGTTTTGGGTCTTATGTTTTAGTCTTTGATCCATTTTGAGTTGATTTTTGTATGTAGTGAAAAACAGAGGTCTAGTTTTTTTCTTCTGGATATGGATATCCAGTTTTCCTTGCATCATTTATTGAAGAGACTGTTATTTCCCCAGTGTATATTCACGGTGCCTTTGTTGGCTGTAAATACTTGGAATTATTTGTGAATTCTCTATTCTGTTCCATTGTTATATTTGTCTGTTTTTATACCAAACCATGCTGTTTGGGTTGCTAAAGCTTTGCAATATATTTTGAAGTTAAGTAATGTAATGCCCCAGCTTTTTCTTTTTGCTCAAGATTGCTTTGGTTATTCCAGGTCTTTTGTGGTTCCCTATGAATTTTAGGATTGTTTGTTCTATTTCTTTCTTTCTTTTTTTTTTTTTAGAGACAGAGTCTCACTTTATTGCCCTGGGTAGAGTGCCGTGGGGTCACACTGCTCATAGCAACTCCAACTCCTGGGCTTAGGTGATTCTCTTGCCACAGCCTCCCGAGTAGCTAATTTTTTGATGCAGTTCGGCCAGGGTCGGGTTTGAACCCACCACCCTCGGCATATGGGCCTGGCGCCCTACTCACTGAGCCACAGGCACCACCTGTTTGTTCTATTTCTGTGAAGAAAGTCACTGGTATTTTGATAGAGATTGAATTGACTATGTAGATTGCTTTAAACAGTGTGGTCTTTTTTTTTTTTTTAACAATATTAATTCTTCTGATCCATGAGCATGGGATGTCTTTCCATTTGTTTGCATCCTCTTCAATTTCTTTATCATTTGTTTTTGTAATTTTCCTCGTAATCCTGGATTGGCTTTTTGTCATTTGCCTTAGTGTTTCCCAGAGGCTCGATGTATATATTTTTGCAACTCTTTCCAGGAACAATGACGTTTAAAAAGAGAATATTTGGAAAAGAGGTGCACCTAATGCAGGCCTGATGCTGGAATTTTCAGTGCTGTGATGGGGCATTTTTCTTCTAGTAGTTCTTTTGGAAACTTTCTCTTGAAAGTGGCTACAGCATTAGCCAGGGAGGAGCAAGTACACTGGAAAAATATAGTGTGCTTTAGAATAGGGAGGAATGGGTAGAGAGGAGGCACATGGACAGGGATATAAAGATGTAGGTTCTAGTGTTGACTTTTGGTGTGAACTTGGACAAGTTTTGTAGTTTTTTTTTTAAATACTTGTTTTCCTACTAAAAGAAATGTTCCTTTTGGAGGGTGAGGATGTCCTCCCTTACTGAGGTATTTTCAGACCCTAGCGTATAAATCTGCTACATAGTAGATATTCAAGTAGTGTTGGATGAAATGAAGGTGAACACAGCAGTTTCCTCATGTGTAAAACCAGGGCTTGTACCAAATGATCTGCAAAAGGGTCTTTTTATACTCTTATTACTTTAGTATGTAAGAGTAACTAATGTTTTTCCTTATGAGAGCTCAAGTCCAGGTTTGAGCCATGCCCGAGTGGCTAAACCCCATTACTACCCTGAACACTCTGGGGTCAGTGGGACCTTGTTCCCATGGACATCTTTGTCTCCCAGATCTTTAGGACATAAGCAGCACTGATATGGAAGAAAGGAAACCTTATTTTTCATGCCTTGTTCCTTTCCGGGAAAGGGTACAGCAGGGTGTGGCCACCACACCTGCTCCAGCTTCCCAATGAGAAACCGCCACAGCCTTCCCCCACCCCACCCCGAAAAGCGCTGTTCTCCAGGTGGGTATTGATGCCCTCTTCCCAAACTGGTCGGAGAGAGCCAAAGACTCCTCTCCCGCGCAGGGTGGGCTTGGAACCGCCGCGGCCCTCGCCCTCCCGGGCTGAGGAGCAGGTGACGGGTCTCAGGCGGGTGGCGCTCTGGGTTAGTTACCTGGCGCGGGGCGGGGCGGGGGCGGGGTCGGGGTGGGATCCGGGGCTACGATTGGGTCGCGCCGCGCCTGTCTCCATGTGCCGCGCGGCGGAGGCACAACATTCAAGCCCGGGGGCGGGGCTGGCGCGCGCCGGGAGGAAGCGGCCGCGCGGCAGCTGCGGGGCGTGGGGGCGGCGGCGGCGGCGGCGGCGGAGACCTAGGCGGTGGCGGCTGAGACTGAGGCGGCGGCATCTCAGCCGAGGAGGGTGCACCCCGGGCACCCTTGCAGACCCCATGGAGGCGGCGGCGGCGGGCGGGGGCTGTGGCACCGGGCCGCCGCCGCTGGTGCTGAGTGAGGGGGAGCAGCAGTGCTACTCCGAGCTCTTCGCGCGCTGCGCCGGCGCCGCGGGCGGGGGACCTGGGTCCGGGCCCCCAGAGGCCGCCAGGGTCGCCCCCGGCACGGCGACCGCGGCAGCCGGTCCGGTGGCCGACCTTTTCCGGGCGTCACAGCTGCCCGCTGAGACGCTGCACCAGGTATGTCCCCGCGCCCCTTGTCCCTGCGGATCTGTGGAGACAATGTCTGTGGGGTCGGAGGTTGTGAATGAGGTGACAGGGTTGCCCCGAGCGACCCAGAGGCCTCGGCCACCTCGCAGAGAGGGGGCTCTGCAGGCGGGGATGGCGGCGACGCCCTTGTCCCCGGGCACACCAGCCTCTGCAGCTCAGCTCCTCTCCCAGTGCTGGGTGTGCTACCCGTCTTCCTTCCCTGAGACCGTCTGACACTCCTTCCTTTCCCCCGGCCATTTCTGGGGTTCTTTAGCTGCCGAGACCCAAAATTTGCCCTGTTCTGGAAGTGGTGTTTGTTTTGGCTGGTGTCTGGTTTAACCTCTGGTTACTGCCCTTGCCTCTCCCTCTCCCGAGTGGGCACTCAGGGTGCCTTGCTGGGATTTGAACTTGAAGGGTGTGTGTGTGTCTATATGGCTCGGAGCCCAGAACTGAATGCTGGCCTTTCTATGTATTTGTGATACATTTGTATGTACTACTACATATATTTCCCCACTACTGTATTTCTGAATATTGGTGTTAAACTGGAAAACCTTAATAACAAGTTGCAGAACAGGGACATGAGACCAAAAGAGGACGTTTTCAAGTCAAAGTTAAGTTTCCCATTTGAGGCTAGAGGTGGACCTCAGAAGTCCACCATGGAGGACAGCTATAGTTTCCCATTTTGTTAGTGCTTGGAAAGTAAGGGGTTTAATAGCCTCCTTCGGGCTGTTCTATACCTGACAGAGGACTAGGAGACTATCCACAGTAGAGGTTGTTTTTGTTTTGTGCTTTCCTTGGAGCTTGGAGAAAGACTATTTGAGAAGTCCTTCGTCTGTCATTTAATGTCACCAGCATTTCTTGGTGATGAGATTGTTTAGGTACAAAATGTGAAATGAAGCTTTTCTTAAAAGCAGTAGTATGCAAGTTATTAGCACCAATTGACTGTTTATGGTGGTGAGTGGTATTTTAAAATCTAGTTCCAAAGGAGTTACTAGGGTTTTATGGTTCACTTGGAACATCATTCTGTTTGTAGGTATTTTTTTTTAATCACTTAAGGCTGCATTTTATACTGCTAGAGCATGCATAGGCCTATGTTTGTGAGCATAACTTTAGCACTCTGTAATCTTTCACCTTTTCAAATATAGGATTTCTGAAAACATAACTATAACAGCAGTCATAGAAGTTAGTATGGCTGTTTGTCCCCTAAGATGTCCTTGGTATGTAGACAATTCTACCACTGCTGCTGAGCAGTTAAGCTGGACCAGGTAAAGAGAAAGTGTCCTAAAACACAATCTGTGACTATTACGTGAGGCCCTCAGAATCCTTCTAAGCACAATTTATTAAATGTTGTAGCCACTTCCCAGCTGAAAGAGGAATAACTAAGTGACTGAGGCTATGTAGCAAGTAACAGCTGGGTACCTGGTAAGGCTTATTTTGTTGTCAGTAATATATCAGATGTGAAAAGAGGAGGTGAACATATTCGATCTAAATATATTGGTTGATGCTTCTTCAGAATTTGGGATGAGGCTTTCCTGGTGTTGGAGCCCACACTTTTGTAAGGTACACATGATTTAGAAAGAACCCAAGGCACAGTGTCTTTGCATAAATGAGATTATATATTTGAGGTCCAGTTGAAAACTCTTTGCAAAAGACTGTTTCCGATGCTGGCAAAAGGGGATGCCCCTAGAAGATTGCTTGGAGTAAATCTCTCAGAGCTTTAAGCTCCCTTATTCAGCTCAGCAGAACAGAACACATCCTTTTCCTTTGACCTAACAAAATCACAGTAACCTGATATTCTTGGTATTGGTGAAAAAGAACATTGAAGGCATCCCGGACAAGAAAAAGTAATTCTAAGAGTCAGCAACTGGCAGGGATTTAATTTTTACCTACCACTTTGATGGGGTGGGTATGTTTGCTCCTTTCACCTACTTTGCATCACCCCATCAGTGTATTAGCCATTAAAAAAAAAAAAAACAAATGTGGATGTTTTTACTCTTTCCCTGTTAAACAGGAACCTGTACGTTTAGATTTAAGTGGCCCAACAGGTATAACTGCTCAAATCATGGAGGTACTAATCAGCCCTGGTAGTTTCTATGGAAACAGCCAGGTTTTCTTCTTAATAAGCATATAATTAACATTACCATAATCTTCCAGGAAGGGTGAGAATCTTACCATCTTAGCAGGAGTAAATTTTCTATAAAAATATGTAATTCTATCTGCTCCTTGGAGTAAAATTAAACCACTACACCTGTTACTTTGTTATGGAAATAAACATACAGAGTTATCTTGGGAAAGTTTTTTTCCAGGTGATTGATATAGATCTATATCTGTATATATATGTGAATATGTGGTATATATATAATCTCTACATGTTTTTAATAGACTTTTTTTCAGATCAGTTTTAGATTCATAGCAAAATTGAGCAGAGAGTACAGAGCATTTCTGTATACCCCTTTGCCTACCCTCCCCTACTGTCAACATCTTGCACCAGAGTGGTCCAGTAGTTATAATCCCTGAACCTACATTGACATGATTATTAAAGTCTGTGTTCAGATTCACTCTTGGTGCTGCATGTTCTAGGGGTTTGGACAAATGTGTAGTGACATGTACCCACCATTATAGTATCCCACAGAATAGTTTCATTGTCCTGAACATCTGTGCTCCACCAATTCATCCTTCCCTCCTCATTAACTCTTGGCAACCACTGATCTCCACAGTTTTGCGTTTTTCAGAATATGATATAGGTGGAGTCATACAAGTATGCAGCCTTTTCAGATTGGCTTTTTTCAGTTGGTAAAATGTATTTAAAATTCCTCTCTGCCTTTTTATGGTTCGATGATTCATTTCTTTTTAGCACTGAATAATATTCCATTGTCTGGTTGTACCACAGTTCCATTCACCTACTAAAGGACGTCTTGGTCACTTCCAAGTTTTGGCAATTATAGATAGAGCTGTTATAAACATCTGTATGCAGGTTTTTGTGCTGACATAAGCTTTTAACTAATTTTGTGTAACTAGCAAGGATCATGATTGCTAGATTGTATGGTAAGAGTATGTTTAGTGTAGAAAGAAATTGCCAAACTGATTTTCAAGTGGTTACACCATTTTGCATTCCTATCTGCAGTGAATGAGAATTCCTATTGCTCCACCTTTTCGCCAGCATTTGTTACTGTCAGTATTTTGGATTTTGGTCATTCTAATATATGTATAATGATATCTCATTGTTTTAATTTGCAGCTTCCTAATAACATATGATGTTGAGCATCTTTTCATGTACTTATTAGCCATGCTAAATTATATTTTAATGTATCATAATATCTTGTTTTAAAAGGCCTTTTGAAGGCCGAGTGCAGTGGCTCATGCCTGTAATCCTAGCACTCTGGAAGGCCAAGGCAGGTGGATTGCTTGAAGTCAGGAGTTTGTGACCAGCCTGAACAAGAGAGAGACCCTGTCTTTAAAAAACTAGCTGGGCATTGTGGCGGCTGCCTATAGTCCCAGCAACTGGGAAGGCTGAAGCAAGAGAATCACTTGAGCCCAAGAGTTTGAGGTTGCTGTGAGCTGTGACACCACGGCACTCGACCCTAAGGCAGACTGATTTCAATCTTTTTATAGAATATTTATTTTCATGTGGTGATTTATTTAAAAGCAGGATTCTAGAACTAGGTAGAAAAATGGTAGAATGAAACACTTTTAAACTAGGAACAGAAAATATGAATGTCTAAGAACAAATAAATGGTTTTTAATACTTCATGATCGAGTTACCTATGTTAGAATGATTGGTGTTTGGTAAGAGGGACTTTACTAACAAATACAATCAGTGTAACCTGGTTTCTTGTACCCTCAATGAATCCCCAACAATTAAAAAAAAAAAGAATGATTGGTGTTTGGTTTTCCTGGTTGTGAAGTCATTCCGCCAGTATTTGAAGGCCAGCATTTTTTTCCCCCAGAGGCAGATTTTTTTTTTATATTTTAAAACAAAACCAGCCTCCTCCTAATTACGCCCCAAACAAAAAACTAGATTAAATAAAATTTACAGTAAATATAACCACCAAACTTCTGTATGTGCAATTAAATACTGTATCTGTTACTGCCACATGAATCTCAGACAAACAATATACAAGTGTTCTGGGGGTGGGGCATTCCCCAGTTTTAGCTTTGTGGAGTTTGGGAAGACAAGATAGGAGAAGTGAGAGAATGGGGAAATCAATTTTTTCTTAATTCTGTCCATATAAATATATTCGTAAAGCCCAAAAAAGGGAAGGAAGCTTGGGATGTTAAGGAAATAGAATAGGGAAGTGTAGGACCCTCCCAATTCTACCTGACAAAAAAATGGAAAGAAATTAATTTTATGGGGGAGAAGAGATAAAAAATGATAGAAGAGGATGGGAAGGAGAGGGAAGCAGAGGGGGCACAATCAGGAACATGAGAGAACCTGTGGGGAGCAAAGAGTCCAGTGCCAATGTGAATATTTCCATCCTCATCTGTTTCCATCCCTCATGCTCAGGCTCCAGTTGAGTGTCACCCTCCTTATTTCCTGCCTCTGTCCATGGTCTGTCAGGATCCCTCAACCCCTTCTGCCCATACTGTGCCTGTCCCTTCCCCTCTATTTATTGGGAGCTGGCTCGCTCCAGGATCCTCAGGTCATAGTTCTTTTTGGCCATTTGAAGTTTGAAGTGACTCACAGAGTTGTTGAGATGAAGAGTGGCATTTTGGGCAGCTAGAAGGCTGGGGAACACAGCCCATAGCCATGATGGTGTGCAAGGCAGCAAGGTCCAAGTGGTGGCTGTTCTTGGCAGTCCCACTATCCTCCACCTCCCACCCCCCCGGGCATCCTGGAACCACTGGATCTTGGCGCCAGACATGGCAAGCTGCATAAAGAGTTCGGCCGCCTCAGTACGGGTGATGCCCTCAGGGAGATCTCTCACCTCAGGGAGATCTGTCACCTCTAGCACCCGCCCCAGGACAGCGTCTGCCATCCCCAGATCAGTGGAGGTAGATTGAATGCTTGTCTCTTGTCCCAGTTTCCATGCTTCAGCACACTCTGTCCCTGGTGCACTGTGTAAGTTGACGGACTGTGGAGCAAGAGAGGACAGATGGACAGATTGTACTGCAATGGCTGGCGCAAGAGGGAGTAGCACCTATCACCCTGTGCTGGGCCCCCAGGCCCCGGAGAACTGTGTGAAGACAGGCAGGGGACTGAGTCCCATGCAGACACTGCTGAGGTTGGTGACGGGAGAAGGTATTGGAGATTGGCTAGGAGATGTGACAGGGCTGCTGTTCATCTGTGTGCTGGCCTGGGGACTACTATCAGGATTGTACAGGTCTCCAGCCTTCTGACCCCACTGGTCCATGCTGTAATATTTACAGTGACTCCTCTGGACCATGGATGGTTCAATGGCTGGGGTCCATTACAAACATTCAGCTGCATGACCACCACACTTGGTCCAGACAGTGACACTCCTGAGTACTGCTGTGGCATCTGTGGTGGACTGTAGGGAGAGGGAGACTGAGGCATCTGGTACTATTCAGAGCTAGGAGGTTGCAGAAATCCCACAGAAGGGCTCATACTGTTCCGCTGAGCTAGGGGTGGGGGACGAGGGGTAAGGATCACACTGTAGTACACTGGTACACCCCCTGCTGGGAGGTAAAGGCCAGAATTTGCTAGAAGACCTAGGCCCTCATGCTCAACCTGTGGCTCGCGACCTCTTAGAGGGTCAAACGACCCTTTCACAGGAGTTGCCTAAGACCATGTTTCCTTTAAAAAAATCATTTTTACCCACTTTACAATGATTCATTGTTATGGTGCTGTAGAGATGCTTGTGCTAAAGGAAAGTAGGTGGCATTTTCCTTATTTCTATAGACTTTCATGTGATTGGGGGACTGTTCTAAACATGTATGAACATTTGAAACACCTTCATAGACAGCAGAATGCATACTGATAGTCTTTTTTTTTTTTTCTGAGACAGAGTTTCACTTTGTCACCCTTGGTAGAGTGCCGTGGCATCACAGCTCATAGAAACCTCAAAAACTCTTGGGCTCAATTGATTCTCTTGCCTCAGCCTCCCAAATAGCTGGGACTCTAGGCGCTGGTCACAATACTTGGCTATTTTTAGAGACGAAGTCTGGCTCAGGCTGGTCTTGAACCTGTGAGCTCAGGCAATCCACCTGCCTGGCTTCCCAGAGTGCTAGGATTACAGACATGAGCCACCGTGCCTGGCCCATATTGATATTCTTGAGGGTGTTAGAAGACCTTTGAGCTAATTAGGCTTTCGTGGGCTTTCCCCCCTCATCTTTAAAAAAATGGAAAACTTGAAGCAAACAAGTAGATAGAATAACGCATGAAACCCCACTATACTTACCACTTAGGCTCAACAACCCACAACGCATGGCTAATTATGTTCTATCTATATTCCTACCTTTGCTCCCTTCCCTCTGTTATCCTGAAGCAAGTCTCAGACACCATATGATTCATACAGCTTATCTTTATGGAAGAAGGGAAGGTAGTCAGAAGGAGATGGGAAGATGAAGAGGATTAAGATGGGCAGAAAAGGTATCTGTGGCCTGTGGTCAAATGGCAAGACTGATGATGGTTCAGCACAATCAAGCCATTGGCAGTCATTGAGGTGTTTGAAAGCTGATTTAAAATAGTTGGGGAAACCATAGGGAGACTGAGAAAGTAACCAACTGAAGACTAGAAATACAAGATAGATTTGAGCATTGTCCTAGATTAATACTCCTAAGTAGGGGCTGCCCTACTCTAAGGGCATAAAAAATTGGTTTGGAGGAAATGTTGGGTTGTTTTGCTAATTATCATTTTTAAAAGAGAGGTTGATTCCTTTCCAGGTTTTTTCAAACTTTCTATTATTTCCTAAAGGCAAGTTTTTATATTTTATATTTAGGGTATTCTATTCTTCATACTTACCTATTGGGCAACCAATTGACCAGGCTTGCTGGGGACTGAAGAATTTCCTGGGGCATGAGACTTTCAGTTTTCACAGTCCCAGGCAAACTGGTATGGTTTGTTACCCCCTCTATTAGTTACTGCATTAGTTATCTACTGTTCTACAGAATGTCTCAAAAGTCATCCCTAAAGTCACCATACATAGGAAAAATGGGAAATTGTAGCTAAAGGTACCTTTATTCACGAAATAGTCACTACAAATTTTTACAAAGAGATAACCAACATGTACAGAATATTTTGTAAATACTTTGTAAAATTTTATAATGACTATTTTGTAAATAAAGGTACATTTAGCTACAATTTCCCATCTTCCCTATGCATGGTGACTGTAGGGGTGACTTTTGAAACACCCTATATAATGATTTACCACAAATTTAGCATCTTAAAACAGCACACATTTATTGTCTCTCAGATTCTGTGAGCTGGGAGTCTAGAAGTGGCTTAGCTGAGTCCTTGCAGTTTTATAAAGCTGCCATCAAGATGTCAACTGGGCTGCAGTCCTTTTGGGAGCTTGGGGACCTCTGCCAAGCTCATTTGGTTGTTGATAGAATTCAGTGCCTGTGACTTTAGGATTGAGGCTCTCAGCTCCTCAAAGTCACCTGTAGTCCTCTGCCCATGGCCTTCTCCCTAGGCAGTTCACAACATGGCTGTTTGCTTCTTTAAGGCCAGCAGGAGAGTGTCTCACTCTGGTCAGCTAAGAGAACTGGCATCTGATCACCTTTGCCATATTCCATTGATTAGAAGCAAGGCACAGGTTCTGTTTTCACTCAGGGGGAAAGGATTATGCAAAAGCACAGACACTAGGAAATGAGAATTATTGGGGAACACTTGAGGGTCTTTCCGCCACATTTGCTTTCCAGGATTTGTCTGAAGTAGAAAATTATTCTGTTTAGCTCTTCGAGGCCAGAATATATATTTGTATGTATGTGTGTGTATATATATGTTTTGCTCAGCCACTGATTTAGATTTTTAAAAATCTTTTTAAGAAACATTTTCATGTATAATTCATTTCTTATCCCAAGTCGAACTGGCAAATATATAGCTTCTTAGGTTGTTTCAATTTTAGTCTTTAGGCAATTTGTTTTTCCTCTTAACTAGTAGGAGGCAGGGGAAAAAAAGGTGGAAGAGCAGCTGTGTGTGCCTTGCATGGCTCCTCCTGCCCAGGCGCACTGTAGAGCAGGCCTTCTTAACCTGAGTCCAGTTCAGGGCTGTATGAATTTAGATCTGGAAAAGAACTACCTCTTTATTTTTACTAACCCCCTGAAGTAAAATTGAGCACATCCTGCTAGTATGCATGTAGCCAACAAACCACAGGAGTATTGGCACTACCTGTGATTTTATCACCTATAGAAATAGGATCTTTTATTTTTATTTTTGTGACAGAGCCTCAAGCTGTCACCCTGGGTAGAGTGCCGTGGCATCACAGTTCACAGCAACCTCCAACTCCTGGGTTCAAGCGATTCTCCTATCTCTGCCTCCCAAGTAGCTGGGACTACAGGCGCCCACCACAATGCCCGGCTATTTTTTGGTTGCAGCCGTCATTGTTGTTTGGCGGGCCTGGGCTGGATTCGAACCCACCAGCTCAGGTGTATGTGGCTGGTGCCTTAGCCACTTGAGCCATAGGCATCAAGCTGAAATGGGATCTTTTAAAAGTCATACTATAATTGTCACAGATATTTCTTTTTTTTTTTTTTTTTTGTTTGTTTTTGTGGTTTTTGGCCGGGGCTGGGTTTGAACCCGCCACCTCTGGCATATGGGACCAGCGCCCTACTCCTTGAGCCACAGGCGCCGCCTTGTCACAGATATTTCAGTGATGGTTCAGAATAATTTAGACTTTGGGTGATCTTATTATTCATGAGTTAATAAAGAAACAATGTATTAATACCACAGATTTGTTTTTTGATATTTTGATAACTATATTTCAGTATATTTATTTTATAGTCTTGTGTATTTTATTCGAACTGTTTAATTTTATGCTTTAAAAGCGTTATTCTCAGAAGAGGCTCATATAACGGACTCTCAAAGGGAGAAAAATAGTTACAAAGCCCTGGTCTGAAGAGCTGTGAGATGTCAGTTCACTGTTTTTCACAGTCAAATGGCAGCAGTGTTGCTGGCAAGTCCACAATCAGGAACCAGGTTCCCTAAAGCTACTAGGGCCCTCTATTCTGTCCTGCAGGAAGCCGGGAGAAAATGGACGCTCAGCTGTTTCCTCTGAGACTTCACCAGGGACAATCTCTGCAGTCCTGGCTCTGAGCTGTGCTCACGACCATTTTATCTGGCCATCTCAGCTGTGCTTCGCTGTGAAGGAGGAAGGACAACCCCTCTGAAGCAAGTGCCAGCTACATGTTGGGCCTGTTTTATTTACTGGTACTATTTGTCCTTCAGAGGCTTCGGCTAGAGCACAGACTTGAAGGAAAAAGTCATTTTAACAGATAGGAGAAACTCAGTGATCCTCGTAATATCATTCAGGATCCAGAGAGGCTAGTGGGAAATGTTTGCTTTGACTTAATTCATTTGTAATACTTTGCCACTGGTTTACAGAAAAATATTTTGGTTCAGTCTCCTGGGCATAGGTAATTGTTTCACCTGTGTTAATATTCTGAATAATTGAAGTGACTCCCGTAAATGCCAGCAATTCAGAATTGTTTTTCAATCATAGGCTTTCTGATATGTGTAATGTTTGCCCCCGATGCCTTCAAAAGAACATGTTCAATACAATAATCTCTTTGTCTCTCCTTTAGTTCAGGGTCAGCCTTGTGAAAAACAGATGGTAATACAACAACAACTTTTTGCCTCTCGAGGTGTTTGGTGTGCTCTGCTTTTTGAGTTTTTTTTTTCCCCTTTAGGATCTCTTTAAAATTATTTAACATTGTTTTAAACTCCTCTCCTTTGCATATACTCTGCTACCCTTATGGTCCTAATCCTGAGACATGGCAATGGAAGTGAAGTGTGTAAAATTTAGTCTTGGCATTACTGACACTTTCAGGTTGGATCATTCTTTTTCTTTTTAAATTTCAAAGTATTACAGGGATTCAAATGTTTTTGGTTACATGGATCACTCTTATAATACTTGAGGTAGGGTTATAAGTGTGCTTGTCACCCAGATAGTGTTCATTGAACCCGTTAGGTAGGTTTTTGTTTATTCCCTTTACCCCTCCCCTCCTGCTTGATTCCCATTGAGTTTTATTTCCCTGTATGCACATGCATGCTTATTAGTTAATTCCAATTTAATAGTGAGTATATGTGGTGTTTGTTTTTCTATTCTTCAGATACTTCATTTAGGGTAATGCTGTCCAGTTCCATACAAATTGTTGCAAAAGGCATCAAGTCATCCTTCTTCAGGACTGAATAGTATTCAATGGATCATTCTTTGTTGTAGGGATCATCATACCACAAGAAAAGAAAATTACAGGCCAATATTTCTGATGAATATAGGTTAAAAAATCCTCAATGAAATGCTAGCAAACTGAATTTAACAACACATCAAAATGATCATACAGCATGATGAAGTGAGGTTTTATCCCTAGGGTGCAAGGTTGGTTTAACATATACAAAACAATCAATGTGATATGCCACATTAACAAAATGAAAGATGAAAACCCATGATCATCTCAATAGTTGTAGAAAAAGCATTTGACAAAGTTCAGCATCTTTTCATGATAAAAATTCTTAACACAGATGAGCTAATACAAGGGGGGTAGGGGAATGAGGGAGCAGGGAGAGGGGAGAAGGGAGAGGGATGGGGGTCACGGTGTATGGCACACCTCTTGGAGGCGGGATACAATTATAAGAGGGACTTTATCTAACAAATGCAATAAGTGTAACCTAATTCTTTCTACCCTCAATCAATCCCAAGCAATAAAAAAAAAAAAAAAAATTCTTAACAAAATAGGTTTAGAAGGGCTGGGCACAGTGACTCATGCCTATACTCCTAGCACTCTGGGAGGTTGAGGTGGGCAGATTGCCTGAGTTCACAGGTTCGAGACCAGCCTGAGCCAGAGCGAGACCTTGTCTCTAAAAATAGCTGGGCATTGTGGTGGGCACCTGTAGTCCCAGTTACTTGGGAGGCTGAGGTAAGAGAATCGCTTAAGCCCAAGAGTTGGAGGTTGCTATGAGCTGTGACACCATGGCACTCTACCAAAGTGACAAAATGAAACTCTTGTCTCAAAAAAAAAAAAAAATAAGTTTAGAAGGACATTTCCTTTTTTTCCCCCCGACATTTCCTTATTATAATAAAAGTCACCTATGATAAGTCCACAGCTAATGTCATCAATAGAGAAAAATGGAAAGCTTTTCTTTTTTTGTTTTTTGTTGTTGAGACAGTGTCTCACTCTGTTGCCCTGAGTAGAGTGCAGTGGCATCATCATAGCTCACAGCAACCTCAGCCTCTTGGGCTCCAGGAGGTGGAGGCAGGAGAATCGCTTGACTACCTCAACTCAGCCTTCCCAGTAGTTGGGACTACAGGTATGCACTATGAAGCATGGCTGAGTTTTGTTTTTAATTATTTATGGAGATTAGAGTCTCAATCTTGCGCAAGCTGGTCTCGAATTCCTGAGCTCAAGGAATCCTCCTGCTTCACCCTCCCGGAGTGTTAGGATTACAGGCATGAGCCACTAGGACTCAGATTGAAAGCTTTTCTTTTAAGATCTGGTACAAGGCAAAGATGCCCACTCTTGCTACTTTTATTTAATACAATATTGAAAGTACTAGCAAGAGCCATCAGATAAGAAAAAGAAATGAAGAAGTAAAATTATCCCTGTTTGTAGATGACACAATCTTGTATGTGAAAAACCATAGAGACTTCACAAAAATTTCTTAGGAATAATAAATGAATTCAGTGAAGTTACAGGATACAAGACTAGCATACAAAAAACAATTGCTTTTCTTTATACCAATAATGGTCAATCTGAAGAAAATCAAAAAACAATCCCATTTATGACAGTATAAAAAACAAAAAAATACTTGGGAATAAATTTAACTAAGGATGTGAAGAATCTGATACTGAAAATTATAAAACACTGTTGAAAGAAATTGAAGACATGAATAAATGGAAAGATACCCTGTGTTTATGGGTTGAAAAATTAATTAACAATTAATACAGTATTGTTAAAATGTCTGTACTTACCCAAAATGATATATAGATTCGGTGCAATCCCTATCAGAATTCCAATGACTTTTTTTCACAGAAATAGGAAAAACAATTCTAAAATTTGTACAATACAACAGAAGTACCAGAATAGCCAAAACAATCTTAAGGAAGAAAAGGTAAAGGTATCACATATCCTGATTTTAAATTATGCTGTGGTACAAAGCAATATTAATCAAAATAGTATACTACTGGCATAATTATTTACTGGTACTATTTATGTGTGGCATAAAACCACACACATACATCAGTGGAATAAAACATAGAGTCCCCAAATAAACTCAAGTGTGTATTATCAACTATTTTTTTGATAAGGCCACAATTGAGACAAAATGGAGATAGTCTCATCAATAAATGGTGCTGGGGGTGGCACCCATAGCTCAGTGGGTAGGGCGCCAGCAATATACACCCAGGCTGGTGGGTTCAAACCCAGCCCTGGCCAGCTAAACAACAGTGAGAACTGCAACAACAACAACAAAATAGCTGGGCATTGTGGCTGATGCCTGTAGTCCCAGCTACTTGGGAGGCTGAGGCAAGAGAATTGCTTAAGCCCAAGAGTTTGAGGTTGCTGTGAGCTGTGAGGCCATGGCACTCTACCCAGGGCAACAGCTTGAAACTCTGTCTCCAAAAAAAAAAAAAAAAAAAAATGGTGCTGGGGAAACTGGATATCCACAAGGGCAAAGATGAAAACAGGACCCTTATATACCATGTGAAAAAAATCAACTGAAAAATGCGTTTATTTTCATATACAAAAAAATCTCAAAATGGATAAAAGACATAAATGCAGTACCTGAAAACTCCTAGAAAAAAACATAAGGTAAAAGTACTAGAAATTGGCCTTGGGCAATGATTTTTTTTAATATCTCACCAAAAGTGCAGGCAACAAAAGTAAAAATACATCCTCCCCACTCCCTCCCCTCCGTCTCCCCCTTCCCCATATTCTTAGGTTATAACTGGGTTATAGCTTTCATGTGAAAGCCATAAATTAGTTTCATAGTAGGGCTCAGTACATTGCATACTTTTTCTTCCATTCTTGAGATACTTTACTAAGAAGAATATGTTCCAGCTCCATCCATATAATAATAATAATAATATATATAAAAAAAAAAACAAAATAGCCACTTAAATACACATGTAAGATTACATCAAACTAAAAAGTTACTGCACAATAAAGAAAACAATTAGCAAAATAAAAAAGGCAGCCTGTGTATTGGAAGAAAATATTTGCAAGCCATATGTATGTGATAAGGGGTTAATATCCAAAATATGTAAGAAACTCATGCAACTGAATAGTAAGAAAATAATCTAATTAAAAAATAGGCAAAGGGCCTGAATATTTGTTTTTCCAAAGAACACATACAAAAGGCCAACAGGTATATGAAAAGGTGTTCAACATCCCTAATCATTAGGGAAATGCAAAACAAAACTACTGTTCACCTGTTAGGATAGCTATTACACAAAAAGACAAGAGATATCGAGTGGCAGTCAGGGTGTGAAGAAAAGGGAACCCTGGCACATACTGGGAATGTAGATTGGTATAGTCATTATAGAAAACAGTTTGGAAGTTCCTCAAAAAACGAAAATAAAACTACCGTATGATCCAGAATTTCCTCTTCTGGGTATGTCCCCAAAGGAAATGAAGTCAGGATGTCAAAGAGATATCTGAACTTTTGTGTTCATTGCAGCATTAGTCACAGTAACTAAGGCATGGAAAGAACTTAAGGGTCTGTCTATAGATGAGTGAATAAGGAAATTCGGTGTATAGATACAATGGAATGTTATTCATCCTTAAAAAAGGAGATACTCGCCTGTAGTCCCAGCTACTCGGGAGGCTGAGGCAAGAGAATTGCTTAAGCCCAGGAGTTGGAGGTTGCTGTGAGCTGTGTGAGGCCACAGCACTCTACCGAGGGCCATAAAGTGAGACTCTGTCTCTACAAAAAAAAAAAAAAAAAAAGGAGATACTACCATTTGTGACAACAAATGGATGAACCTGAGGGACATTATGTTAAGTGCAGTGAACCATACTCAGGGAAATAACTACATGATCTCACTTATGTGAAATCTGAAAAAAAAATTCGAATACACAGAAACAGAATAGAACTATGGTTACCAGGGCCGGGGAGGGGAAAGAAATGGGAAGATGTAGCTCAAAGGGTACAAACTTGCAATTATTTAGGATACAAAAGTCTAGAGATCTAATACATGACAGAGGACTCTTGCTAATATTATAAATTGAAAATTTGCTAAGAGAGTTTAACTTTTAGGGGCTGTTAGCACACATTACATGCAGGTTAACTATGGAAGGTGATGGACTGGTTAATCGCTTACCTGTAGTAATCATTTCATGTGGGTATGTATATCAAAACATCACACTACACACCTTAAATATGTACAGTAGAAATAGCTGTATGTTTATATTTATGCACTCAGGATTTCTTTATGCATTGTTCAAACCTGCTAAGGCCCGATTGAGCAAATTGAGGCCTTATAAAAACTTAGAACTTTTCTCATGTATTTTAAAAGCAAATGCAAAGAAATAGCTTTGTTTTCTTTTGCATTCTTCATGGGTTAGCATATCTTCTGGAAAACTTGTTGCTATGGCAATGGGATAGTATCTATCTCCGTAGTGTACTGCATAAAAATAGCCCTTTGTGTTGGGGAATGATGTTAGTGACAGGTGGTTGGGTGAATGTATAGCAGGCTGCTTTGTCAGGAGCAGTTTCCCAACATTCCATTGTTTAAAGTTGTGAAACCTAAATGAGTATTCATTTTTTTGTCTTAAAATGTAATTTTATCTGGGGCAGTGCCTGTGGCTCAAAGGAGTAGGGCACCAGTCCCATATACCAGAGGTGGCAGGTTCAAGCCCAGCCCTGGCCAAAAACTGAAAAAAATAAAACTAAAATTAAAAAAAAAAATGTAGGGCGGCGCCTGTGGCTCAGTGAGTAGGGCGCCGGCCCCATATGCCGAGGGTGGCGGGTTCAAACCCAGCCCCAGCCAAACTGCAACAAAAAAATAGCTGGGCGTTGTGGCGGGCGCCTGTAGTCCCAGCTCCTCAGGAGGCTGAGGCAAGAGAATCGCGTAAGCTGGAGAGTTAGAGGTTGCTGTGAGCCGTGTGACGCCACGGCACTCTACCCGAGGGCGGTACAGTGAGACTCTGTCTCTACAAAAAAAAAAAAAAAAAGTAATTTTATCTGGAAAAGGCAGATGGTGCTCTGTGTACTAATGAATTACAAGCCTGCCTTTGCAGATCAGGTCAATATGGTGATAGAAGCCATCTCTCGTGGTACTAAGAAAATGGTTTCTCTACTCTTTCTGTCAGTGCTATAGGAGTGTGCAGTGAGGGGGCAGGAGGGATAATTTCTCACTCTTGAACACATAGTTCTGCTAAAAATGCCTTGTGCTTATAAACCAAGAGGTAGAAAGTGGTTAGGGGAAACAGATGAACTTTGACCTGTTAATCAAATAGTAACTTTATGTAGGTTCTTAGGAACAGTTCCTTGGTGTAAGGGTCAAATCTCCTTACTGTTTTTAATATTGGCCTCATGCATGTAGCCAAGGATAGGATCTTCCCATAATCATAATTTTCCCTTTGAAAAATCCTTTGGGCAATTTTTAAGAACAGTTAACACATTTTGTCATCCTCTCACCTTTTTTCTAGAAATTAGTCTTATATGTAAATAACAGCTTCCTGTTGCTGAAATAAAATTTACTCCAGGTTTGAGAATTTTAGAGACTCACTTGAGAAAATATCATGACTTGGAATTTTAGACCTAAAAGTA
Source organism: Nycticebus coucang (assembly GCF_027406575.1). Classification (NCBI taxonomy): domain Eukaryota; kingdom Metazoa; phylum Chordata; class Mammalia; order Primates; family Lorisidae; genus Nycticebus; species Nycticebus coucang. The sequence continues at coordinate 15,444,815 of NC_069804.1, forward strand.
ATATAGGTTGAGTATCCCATATCCGAGATGCTTGGGACCAGAAATGTTTTGGATTTTTTTGATTTTGGAATATTTGCATATAAATAATGAGATATCTTGGAGATGAGTCCCATATCAAAACACAAAATTCATTTATGTTTCATATACACATTATACGCAGTCTGAAGGTAATTTTATATAACATTTATGACAATTTTGTGCATGAAACAAAGTTTTTTATTTTATTTTTGATATAGACCCTTGTTTTGTCGCCCTCGGTAGAGTGCTATGGTGTCACAGCTCACAGCAACCTCGAACTCTTGGGTTCAAGTGATCATCTTACCTCAGCCTCCTGAGTAGCTGGGACTATAGATGCCCACCACAATGCATGGCTATTTTTAGAGACGGGGTCTCACTCTTGCTCAGGCTGGTGAAACTCAGTTTTGAATATGTTTTGACTGCAACCCGTCATATGAGGTCATGTATGGAATTTTCCACTTGTGATATTATGTAGGCACTCAAAACGTTTCAGATTTTTGATCATCTTGGATTTTAGATTTTTGGATTAGGGATATTCAACCTGTATCTCTAATTCTGATATGCATTATACTGCTGCAGAAATGGAATCATTGCCTTTATCTTTTCTGTTGGAGTCATTATGAATATCTTATTGCTAATAATATCAGGAAAAGTTGTAGAGTGGATTGTTGATCCAAAATACTACTTTTGGCTCAGCGCCTGTAGCTCAGCGGCTAGGGTGCTGGACACATACACTGGAGCTGGTGGGTTTGAACCCAGTCCAGCCCTGCTAAACAGCAATGACAGCTACAACAACAGCAATAACAAAAATAGCCAGGCATTGTGGCAGGCACCTATAGTCCCAACTACTTGGGAGGCTGAGGCAAGAGAATAGCTTAAGCCCAAGAGTTTGAGGTTGCTGTGATCTGTGATGCTATGGTACTCTACCGAGGGTGACATAGTGAGACTCTGTCTCAAAAAACAAAACAAAACTACTACTTTAATTCCTATAAACATTCTTTTTTTTTTGTCATCTTATGATCATCTCAGCAGAGGCGTTAATAACATTTGATAAAATGTATGATAATATCATTTTTAAAATTTTTTCATTAAATCAGAGCTGTGTATATTAATGCAATTATAGGGTATAATGTGCTGGTTTTATATACAATTTGAAATACTTTCATGAAACTGGTAAACATAGCCTTCACTGCATTTTCTTAGTTATTGTGTTAAGACATTTATGTTCTACCCTTAGTAGATTTAACATGTACCCTTGTAAAATGCACCGTGGGTGTGGTCCCACCAATTACCTTCCCACTACCCATCCTCCCCTTCCCCTCCCCACTCCTCTCCCTCTTCTTTCCCCTTCATCTTGGGCTGTAGTTGGGTTATAGCATTCATATGGAAGTGTGGGTGTTTATAAATTAGTTTCATAGTAGGGCCGAGTACATTGGATACTTTTTCTTCCATTATTGAGATACTTTACTAAGAAGAATATGTTCCAGCTCCATCCATGTAAACATGAAAGAGGTAAAGTCTCCATCTTTCTTTAAGGCTGCATAATATTCCATGGTGTACATATACCACAATATATTAATCCATTCATGGGTCAGTGGGCACTTGGGCTTCTTCCATCACTTCGCAATTATGAATTGGGCTTCAATAAACAATCTGATGCAAATATCTTTGTTATAATGTGATTTTTGGTCTTCTGGATATATACCTAGTAGAGGAATTGAAGAATCGAATGGCAGGTCTATTTTTAGATCTCTAAGTGTTCTCCAAACATCTTTCCAAAAGGAGCATATTAATTTGCATTCCCACCAGCAGTATAGAAGTGTTCCCTTTTCTTCACATTCACACCAACATCTCTGGTTTTGGGATTTTGTGATGTGGGCTAATCTTAGTGGAGTTAGATGATATTTCAAAGTAGTTTTGATTTGCATTTCTCTGATGATTAAGGATGATGAGCATTTTTTTTTTTTTGTGGTTTTTGGCTGGGGCTAGGTTTGAACCTGCCACCTTTGGCATATGGGACCGGCGCCCTACTCCTTGAGCCACAGGTGCCGCCTGGATGATGAGCATTTTTTCATATGTCTGTAGGCTGTGCGCCTGTCTTCTTCAGAGAAGTTTCTCTCCAAGTCGCTTGCCCACCTGAGATGGGATCACTTGTTCTTTTCTTGCTAATACGTTTGAGTTCTCTGTGGATTCTGGTTATTATCTTTGTCAGAGACATAACCTGCAAGTATCTTCTCCCATTCTGAGGGCTGTCTGCTTGCTTTACATACCGTGTTCTTGGCTGTGCAGAAGCTTTTTAGTTTGATTAGATCCCATATAAAATTTTAATGCAATTCCTATTAAAGCACTACTGTCATACTTTAAAGACCTAAAAAAAAATACTTCACTTTATATGGAATCAGAAAAAAACCTCGAATAGTCAAGACATTACTCAGAAATAAAAACAAATCAGGAGAAATCACATCATCAGACCTCAGACTATACTATAAATCGATAGTGATCAAAACAGCATGGTACTGGCACAAAAATAGACAGGTAGATATATGGAACAGAATAGAGAACCAAGAGATAAACCCAGCTACTTACCGTCATTTGATCTTTGACAAGCCAATTAAAAACACTCAGTGGGGAAAAGACTCCCTATTTAACAAATGGTGCTGAGTGAACTGGCTGGCGACCTGTAGAAGACTGAAACCTGACCCACACCCATAACAAAAATAGACTCTCACTGGATAAAAGATTTAAACTTAAGACATGAAACTATAAAAATACTAGAAGAAAGTACAGGGAAAACACTTGAAGAAATAGGCCTGGGAGAATGTTTTATGAGGAGGACGCCCTGGGCAATTGAAGCAACACCTATAAACATTCTTGATAGTTTTTGTCACCATTTCCCACTTGAGGCATACTTATTCTGTTTTTGGTGAGTGTTTTTGTGTAGTGTAAGACTTGGTTGCTTGTTCTTGCATTCCAATATGTTGAAGTGTGTGTGTGGGTGTGGATCTGTATTTTAATACTCGAAGCATACTTCTTTCAGTGGTTGGCAAAATACAGCCTGTGGGCCAAATCCATCTTGTCACCTATGGTTTTTTTTTTTTTTTCTTATGAGCTAAGAATGTTTTTCACTTTTTTTGATGGTTGGGAAAAAAATGACAAGAATAATTTTTGACATGTGAAAATTATGTGAAATTCACATGTCAGTTTCTATAAACAAGTTTTATTGGAACATAGCCTTACTCATTTGTTTGCATATTGTTTATGGCTGCTTTCATACTACAGTGGCAGTGTTGAGTAGTGTAAGGAGATCATATAGTCCTTAGATTGTAAACCCTAAAGTATTTACAGAAAATGTTTGCCATTCCCTACTCTATATTCTTATACATCTAGAATAGGCGATTGTACTGAATAACAAAAGCAGGTTGGACTGATAGGATCATATGGATGTGAATTCTCTTTTTGTATGGATTATATTTTCCTTCCACTATTTTCACAGGCATAGTTTCATGAACCATAGCACATCGCAAATATGCTTGATTTCAGCTCTTTTTCTACATCCAGATTTGTTTTCTTTCTCTCTCTCTCTTTTTTTTTTTTTTTTTTGAGACAGAGTCTCAAGCTGTTGCCCTGGGTAGAGTGCTGTGGCATCACAGCTCACAGCAACCTCCAACTCTTGGGCTCAAGTGATCCTCTTACCTCAGTTTTTCTATTTTTAGTGGAGACGGGGGTCTTGCTTTTGCTCAGACTGGTCTCGAACTTGTGAGCTGAAGCAATCCACCTGCCTTGGCCTCCCAGAGTGCTAGGATTATAGCCATGAGCCACCGCACCTGGCCATTCTTTTTCATAATGAACAATCACAGCCCTTCCCAACTGAGGGAGAGTAATGAATTTTATCATTTTACTAGTTAATTTGTTTTCTTTGCTAGATCACTAAGTATAACCCTGTATTTATTTCTAACTATATTGCTTTCCGTTTTGGGGGTTTCAGCCAATGTATAAATATTGACAGTTTAATAACCTGAACTAAAGTACCTGGACTGATTATGCTATTTTAATTTAATAAATACTGTATATGATTAAGATTACATCTTCTACATTCATGAGGTGGGATTTAATACACTCAATTTAATCAACTTTGGAACATTCATGCGATTATTTTTTTTTTTTTTTAGATTTTTTTTTTTATTGTTGGGGATTCATTGAGGGTACAATAAGCCAGTTACACTGATTACAATTGTTAGGTAAAGTCCCTCTTGCAATCATGTCTTGCCCCCATAAAGTGTGACACACACTAAGGCCCCACCCCCCTCCCTCCATCCCTCTTTCTGCTTCCCCCCCCATAACCTTAATTGTCATTAATTGTCCTCATATCAAGATTGAGTACATGGGATTCATGCTTCTCCATTCTTGTGATGCTTTACTAAGAATAATGTCTTCCACTTCCATCCAGGTTAATACGAAGGATGTAAAGTCTCCATTTTTTTTAATGGCTGAATAGTATTCCATGGTATACATATACCACAGCTTGTTAATCCATTCCTGGGTTGGTGGGCATTTAGGCTGTTTCCACGTTTTGGCGATTGTAAATTGAGCTGCAATAAACAGTCTAGTACAAGTGTCCTTATGATAAAAGGATTTCTTTCCTTCTGGGTAGATGCCCAGTAATGGGATTGCAGGATCGAATGGGAGGTCTAGGTTGAGTGCTTTGAGGTTTCTCCATACTTCCTTCCAGAAGGGTTGTACTAGTTTGCAGTCCCACCAGCAGTGTAAAAGTGTTCCCTTCTCTCCACATCCACGCCAGCATCTGCAGTTTTGAGATTTTGTGATGTGGGCCATTCTCACTGGGGTTAGATGATATGTCAGGGACGTTTTGATTTGCATTTCTCTAATATATAGAGATGATGAACATTTTTTCATGTGTTTGTTAGCCATTCGTCTGTCGTCTTTAGAGAAAGTTCTATTCATGTCTCTTGCCCATTGATATAAGGGATTGTTGGCTTTTTTCATGTGGATTAATTTGAGTTCTCTATAGATCCTGGTTATCAAGCTTTTGTCTGATTGAAAATATGCAAATATCCTTTCCCGTTGTGTGGGTTGTCTCTTTGCTTTGGTTATTGTCTCCTTAGCTGTACAGAAGCTTTTCAGTTTAATGAAGTCCCATTTGTTTATTTTTGTTGTTGTTGCCATTGCCATGGCAGTCTTCTTCATGAAGTCTTCCCCCAGGCCAATATCTTCCAGTGTTTTTCCTATGCTTTCTTTGAGGATTTTTATTGTTTCATGCCTTAAATTTAAGTCCTTTATCCATCTTGAATCAATTTTTGTGAGTGGGGAAAGGTGTGGGTCCAGTTTCAGTCTTTTACATGTAGACATCCAGTTCTCCCAACACCATTTATTGAATAGGGAGTCTTTCCCCCAAGGTAAGTTCTTGTTTGGTTTATCGAAGATTAGGTGGTTGTAAGATGTTAGTTTCATTTCTTGGTGTTCAATTCGATTCCAAGTGTCTATGTCTCTGTTCTTGTGCCAGTACCATGCTGTCTTGACCACTATGGCTTTGTAGTACAGACTAAAATCTGGTATGCTGATGCCCCCAGCTTTATTTTTGTTACTAAGAACTGCCTTAGCTATACGGGGTTTTTTCCGGTTCCATACAAAACGCAGAATCATTTTTTCCAAATCTTGAAAGTACGATGTAGGTACTTTGATAGGAATGGCATTGAATAGGTAGATTGCTTTGGGAAGTATAGACATTTTAACAATGTTGATTCTTCCCAACCATGAGCATGGTATGTTCTTCCATTTGTTAATATCCTCTGCTATTTCCTTTCTGAGGAGTTCATAGTTTTCTTTATAGAGGTCCTTCACCTCCTTCGTAAGGTATATTCCTAGGTATTTCATTTTCTTTGAAACTATGGTGAAGGGAGTTGTGTCCTTAATTAGCTTCTCATCTTGACTGTTATTGGTGTACACAAAGGCTACTGACTTGTGGACATTGATTTTATATCCTGAAACATTACTGTATTTTTTGATGACTTCTAGGAGTCTTGTGGTTGAGTCTTTGGGGTTCTCTAAGTATAAGATCATGTCGTCAGCAAAGAGGGAGAGTTTGACCTCCTCTGCTCCCATTTGGATTCCCTTGATTTCCTTGTCTTGCCTAATTGTATTGGCTAGAACTTCCAGCACTATGTTGAATAGTAAAGGTGACAGAGGACAACCTTGTCTGGTTCCAGTTCTAAGAGGAAAAGCTTTCAGTTTTACTCCATTCAGTAAAATACTGGCTGTGGGTTTGTCATAGATAGCTTCAATCAGTTTTAGAAATGTGCCACCTATGCCTATACTCTTCAGTGTTCTAATTAGAAAAGGATGCTGGATTTTATCAAATGCTTTTTCTGCATCTATTGAGAGGATCATGTGATCTTTATTTTTGCCTCTGTTAATATGGTGGATAACGTTTATGGACTTGCGTATGTTAAACCAGGCTTGCATCCCTGGGATGAAACCTACTTGATCATGATGAATGACTTTTTTGATGATAAGCTGTAATCTATTGGCTAGGATTTTGTTGAGAATTTTTGCATCTATATTCATGAGTGAGATTGGTCTGAAATTCTCCTTTTTGTTTGGGTCTTTTCCTGGTTTTGGTATCAGGGTGATGTTTGCTTCATAGAATGTGTTGGGGAAGATTCCTTCTTCCTCAGTTTTTTGGAATAATTTCTGCAGTACAGGAATAAGCTCTTCCTCAATTTAATCAACTTTGGAACATTCATGCGATTATTTTTTAAAAAGCTTTTATCCTTTGTCTTTTGTTTTCCTTTTAAAATTATATGAATATATAATTAATATATTAGGTAACTCACCTATTTAAAGTGTACAATTCAGTGGTTTTATATAGTCACAGAGTTGTGCAACTATCACCACTAATTCCAGAATATATATATATATATATATATTTTTTTTTTTTTTTTTTGAGACAGAGCCTCAAGCTGTCACCCTGGGTAGAGTGCAGTAGCATCACAGATCACAGCAACCTCCAACTCCTGGGCTCAAGTGAGTCTCCTGCCTCCGCCTCCCGAGTAGCTGGGACTACAGGCGCCTGCCACAACGCCTGGCTATTTTTTGGTTGCAGCCGTCATTGTTGTTTGGCCGGCCCGGGCTGGATTTGAACCTGCCAGCTCAGGTGTATGTGGCTGGCACTTTAGCCGCTTGAGCCACAGGCACCGAGCCATTCCAGAATATTTTTAGCACCTCAGAAACAAACTCCGTACTCACTAGCAGTCACCCCCAGTTCCACCATCCCTACACAGCTATGAATCTACTGTCTCTATGGATTTGTCTACTCTGGGCATTAACAGAAGTGAAATCGCGTAGTATATGGTCATTTGTGACTGACTTCTTTCACTTAGTATAATGTTTTCAAGGTTTGTTATGTTGTAACATATTGGTACTTCTTCTTATGGCCTGGTAATATTCTGTTATATGGCTATACCCCATTTTATTTATCCATTCATCAGTTTATAGGCATTTGGGTTATTGAGACTTTTTGGCTATTCTGAATAAACCTGCTGAACATTACATAAAGTTTTTGTGTGGACATGTGTTTTTATTTCTTTTGGGTATATACCTAGGAGCAGAATTGTTGTGTCATTCTATGTTTAACCTTTTGAGGAACTGCCAGACTTTTTTTTTTTTTTAAGAGACAGAGTTTCACTTTGTCACCCTTGGTAGAGTGTTGTGACGTCACAGCTCACAGCAACCTCCAGCTCTTGGGCTTAGGAGATTCTCTTGCTTCAGCCTCTCGAGTAGCTGGGACTACAGGTGCCTACCATAATGCCTGGCTATTTTTTGGTTGCAGTTTGGCCGGGGCCGGGTTCGAACCCGGCACCTTAGGTATATGGGGCCGGCGCCCTACCCACTGAGCCACAGGCGCCGCCCGACTCTTTTGCAAAGCTGTAGTGTCATTTGATATTCTCACCAGCAATATGTAAGGGTTCCAATTTCTCCTTGTTCTCACCAGCATTTATTATTGTCTGTCTTTTTGATTATAACTATCCTAGTAAGTGTGTAATTGTATCTCATTGTGGTTTTAATTGGCATTTGTGTGATGACTTATGATGTTGGGCATCTCTTCCTGTGCTTATTGACCACTTGTATATCTTGTTTAGAGATATGTCTATTGAGATATTTTGCCCATTTTTATTTATTTATTTATTTAGCTGTCAGAGTACCGTGGCGTCACAGCTCACAGCAACCTCAAACTCTTGGGCTTAAGTGATTCTCTTGCCTTAGCCTCCCGAGTAGCTGGGACCACAGGCACCCCCCACAATGCCGGCTATTTTTGTTGCAGTTGCCACTGCTGTTTTTAGCTGGGTTCGAATCCACCACCCTTAGTATATGGGGCCGGCGCCCTATACCCACTAAGCCACAGGTGCCACCCAATTTTGCCCATTTTTAAAAGGTGAAAGATTTATGTAATTTGAAGAGAAACCAGAGTTATTTTGCCCATTTTTAAATCGAGTTGTCTTTATAAAATATTGAATTATAAGAGTTTCTTGCATGTGCTAAATGTAAGTCATTTATCAGATAAGTGATTTGCAAAATTTTTCTCCCATTCTGTGGGTTGTCTTTTTGCTTTCTTCACTGTGTCCTTTGAAGCATGAACGTTTTTAATTTTGATGAAGTTCAGTTTATTTTTTCTATTGCCACTTATGTTTGTGTCATATTTAAGAAACTATTGCCTAATCTAAGATCAAAAAGATATCCACCTATGTTTTCTTCTAAGACATTTACAGCTTTAGCTCTTATATTTAGCTCTTCAATCCATTTTGAATTAATTTTTGTATATGGTGGGAGGTAGGGTTTCAAGTTCATACTTTTGTATAGATATCTAGTTGCCCTAGCATCATTTATTGAAATACTATTCTTTTCCCATGAATTGTTTTGGAACCCTTGTCCAAAGTCAATTGACCATACATGTAAGGGTTTATGTCTACACCAGTGTTTTTAAACCTTTTTTATCTCATGGCACACTTGAATCTATAGTTAAACTTGTATGGTACACTTAAATTATGTTGATCAAAAAAAGAGTAAAGAAAAGAATATACTTTGCTTTGAACTTCTAATTTAATTACGCCTGGCGTGGTGGTTCACACCTGTTATCCCAGCATTCTGTGAGGCCGAGTGAGTGGATTGCTTGAGCTCAGGAGTTTGTGATTAGCCTGAGCAAGACCAAGACCCATCTCTACTAAAAATAGAAAAACTAACTGGGCATTGTGGCGGATGCCTGTAGTCCCAGCTACTCGGGAGGCTGAGACAGGAGGATCTTTTAAGCCCAAGGATTTGAGGTTGCTGTGAACTATGATGCTATGGCACTCTACTCAGGGCGACAGAGTGAGACTCTGTCTCAAAAAATTTTTTTTTAATTAATGATCTTTAAAAATTTTTGTGGCACACCTAAGATCCTCTCATAGCATACCAGTTGAAAATCACTGGTCTAGACTGTCAGTTGTATTCTATCTATCTATCTATATCTCTCTGTCTGTCTATCTATCTATCTCACTATGCCACTACCATACTGTCTTGATCTGTCTAATCTGTTTTTGAGGCAGACTCCCCCTCCTCACCACCTACAATTAGAATGTTTCACAGTTGATGGTATCTTACAAACATCAAAGCTTGCAGAGTGGGTGTTAGTGGCTTGAGAAAAGATGATAGAGGGTGGTGTCTGTGGCTCAAAGGAGTAGGGTGCTGGCCCCTTATACTGGAGTTGGCGGGTTCAAACCCAGCCCTGGTCAAAAAAACTGCAAAAAGAAAAAAAAAAGATAATAGAGACTAGAGTGGAGCATTGTTAACTTTTAGGAACCAAATGGTTGGAAGATGGGTGGGGGAGAGGTGGTAAATTGGATTTTCTCTGAGTGTGTAGCAGTGATATTGATGCAAGAATGAAAAATAGGCTAGACTTACATAATTTTAAAGGTGAGTACTAATGGTTCCAGTTTATTTTTTTGTGGATTCTTTTAAGAAATGCTTCATCACTGAATGCTGTTGATGGCAGAGGACAATACTGTGGAAAATATGAATATTGACCACTCTGAGTAAAAAAGATGGATAAATGTTTGATTGTAAATGTGAAGAATTTTAGGAAGATCTTGAAAAATTAATTCTGCTTATTTCCCTTTTTATGTATACATGAATTATAAATAAGTCTAAGTCTGAAAGAAGTCCTTAATAAGCTTAAGAGAAATGTTAAGTTAGAGGTGGGGAACCTGTGAACCAGGTTCTTAAGTACAGCCTTTACAAATTTTACAGAACAAATTCTTTTATTAATACATTTTGTTCATCTTTTATATTTTATTTTATTTTGAAAATGAACATATTTAAAATACCAAAGAATAAAATAATTTTCTACAAAATAATCATCCCAGATTGACCAGCGCAATTAGAACATTAGTAAGTCATAAGCTAAATTGATGGCTGCTCTGCTCATGATGTAGTTCTAACTTCCCCCACCTGATTGGCACCACTGCCGCAAGAGGCCAGTTTGCAAAAGTTTATTGGGGTCAGGTACACCAGTCTGTTATCAGCTTTTGACAGCAGTGCACTGTGTTTCTGTGTTTCTGTTTGAAATGAAATTTGTGAATAGTATTTTTTAATTCTGTCTGCTTAACAGCCCATAATGTCAAAGAAGACCAAGAGAATGCTTAGGGAAGAAAATGGATTTTAAAATGAAGATTAGGAATTGCAATATCATCTTTTTTTTTTTTTTTTGGTTATTGGCTGGGGCTGGGTTTGAACCCGCCACCTCTGACATATGGGACCAGCACCCTACTCCTTGAGCCACAGGCGCCGCCCCAGTAATTGCAATATCATCTTATTTATGCTAAAGAAAAGATAATTTCCTTGCTTTGTGATGCTATAGTATCAATATTAAAGAAATCCAATGCTTATTAGCATTATAACACTTATAAGGACCACAAATATTTTGAATTAGAGGGAGGTATGTGAAAGATTGTGCTGTAGAAATTAAAAGATGAAAAGCAAAACCAAAGACAATTCTTTCCTTCCTCTTTTTTTTTTTTAAGACGGAGTCTCACTTTGTCGCCCACCTTAGAGTGCTGTGCTATCACAGCTCACAGCAACCTCAAACTCTTGGGCTTAAGCGATTCTCTTGCCTCAGCCTCCCAAGTAGCTGGGACTACGGGCACCCGCCATAATGCCTGGCTAGTTTGTGTTGTTGTTGTCATTGTTGTTTAGCAGGCCTGGGCCAGGTTTGAACCTGTCAGCCCTGGTGCATGTGGCTGGCACCCTAACCACTGAGCTATGGGCACTGAGCCAAAGACAGTTGTTTCAAGCAGCAGTAAGATCTGGACATAATGCCACTGAAGCAACTAATAAAGTAGCTTATAAATACTCAGGGAAAGGGGAAGCCATTCAGTGATGTAGAAATTGTGAAAGAATGCACTGTGGAAGTTGTAGGATGCTTAGACCTCGATAATGTTTCACAGTACAAACAACTGCCTCTTTGAAGGAGAAACCAAAACTGATCAGCAGCATGAATTAGCCTTCAATTTAACAGAACAATTTCATGTAATACTTCAAAAGGGAAATATATATTATTCAGTTGCTTTGGATGAATCAACTGATATTATTGACTTGGTGCAGGTTTTATACTTAATTAGGGTCATAGCAGAAGATTTTCTTTGCTATGCAGAGGTACTTTCCTTTAGCACTCTTGTGAACAGGACACAGAATAGAGGTCTTCAATAACTTGTAAGATAAATGTTGTGAAGTTGGACTGAACTTGGTAAACGTAATGAGTGTATGTACATGAAGATGGTGCAACTTCCATAACAGGAAAACACGAAGGGTTCATTGCACAGATAAAAAAAGTGTTAGCAGATCCAGATGCTCTCATTTCTTTTCATTGTATCTTGCATCAGCAAATTCTCTGTGCTAAAGCTACCATAAGTTATAAAATATTGTTAACTACTCATGCAAATGCAACATGGTAAAGTTTAATGATCAGGAATTCAGTATGGATTTGTTGTGTTATTCTAAAGTGCACTGACTATTGCAGAGATAGATATTAGCTGAAATTTTATCTTTGTGAGAACAGATAATTACATTTTATGAAGAACAGAACCTGCAGTGAGAATCGTTGGAAGATTTCTATAGGAATGCAGCATTTCTGTGTGATATTATGTCAAATCAAAATGACTTGAATATTTCATGGCTAGGTAAAACTAAGTCTATATATGATATGTGGCAACCCCCCCAAGCATTTTGAAAAAGGTATCTTTTTTCCGGCATTTTTTTTTTCTTTTTTGGCAGTTTTCAGCCAGGGCTGGGTTTGAACCCGCCACCTCCAGTATATGGGGCCAGCACCCTAAAAGGTATCTTTTTTCAAAACACTACTTCCTGGCGGTGTCCGTAGCTCAGTGGGTAGGGCGCTGGCCACATACACTGAGGCTGGTGAGTTCTAACCAAGCCCGGGCCAGCTAAAACAACAATGACAACTACAACAAAAAAAATAGTCAGGCATTGTGGTGGGCGCCTGTAGTTCTAGCTACTTGGGAGGCTGAGGCAAGAGCATTGCTTGAGCCCAAGAGTTGAGGTTTCTGTGAGCTGTGATACCATGGCAGTCTACCCAGGGAGACAGCTTGAGACTCTGTCTTAAACAAAACAAAACAAAAAAAACCCTACTTCTTCAAAAGGAAATTTTTGGATGAATATTTTCCCCAGTTAGCAAACATCATTGATGAACACGATGATATATGTGAATCATTTGAAGAATACATAGCTGTTATGGGCTTATTATTATTATTTTTTTTTTTGGTTTTTGGCCGGGGCTAGGTTTGAACCTGCCACCTCCGGCATATGGGACCGGCACCCTACTCCTTGAGCCACAGGCGCCGCCCTGTTATGGGCTTATTAATTGGAGAATACAATGAAAGGTTCACTGACTTTGAGAATCGTAACATCACACTCAAATTAGCATTTTGGCGTCACCTAATCAATATCACCAAGGCACCCAAAAAACTATAGATAGTAAAAGTAGACCTACCATTTGATCCATCAATCCCATTATTGGATATTTAGCCAGAGGGAAAAAAGTAATTTTATTGAAAAGACAGCTGTACTCAAATGTTTATTACTGTACAATTCACAATAGCAAAAATGTGGAATCAGCCCAAATGCCCATCAACACATGAGTGGATTAATAAAATATAGTATATGTATACCATGGAGTACAAAACAAAGGTTAGTTAACTTCAAAGTTTTCACTTTTGAAATTATTAAGTACGTATTAGTTAGATTTTACAAAATAATGTACACTTTTAAGTATATCTAATTGAAGTTTCTTGAATTTTATTACAGAATTTTTTTTTTGTAGACAGAGTCTCAGCCTATTCTATGGCATCAGTCTTGCTTACAGCAACCTCCAACTCCTTGGCTCAAGTGATCCTCCTGCCTCAGCCTCCCAAGTAGCTGGGACTATAAGGCGCCCACCATGCCACCTGGGTAATTTTTCTAATTTTAGTAGAAATAGGGTCTTGCTCTCGCTCAGGCTGGTCTCAAAAGTTCTGAGCTCAAGGGATCCTCTTGCTTTGGTTTCCCAGAGTAATAGGATAATTGGCAGGAACCACTGCATCTGGCCTGATTATAGCTAAATTAATGCTTGATTATAGCTAAATTAATGTGACCTTCCAACAAGAAAAGGTCCCCACCCTTGTACTAAGTGGTAGAGTACTGTGTCCAATGTTATTTGGCATTATTTTCTTAGTGCCACCTAAAATAGTGGTGTCTGAGGTTTGAAATGCTCCTGTCTTCCTACTTTCAGCTCTGTCTACCCCTCAGAGAGAATTGGGTCCTTTCCCAGAGTGTGTTGGTATTAGCCGCCTTCCTGTAGTCACTGTGTGTCCATCTGTTTTCTAGCCACTATAATTTTGTTCTTTCTCTTTCCATTTCTCTTGTGCTTTTGGGTTTATGCCTTTAAAGAAACCCCAGTATTATTGTCTAGTGAAGTTTTGAGTGGGAGGTTAACACGTATGTTCAATGTAGTAGGAATATTTATTCAGTCACTCAAGGGATGAGTTTACAGAAAATGACTTACAAGCAAGTTGCAAAAATAGTACAGAGAGTTTCCTTATATTCCTTACCCTGCTTCCTTAATGTTAACATTTATACAACCATAGTATGATGATTAAGAACAGGAAATTAATATTGGTTTATTTATTTTTAAAATAAATTGGTTTATTTTATTTATTTTTAGTTATTATTAACTAAACTACAGACCTTATGTGAATTTCATGCACTTTTCTATTGGTGGTCTATTTCTGTTTTAGGAATGAATTACATACCATATTCCATTTTGTTATTTCTCTTTACTCTCATTCAGTTTGTAATAGTTTCTTACTCCCATTTTAGTGACTCTTTTGAGAAGTACAGACTAGTTATTTTGTGAAGTGTCCTTCAGTTTGGGCTTATCTGATATTTTTTTATGATGTGAATAAAGTTGTGCTTTTTTATTATTAAATCATAGCTGTGTACATTAATGCAATCATGGGACACTATACACTGGTTTTATAGACCATTTGACACATTTTCATCACACTGGTTAATATAGCCTTCCTGGCATTTTCTTAGTTATTGTGTTAATACATTTATATTCTACATTTAGTAAATTTCACATGGTTGTGCTTTTTTGACGCGAATACTATAAAAGTGATAGTGCATCTTTTTCAGTGCATCATATCATGGAGATCATGATGTTGATTTATCTTGTTATTGGTGACATTCACCTTGGTTCCTTGTTTAAATTGGAGTCTGTAGGGTAAATCTATTATCTTTCCTTTGTAGTTAAGGTAGCTTGTGTGAGGTGCTTTGATACTATGTAAGTATCCTATTTCTCCTCAAACTTTTAACCATTTTTGTATTCATTGGTAGATTCATCCATATCATTTATAGAGAATTTATGATAAATATTTGATTAAGGGAATAAAGCTGTACCTTACAAGAAGCAAAGATCAGTTACGTTGAAATACTATTTTATCGGTTGGGAACATAAACTATCAGTTGTGTTCTCCAACTTTCAGGGGCTTAATATAGCAGATGCTTTTCTTCCCAATCTGGGCATTTCTGGTTGTATAGGTGGTTTTCTGCCATGTAGTGTGATTCAAGGATCCAGGTTAAACTTTTTATCTTGAAGTGATTTCAAACTGATAGAAAAGTTGTAATAATAGTACCAGGAAATCCTATATACCCTTTATGTAGATTTATTTAACACTTGCTACATTTGCCTTATGATTTCTTTCCCTCCTTCCATATATGTATATGTATTTTATATATAGGTGTCTGTACACATTGATTGCTATATACTTTATTTTGAGACAGAGTCTCACTCTGACACCCTGGGTAGAGTGCTGTGGCATCATACCTTACAGCAACCTCAAACTCTTGGGCTTAATTAAACGATCCTCCTGCTTCAGCCTCCTGAGTAACTAGGACTACAGGTGCCTGCCACAATGCCCAGCTAATTTTTTTATTTTCAGTAGAGACAGGGTCTTGCTTTTGCTTAGCTGGTCTCAAACTCCTGAGCTCAAGTAGTCCTCCTACCTCGGCCTCCCAGAGTGCTAGGATGATAGGTGTGAGCCTTCATGCCCCCCCCGAAAGCCTCTATTTTAAATTCAGTTAAATATCAGTAAAAATATTTAATATTGGGATTGCGATAGTTATTTTATTTTGTCATATTATCATAATTATAACTCTGTCAAGGTAGAAACCTGAAGGAAAGAAGGAACATTTCGTTTTCTTTGCTTTTGTGTGGATGATGGTTGGCCAAATAGCAGGAGGTTCAGCTTTTGGGCTTGTTTTGGATTACTGAGCACCATCCTTCCAAAATAATTTGCCTAATGCTTTCCCAGCCATCTGGCATGAGCACAGAAGACCTTTTACTCAATAAAAGTAAGCTAATAATAACAAGTTGAAACATCTTGATAATAAATATATTTGTACAGCTTTTCAAATCCCAGGTTATTGAAATTCTGTCAGCCTTGGCAGCTTTCCGCATTCCTTCTGTGCCCGTGTGTTTTCTCTTTTTCTTGAGCTGCTCCTGCTGACTTCAAAGGGATGCTCCGAATGTGAAAAGGAGGAGCAGTTTTGGTGGGATGCTGAACTGGTGGGGTAAGGTTTGGGTTTAGTTACAGGGATCCTCAGAAGATTTTGGAGGAAGAGGGGCACAGCATCCTAGCCTTCATTTTATAGGTTAAGGAAGAAGAGGCATAAAAAGATCACATGGTTTTTCTTAATTCAGCTTCTCATTCTTTACCCTTTTACCCTAGTAACAATTGAGCGTATTCCTTGGACGAGAGAAAAGTAGTAGAGCTGGATCTTTTACAGGATAAATGATCCTGTATTTATTATTTGTAGTACTTCGTCTTTAAAGTAGGAAAAATGATGGTGATTCTAACTAGAAGTTGTGGGGCATTTAATAACATGTAAGGCAAAATTAGGAGGAAAGAAGAGAAACCAAGTGTCTCCTAGCTTCTAACACCTTATCTTCTGTGGTGTAAGTTAATAAATAATCAATTTTTAATGCAATAAAAAAGGAAATTTCTGATAGGTTTTGCCTAATTTCAGATCGCTGTTTATGTGACAGTTTACTAAATTTACCAAGTGTTTGTAAACATATCCTAGGTCAGGGTTTTGAGTGCCTATGAGCAATTCCCTGGAATTGTTATTATTATTTTATAGAGTTTATTTTTACAGTTTTTTTTTTTTGGCCAGGGCTGGTTTGAACCCACCACCTCTGGTATATGGGGCCGGGGCCCTACTCTTTGAGCCACAGGTGCCACCCCCCTGGAATTATTTTGAATGCTCAGATCACAGGTTTTCTCCTATACCAGATACTGTATTACCTAGCACCTTAAGATTCTTTATAGGGTGTCAAATATGTGGGAGGATTTAAATGAATTCTCTTAAATGCTTCATGCAGTAAGATGATCCAATAAGAACTGAATGTTTTCAATTAGGATGTTTCTGTGGATACCATTAAGTGTGCCAAAATTCATAGCCACAAGAGATTTTTACTTACTTCAATATTGATTAAGAAATCTGAGAACAATCTCAAAAAGCGTAGGATGTATTTAGAGGATAAATTCTGGGGATAGTATAAAATTTTCTTTCTCTATCATGGTTAAGGCCTAGTCCAGAAAAATTCTAGGCAGTAAGCCAAATCTAACACTAGGATTCATGTAGAGAATGTCTAGAATAAAAGTGAACATAGATCATTTCTTTTATCCCTGGTGTATTTATTAACATTTATTTAATGTTATTTATTACTTATGTTATGTTATTTATTAACATTAGCTTTCTTATGGGATGAGTACAAGGCATGGGCAGCAGAAGAAATAGAATTACAACCCTTTTTATCTTTGCCATTTCATAGAAAACACTGTAAATACTGTCTACAGACATCTTGAAATTCACATTACTCTGGGAAGGATTTACCTCTTAGGTTATTACTCATTTTTTTTTAAACACTTAAGTTTTCTTATCCTGGGTTCTTAGATCTCTAAGGGATCTGCAGATAGAATTCAAGGGGACCCTGACCTTGGATGGAGAAAAAAGTAATTTTATTTTGACTAACCATGGATATTTCACATTTTCATCAATTAATCAGTGTAGTCAATGCAAGCAACAGATCACAGTACTATTAACCCCTCCTGTGACTTTGTTGTTATTATGAATAATGCTGTTGTGAATTTTTTTTATTATTAAATCATAGCTGTGTACATTAATGCAATCATGAGGCACCATACACTGGTTTTATAGACCATTTGACGTATTTTCATCACACTGGTTAACATAGCCTTCCTGGCATTTTCTTAGTTATTGTGTTAAGACATTTATATTCTACATTTAGTAAGTTTCACATGTACCCTTGTAAGATGCACTGTAGGTGTGGTCCCACCAATTACCCTCCTTCCGCCCATCCTCCCTCCCTCCCTCCCCTGCCCTCCCTTTCCTCCTTCCCCATATTCTTAGGTTATAATTGGGTTATAGCTTTCATATGAAAGCTGTAAATTAGTTTCATAGTAAGGCTGAGTACATTGGATACTTTTTCTTCCATTCTTGAGATGCTGTTGTGAATATTAATGTACATGTTTTTATGTGGACTTTTAGAAATTGTTCATTTTCCATAGGATGCAGTTTGCAAACCAGTGTTAATGTAGAGAGAGTATTTTTTGTGCATGTGTTGGATAAACATGTTTTTTTTTTGGGGGGGGTAAATGTGGATTGAATTTTGGTTTTATAGGTTGTGGTGGGAGTTTTGTCAAGTCTTTCTTTGTGTATAAAATGTTAGGGGTTGATACTCTGTATTATCACCTAAAAATTCACTGTTCCTTTTTTGCTATCAACTTTGGCCATGGGTTTGCTGCGGTCAGTGGCCTGTGAGGGGAAGTGATGTGTGCTTTCTTTCAGACAGAGCTAGGATATAGCTCCATCAGCCTGAGTACCAGAATGAAAATCATGTTGGACAGAGTTTTTAATAGATTTTGTTGCATGAGCATGGAAAAAAATTATTTAAGCCACTAAGATTTGGTAACTGTTTGACACTTTAGCACTATGGTCCTCAAGCTGTGGCAGTTTTGCACCCCTACCCTGAGACGTCTGACAATGTGTGGAGACATTTTTTGGTTATCAAAACTGAGTGCTATTGGCATCTAGTGGGTGGATGTTGCTAAACATCCCACAACACACAGGAAAGCCCCCACAGCAAAGAATTACCTGGTTTAAAAATATTAGTGATGCCGAGATTGAGAAACTCTGCTTTAGCATAACCCAATTTATCCTGATTAAGACAGGGGTATTGAGAAGATTAAATGGAAAAAAATATTATAAAACAAGCTTGGGTGGCACCTGTGGCTCAGTGGGTAGGGCACCGGCCCCATATACCGAGACTGGTGGGTTCGAACCTGGCCCTGGCCAAACTGCAACAATAGGATAGCCTGGAGTTGTGGCGGGCACCTGTGGCCCCAGATGCTCGGGAGGCTGAGGCAGGAGAATCACCTGCGCCCAGTAGTTGGGCATTGCTGTGAGCTGTGTGATGCCAGGGCACTCTACTGAGGGCAATAAAGTGATACTCTGTCTCTACAAAACAAAACAAAACAAAAAAACCCCCAAGCTTACAGGGTGGCCATTTGGGGGTAACTATGTGGCAGAGCTTGGCAATAGCTCTGCGGTCTTCCCTTGCATCCGTGGGTCTTTTCCAACTTCCCCAGGGTTCAATATTCAGTTTAATTTTAATTGTGTTCATAAATCAAGGCTCACTTTTAGAAAAATAATTTACTCCTTATAAAAGCGAGGGAGCTAACATTAAATACTTATTTGTTATTATTTTTTATAAATACTCCACGGAATCGATACCTATCTTTTATTTTGTTTTCAATGAAGAAATTGAGGCACAAATGTTAAATAATTTGACCAAGATCATATGGCTTACAAGTGGTGGGCTTAGGAATTTGAAGCATGTCTGTTTGTCTCCAGAACTCTGTTCTTTCCACACTGCTGTATCACATCTTTTTTTTTTTTTTGTAGAGACAGAGTCTCACTTTATAGCCCTCGGTAGAGTGCTGTGGCATCACACAGCTCACAGCAACCTCCAACTCCTGGGCTTAAGTGATTCTCTTGCCTCAGCCTCCCCAGTAGCTGGGACTACACGCACCCGCCACAATGCCTGCTATTTTTTGATTGCAGTTCAGCCGGGGCCGGTTTGAACCCACCACCCTTGGTATATGGGGCCGGCGCCTTACCGACTGAGCCACAGGTGCCGCCCTGTATCACATCTTTTGCATTGGTTTCAAAATAAGGAAATGCATGCCATGCCTGATTTGTAATAGTTATGTGTTGTATTAGTTATCTATTGCTTTGTAACAAATTCCTTAAAACTTAGCCCTTTGAAACACCAGTTATTATCTCACATAGTTTCTGAGAATCAGGAATCCAGGAGAAGCTAAGCTGGATGGTTCTGGTTCGTGGTCTCCCTTGAGGTTATAGTCAAGGTATCTTCCAGGGCTGCATCTGAAGGCCTGATTAGAGCTTCATGATCCGCTTTCATGATGGTACATTCACATAGCTGTTGTTAAGGACCTCAGTTCCTCACTATGTGGGCCTATCCTCAGGACTCCTGGAGTATCTTCATGACATGGCAGCTGGCCCTCCCTTAGTGTGAGGGATCTGAGAGAGAGATCAAGACAGAAGCCACATATAGTTTATAGCTTAGCATCAGAAGTCATAGATTATCACTTTTGCTCTATCCTATTGGTCACATAGACAACCTGGATACAATGCAAGGTTGTCATGAATAACAGGAGGTAGAGATTGTTTGGAGCCATCTTGCAGGCTGGTTATCACGTTTCAATGATCTCCATTTCTTCTAGTTGCAAATGATCACATAGTTACAAATGATTCTCATTTCTCATAGTTAAAAAATTATTCTTTGTATTTCCTTTTCAAATTTAAAAATTCCAAACACCTATTTTATACTTTAAGATACTCAAATCACTTACAATGTGAATGAAAATACATATTTGCTTCTGTAAACATTTAGTGAATATATAAAGTAAAATATAAAAGCTGCTGTGAAAATGCTTCACTTTTTTTTTTTTGGGACAGAGTCTCACTATGTCGCCCTTGGTAGAGTGCCTTGGCATCACAGCTCACAGCAACCTTAAACTCTTGGGCTTAAGCGATTCTCTTGCTTCAGCCTCCCATGTAGCTGGGACTACAGGTGCCCGCCATAATGCCCAGCTACTTTTTTTGTTGCAGTTGTCATTGCTGTTTAGCTGGCCCAGGCTGGGTTTGAACTTGCCAGCATGGGTGTATGTGGCCAGTGCCCTACCCACTGAGCTATGGTTGCCACCCCGGGATTTGTTTTTTAATGGGCTGGACTACCAGAGGCTTCTTGAGTCCTAAGAAGTTTAGACTGATGGTGCTTTTTTTCCCCCTCCTGGAAAAATCTCCTTGTACTAAACACTGAATTCTTCATTTTCCAAAATCCACTTAATGTCTTTACTTTTTAATCACTGATTTGATGTGCTTGAATGCCAAAGTATAGGGTGAATGGTAGATGCAAGGACTGGTGGTTTCCACAGCAACTTCTTTTTTTTTTTTTTTGTAGAGACAGAGTTTTACTTTATTGCCCTCGGTAGAGTGCCGTGGCGTCACACAGCTCATAGCAACCTCCAACTCCTGGGCTTAGGAGATTCTCCTGCCTCAGCCTCCCGAGTAGCTGGGACTACAGGTGCCTGCCACAACGCCCGGCTATTTTTCTGTTGCAGTTTGGCCGGGGCTGGGCCTGAACCCGCCACCCTCGGTATATGGGGCCGGCGCCCTGCTCACTGAGCCACAGGCGCCACCCTCCACAGCAACTTCTTATAAGATCCCTTCCTTTTCTCATTCATCTCTTGTTGGGAAAAATTCCCTGTCCAGTTATTGTGTGACACTCTTCAGTTCAAGTGGCTCTGGGAAAGGGGCTTTGTTTAAACAAATTTAAAACTGAGTTTTCCCTATATATCTTTAAGGTTAAATTAGGTTTTCCTGAAACTTGAGGATGTTAGCTATTTTTCTTCCTGAAGCAGTTTAATTATACTTTTGTTTATTGCACTTGGTTTTGTGCTTTGTTGAATAAAAGAAGGGCCCTGACTGGGTACAGAGAGCTATGAATTTACTATGTCTAATCATGCAACCATGAAATAAAAAATGTTTCCATATCAGGAATTAACTCATCACTTTTAACCACTGTCGATTGCATTGGGTTAGAGCTTTGTGCTTCCCACAAGTATTTTCCCTTGTTTTTCAAAATTGTGTTCAGTTGGATGTGACCGGTTATACATGGAGACTGGCTCACTCGCACTGTTGATTCTTGTTGTCCCAGTGTCATTTTTTACTTATACACGTATAGCTTTTCTTGGCTTTATCTATTGACTTGAAATCTTGTGTATCATATTTCCTTTCTTAGACATAGGGAAGACTGAAAAAAAATCCATGATTTGAAGAAAATTTGCAAAAGTGAAGAGCCTTGTGAGAGCTTTACTTTTAATTTTCACTGTAACCAGAATAAGTGAGCACATACTGGGCATACCTGCTTTCTCATTTCACACTACCCAGTGTAGGTGTCCAGATCAATATCAGGCTGGTCACCAAAATTACTTTTGGTTTTAAATGTAGTTGTATACACAGGTTCTTACCATAATTAATAGAGGTTATAATAAAAATGAGGTGTGCTCACACAGTTGTCCATGTGGATGGTTGCATGGGCGTGAACTTGTGGTATAATATCTGAAAGTCTGTGGGTGGCACTTGTGGCTCAGTGAGTAGGGCGCTAGCCCCATATACCAAGGGTGGTGGGTTCGAACCTGGCCCTGGCCAACCTACAACAACAACAAAAAAATCTGAAAGTCAAGAAACTAGAAGTTTTTATAATTTTAAGTTATCCATTATCAATCCTAAGAATTTTTTTGACTATTAAAAATGCATGACTGACGTTATTTTTATTTTTATTTTATTTTTTTTGAGGTAAAGCCTCAAGCTATTGCCCTGGGTAGAGTACCGTGGCATCACAGCTCACAGCAACCTCCAACTCCTGGACTCAAGTGATTCTCTTGCCTCAGCCTCCCAAGTAGCTGGGACTACAGGCGCCCACCACAACACCTGGCTATTTTTTGGTTGTAGTTGTCATTGTTGTTTGGTGGGCCTGGGCTGGATTTGAACCCTCCAGCTCTGGTGTATGTGGCTGGCGCCTTAGCTGCTTGAGCCACAGGTGCCGAGCCTGATGTTATTTTTTGATGTGAGGTTTTTTTTGGCAATCTTTTGGAAAAGGGGCCAGGATGAGAATAAAAGTTAATTATGAAAATCCATTTCAAAGACTAACTATGCTGTGTATCATCACTGAAATTTTAATGCAACTTATGTATTGTGTTTTTATCTTTGGGATTAGCATTCTGAAGAGCTGACTTTTATTTTGAAATTTCTAATGTGTGTCAGCTATGTCAGCTCATGAGCATGTTTTCATCTGTGCATCATGTTATATTGGGCCTTGGATGGAATGTAAATCTTTTACTGGCCTAAATCTGAGTCTAATCCTCTGTGTGGCTTTGGTAGAAAATCAATTTCCTCTGCTCTGGCAAGATTTTTCAGGTCAGTGCTCTTTGGAAGTTTCCCAATTCTCTTAGATTAAAATAGATTTTGTTTCTGTGCTATATACTAGTATCAGTTAGTAGGACACTGAGATGAAAGTGAGAAAGCAGAGGCTGACAAGATATCCATGAGTTCTTCTAGTTCAGTTAACTTGTTGGCACACTACACCTTTAAAGAGCCAAGGAGTTTCTTTGCTTTCAAAGGGATCATTTGGGGAATAATTGTAATGACACTTACAGGTGCAGCCATGTACTTAATTTTAATAAGTTCCAATTGGTGACTTGCTTACTAGAAGTGAATGGAAAAGAGAAGAACTACTACTCATGCCCTACTGAGTCCATTTCACTAATATGGGCTCTTGGAAGTTGGGTGACTAACTTGGATTTACTCAGTTTTAGCATTGGTAGTCTCACATCCTAGGAACTCTCTTAGTCCCTGGCCAGCCAGGATGATTAGTTACTATAGCAGTGAACAACAAGGGCATGAATGGTTTGCAACTGGTAGTACTCACAGATATTTTAAGGGAGGGTTATTATAGACATGTAGCACTTTCTGTCCAATGATCCTAGTAGGTAAGTGGACAAGTGATTCTACTTTGATTTGATTGAAAAAACAATGGATAGTAAAGCATCACAAGAATGGAGAAGCATGAATCCAATGTACTCAATTTTGATATGAGGACAATTAATGACAAGGTTATGGCGGGGGGGGGGGAGGAAAAGCAGAAAGAGGGAGGGAGGGAGGGGGGTGGGACCTTGGTGTGTGTCACACTTTATGGGGGCAAGACATGATTGCAAGAGGGACTTTGCCTAACAATTGCAATCAGTGTAACCTGGCTTATTGTACCCTCAATGAATCCCCAACAATAAAAAAATAAAAAAAAAAAAGAAAAAACAATGGAAAGAAGAAGTTGAAGTTTTTCTGCATTCTGTACCTAAGATTTAAGATTTATTTAGGGAATGTTTTGGTAAATTATTAGTGTTAATGTTTATCTTTCTACTGGATAATACAAGGATCTTTAACTCTGCTTATCTTTTCTCCCAACTTATGTTATTATTGCCCTGTATTATAGTACTGTGTGTTAAACTCTACAAGACATTATTATTTTATGCAGGTATTATTTTTTCTTTTTCTATTATTTTATTTTTATTGTATATATATTATAAAATATACATATGTGCATTAAAATGTATATTTATAGTCCAAAGAGTAAAACCACATGGGTGTCAACCATTCTGGTTAACAAATATATTATAGGCATTGTTTATTTAGATCAGAGTTCAGCAAACTTATTCTGTAAAGGCCAGATGGTAAATATTTTAGTCTCTGCAGGCCATATGAGCTCTGTCACAACTACTTAACTCCACTGTTGTAGTGCCAAAGCAGCCATAGATAATATGTAAATGATTGTACATGCCTGTGTTCCAATAAAACTTATTTATGGAAACAGGCAATGGGCCAGATTTGGCCTGTAGGTCTTAGTTTGCCAACTCCTAATTTAGATTTATCTACATATTTATTTCTTTATTTTTCCTTCCTTTCTTGCTATATTCTTGGGGTTCTATCTGGGATCATTTTCAAGGCAAGGATATCTATTCCCAACATTGTTTTGTGTTGGAAATTCTAGCCACTGCAATGAGGTAAGAAGGGAAAAAAAGGAATAAAGAACAGAAAGGAAAAGATAAAACTGTCCCTATTTTCAGATGACACAATTGTCTATGTAGAAAATCCCTAGGAACCTGTAGAATAAATCCTAGAACTAATAAATGAGTTCAGCAAAGTTGCAGGATACAAAATAAACAAAAAATGAATTGCATTTCTGTATACTAGCCATGAACATGTGAGCCCTGAAATTAAAAATACAATACCATTTACACTCACTCAAAAATACTTACATATATATCTAATAAAGCATGAGCAGGATTGGTATGCTGACAACTACACAGTGTTGATGAAGGAAATCAAAGATATAAATAAAAACAAACCATGTTCATGAATTGGAAGGACTCAACATAGTAAAGATATCAGTTCTCTCCCAAATTGATATATAGGTTTGATGTCATTCCTATCAAAATCCCAGCAAGATTTTTTATATATATTGATATGATTCTAAAATTTATATGGAAAGTCAAAGGAACTAGATTAGCTGAAATAATTTTGAAAAAGAAGACCAAAGCGGGAGGAGTCTGTCAGATTTTAAGTCTTATTTCATAATACAGTAATCAAGGCTGCATAGTATTGGTGGAGGGATACATACATAGATCATTGGGTCAGAGCAAAGAACCTAGAAATAGACCCACAGAAATATGTTCAATTATTTTTTTTTGACACAATTGCTAAAGCAATTAAGTGGAAAAGGAAAGATACTTTTCAACAAATGGTGCTGGGTCAATTGAACATCAGTCAGATTTAGTGACCTAAATCTCACACCTTCTATCAACAGTAACCAAAAATAACTCAGAATGGATTATCAACTTGAATGTAAAACATAAAACTAAAAAAATAATTGGAGAAAATTTTTAGGACCTAGGGCTAGCCAAGGTTCTTTCTTGTGGCAACAAAGATATGATCTATAAAAGAAAAAATTGATGAATTGGATTTTATCAGATTAAATACATTTACTATGAGAATGACTTCATAAAAGGATGAAAAGACAAAGTACAGAGTGGGAGGAAATATTTGCAAATGACATATCTGGCAAAGGACTAGTATCTGGTATTTATAAATAACTTTCCAAATGTAACAGTAAAAAACCAAGCAGTCCAATCAAAAATAGATGAATGAGGGACATTTCATTGAAAAGGCTATCCAGATGGTAAATAAGTCATGAAAAGGTGTTCAACATCATTAGCCATTAGGGAAATGTAAATGAAAACCACAGTGATAAATCACTACATACCTATCAGAATGGCTAAAATAAAAAACAGTGACATCATCAAATGCTAGAGAGGCTATAGAGAAACTGGATCATTCATACTTTGCTGAAGGGAATGTAAAATGATACAGCCTCTCTGGAAAAGTTGGGCAGTTTCTCAAACACCCTGAACATGTAACTACTACATGACCTAGAAAGTGCACTTTTGGGTATTTATCCCAGAGAAGTGAAGAGTTATGTTCATGTAAAAACCAGTGCATGAGTGTTTATAGCAGCCTTATTCATAGTAGCCCATAACTGGAAACAATATAGATATCCTTTAGCGGGTTTAAAATTTTTTTTTTAATTTTTAAATTTCAGATTAATATGAGGGTACAAATGATTAGGTTACAATGTGTCCCGCACCCAGGAGGTGTGCCATATACCCTTACATTGTGCCCATTATGTGGGAACACATCAATCCCCTTCTCTCCTTCCTTCTCCCTCCTCATCCTTTCCCTCCCCCTAACTTGAATTAAGTTGAGTTTTTCTCTTGTGCCTTCAGTGGGCTAATTGTTAAACAAACTGGTACATACATGTTGGGGGATCATACTCAGTAATAAAAAGGAATGAACTGTCAATACACACAGCAACTTGGTCTCCGGAGAATTGTGCTGAGTGAGAACAGCCAATCCCTAAAGGTTACACTTCATGATTCCATTTATATGATATTCTTGAAATGACAAAATTACAGAAACAGAGAACAGATGAGTGTTTGCCAGGGATGGAGGGGGCAAGGGCAGGAGGGAAGTGGGTAGCTATAAAAGGACATCATGAGGGGTCCACATAGGGGATGGAAATATTCTCTTTTGACTGTATCAATGTCAGTATATTTGTTGTCATACTATACTATAGTCTTGCAAGATGTTATCATTGGGGAAAACTGGTTAAGAGCTCACAGGTCATTCTATATGATTTGTTACAACTGCATGTAAAACTTCATTTGTTTGTTTTTTGAAATTATATTTTATTTTTATTTATAAATATTGTCTATTTTTTGAGATTTTGGAAAAAAATAATAAGTTAATTGGTGATTCCATACTGAACCTCAGAGTCAAAGCATTTACTCTTATTTGACAATGTGAAACTTACTTTCTTTGTAGTAATAATAGTAATTAAGCATTACTATTATTATTATTGCTTAATACTTTGTTGCAGCAATTGTCTAATTTCTTTTCTGAATCTACCTTCATTCGTTCTTTACGAGGTTTTTGTTTCTAGTCCTTATCTTAAACATTGTTATTGTTAAATTTTAAGGCTTTTTAATTTTGTGAAGGCAAAAAGTCGAAACCTAATAAACACATGTACATATGAAAATAAAAAAAAGCATTTAGGAAAAAAAGGTAAGATTTGAAAGGATCAGAGTGACAGAATTATAAATACTAAGTAATGTAGCACTTTTGTATTTGGTGGTGTTCTAAGGTCCTGGCTTTGTTTTGTTATGAAGCAGAGCTGTTTTGGAGCATGTGCGGCCCTATACATAGGTATATGATTGACTCTTTTCCTCAAGTGCTTCTAATTTGGGATGCTTTTCATTGTGTGTCCTTTGACTTTTTAGACATAAAACTAGTTATTTTCATTTCAGTTTCAAGATCTTTACCGAGCACAGTTAACTTTTATGATCTCGTTTTGGCAGTGAGTTTTCACCTAGGGGCTGGAGTATCTGTACACTAGACTTGTTTTTCTCCGAGTAATGTTTCCCTTTGCCTGTGTGATGGAGCTGTCTAGTTATCCCCTGGTATTCATTCTCTTTGTCTTTGAAGTAGAAACTCCAGTTTTGAGCTGGGCACCTGGCTGCCCAGTGTAAAGGTTGGACTTACCAGATTTTGTTGTAACTAGGTGTGGCTGTGTGATCAAGTATAAGCCTTCTATTATAATTAAGCTCCCCAATATAGGAGCTGTCATTTTGCTTTAACAAACATGGAGTGAGTAGGTAAAATATTTTATATAAAGCTGTGTGTTTGAGGTTGAATTATGTCCCTACAAAAAGAAATGTTGAACTCTTAACCTCTAATACCTCAGAATGTAAGTTTATTTAGAAATAGGGTCTTTGCAGATGTAATCAAGTTAAGGCTATACTGGAGTAGGGTGGGTGTCTAATCCAACATGACTGGTATCCCTATTAGAAGATGGTCATAGGAAAACATAGACGCACAAGAGAATGCCATGTGAAGATGAAGATTAGGGTGATGCACCTACAGATCAAGGAATGCCTAGGGCTGTGAGAAGCTAGGAGACAGGCATGGAGCTGACTTCTCTCTCCGCGCCCTTGGAAGGAACCAACCCTGCATACACCTTGATTTTGGGTTTTTGGCCTCCAAAACTGAGACAGTAAATACATTTCTGTTGTTTTAAGCCACCCAATTTTTGGTCCTTTAACATAGCAGCCATAGTGTGTAGGAAACCAATACATAATGTTTTTGAAATTCTTTTTGAGATGCTATGGTTTGAATATTTATGTCCTTTCAAAATTCCTATGTCGAAACCTAACCTCCGCTGCAATAGCAGTAAGCAGTGAGGTCTTTAGGAGGTGATTAGGTCATGGGGTTGGAGCCTTCATGGTGGGATTAATGGACCCTTAAAAGGGGCCTGAGCCAACTTATTTCCCTCTTCCGTTATGTGAGGTCACAGTAAGAAATTCCATCTATGAGGCAGAAAGTGTGCCCTCAGCAGACACTGAATCTGCTGTCACCTTGATCTTAGACTTTCCAGCCTCCAGAACTGTAAGAGATAGATTTCTGTTGTTTATAAATTAGCGAGTCTAAGGTAGTTTATTCTAGCAGCCCGAATAGGATAAAATGGGGTATTTTGAAAAATGAGCAGAGGCTTCTTAATCTGAGTCCTGAGACATTTGGACTGACTGTGCTTTTTTTTCCCCTGGAAAATCTCACTGTACCAAACATAGATATTCTTCATTGCCCCAAAGCCCCATCCAATTTCCTTGTGTTTTTATTGCTGATTTGATGTGCTTGAATGCCAGCCAGAATATAAGGTGAATGGCACATACAAGGACTGGTGGTTTCCATGGAGACTTCTTGTAAGAGCCCTTCCTTTTTCAAGTTGTCAAGGAAACATCTAGTTTCAATTAAATAAATGTTTGTGGGGTCTGCCAATTTGAGTGGCTCTTAGGCAGGGACTTGATTAAATCTCTTAAAGATCCTAATAAACAAATTCAGAGCAGAGCTTTTTTAGATTTCCTTAAAGTTATATAAGATCTTTCTTTAACTTAGAGATGTTAAAGAGGCCTTTGTATGAAGTGACCAGACTATTTGCATGCAGAAAATGTTGGTTTTGAGCTTTGGAGGAAGAAAACTGAGGTTCAAAGAAAGAGAAGGCTAAAGCCAGAGACTAGGTGTCATATGCCACGTGACTATAGTCCATGCTCTTTAGCATATCCTAGTATGAGAGAACCAACCAGCCTGACTTGTACAAACTGTTGCAGGGTGTCCAACCTTTTTTTCCTGTACCGCACATTGGAAGAAGGAGTTATCTTTGTCCACACTTTAAATCCAGAAACACTAATGAAAGCCAATTACCAAAAAAAAAAAAAAAAAAGTCTGTGCATACTTTTTGTGATATCTGACACTGCAGATAAGCAAACAGTGTCCTCACAAAATCAGCCTGCAGCCTCTGGGCCACAGGTTGAACACTCCTAGGCCTTTATAGGCTGTGGAGCTCGCTGGCTGAGCACTGTGTAGTTTATGGCTTCTGGTTAGCTATTGTTGAATCAGTGGCTGGAGTTAGTGGTAGTGAATGGAAATGGTGGTAAGAGCACGTATTCTAGGCATAACCAATTCTAATAAATAGGAATTCTGTAGGCTTGTCTCTTTGGTGAAGCTTCGCCATTATGCTCTATATCAAACAGCTGTGTTGTATTTCAGAATGCCCACAATATTTTGAAACTTCCCATTAAGAGGTGAAGTCTGTTTCTTCATCCTTAGGATCTTGGCTGGCCTTGTAACTTGGCTGAGTACAGTAGTAAGTGGCCATGTGTAGGTTTTGGGGCTAGATGTGAAGAAGCATTTCAGTTTCTTACTACTTCAGCAGCTCTGCCACCATGTGGAAGAGCCCAGACTAGCCTGTTGGGGGAAGACAGACCATGTGAAGGAAAGTGGAAGCGCCCAGCTCACCCTATAGCCAACTTCAGAAGTGTAAGCGAGTCTCACCTCGGATCAGTGGTGCCTGGCCTAGATCAGTACAATTGACCAGCTGAACTCAGCCCAAATTCTTGATACCCCAGAATTATGAACTAAATAGATGTTGTTGCTTTAAGGCATTTAAGTATTGGGGTGGTTCATTAGCAGCAATAGCTAATTAATACAGCCAAGTTTGGAAACTCTGGAATGTTCAAAGCTTTTCTTTGACCTGTCCTCTATAAAACTCAGGATTTTTGATAACAGTCCTGTTAGTAACAGAAATTGCCTATGGATAATTTAAGCAGAAAAGGAATTTACTGGCAGGATACTGGTTAGCTCAGTCTTGCTGCAGGAAATCTGGGGACAGATCTTGAAAGGTGCCCAACTAGGAGGCAGCATTGCCAGAACTATAGCCAGATCACCCCTCATAATTGATTCCATGAGGATGCATGTACTGGAGCCACTGAATATTGGATGCCACTATAAACATTGCCTGCACTGGATGTTAGTGTGGGGCTGCCCCTGGAACTGGATGTTGCTACTGTCACCAGAAAACAATCATCTGCTATTTCTGCTGCTTGTAGCACTCCTTACTATTTAAGCTTACGCTGTATACCCACACCCTCATTTGAGAAGAAATCAGAAACGTGAGAATCTGACATTTTTAGTTTATTTAGCTGAAAAGCAGGTGGAAAATTTCATAAACACTGGCAAGAGGTTCTGATGCTGGGCAGCCAAAAGAGAATGACAGATGTTCATTAGTTTCTATTCTGTACTCTGGTTGGCTCAGTTGTTTACAGCACAGTTATGATGAAGCCAGCTTTGTGGTTTATTCCTCGGTTCTACTGAGAGAAAATAGTTCTGGAGCTGTCCCCCTCACACCTGTTCCCTCTCTCACAGATGTGTGCTGCTGGCTATTTGGAAGGCCAGGAAACAAGGTGGCTTAACTTGCATGTGTCTCTGGCTGCCAAGGTACAGAGAGTGCTTGCTTTTCAGTCGGTGGGCCCCAAGAGTCTCCATTAATGGCCATAATGTGCCACCTAAGAGAACTGAATGAATGGCATTTTAGTGAACCTAAGGAGTTGGCTAATTGTGCAGTGAATTTGGTTCTTGTGACATTTATAATACAAACTCTTGGGCAGCAAGAGCTTTCAATTCAGATGGTTTCTCATTTTTTTCAGAATTTCTCTGAACCCTCAAGTTTCTAGTTACAAAATCATCTGGGTAGGATTAGTTTTAATATTAGAAATAATACATATAAAGGAAAAAGCATGATGCCCGGTGGGTGTATAGTAGGTGTTCAATAAATGTTTATCATTTTCCTCACACTTCTTAGATGCCCACACCCCTATCAGATTTGAAAGTCTTTGAGGAAAGGGCTTGCTATTTTTTTGTCAGATCTCTCAGTTGTTAAATCTCTAGGTGTGACAGTGAACCATACTTGGGGTGGAACATCTTGGGAGTAATTAGGACCTAGATCTAAGCTCATCCACTGTGGTGGGGCTGTCAAGTTAGGGGGAAGGGAGATTGTCTTAGATCAGTTAATGGAAAGTCTAAGAAGATGGAACAGTGTCTATAAGTGACTCAAAGCAAGAGAGAAGAGACCTACCTGGATCCTAGGAATGTCCCTCCTGGCAAGCATAGCAGGAGGCAGCAGGAGATCTAAGAGAGGGAAGGTTTTGGGACTTGGGTATCAGCAAGTTGTCAGCATGGCAAGTAGTCTGCCCTCAGTTAGTTCTTACTGTGGAGTCTGCTGTTCTTTGCTCCTAAACCAGCGGAGTGGATGCTTCCTTTGTGCCTCAGTAATTTGCCCCATCACCCTCTTACCCTCTCCTCACCCTTGAGATGTGAGATCCCAGTTTCTTCCCAGGCAGGTGCCAGCCCTGAGGCACTCCTAACCCTGGGAAGCCTGGGAAGCCATGATGTTGGCTTGCCAGAGAAAGCCTAGTTTACAGAAGTCATGAGATCATAGTCATCAAACTCCATCACTACCTAGAATTATTCCTCATTCCAAAAAACAATCTAGGTGCAAAATAAAAATCTGTAGAATCACTGGAAGTGAGCTCCCACTTCTGAGGAATTTAGTGCCCGTTGTCCTCTGCCAGTTCCCTAATAGCAGAGGAGAGAATACACCATGGCTGGATTTCTTTGTATTCTCATCTTTGAAGACCATGCTAATTCATGTTTGATTTCTAAACACATCTCTGTATGTTAATATAAACATGCTCCCCCAAGGCCTAGCAAGTTCAAAGTTCTGGGAAGATTTGTTATATTTTTCTTTGACTTCATGGAATCGGGTTCTGTTTCTTGCTATTCCTGTGATCCGGCAGTGTCTCTGATCCTTTAAGACTTAAAAAAAATTTATTTGTTTGAATAGGTTGATAGAGTCACATGGTTCACTATTCAAAGATAGAAAACATTGTATGTAAGGGTTCTCTTCATGCCAAAAAGAGTTATAACACAGTAGGCAAATTTAATTTATTCTGTGAGCCTTCTTAGTTGGAAATCAATGGGATGGGTGCCATAGGGAATGCAAAGATGATTTTTAAAAGACGGGACTTGCTTTCAAGAGACTTACAGTCTTATAAGGGGAAATAGCATTTGGATTGAGAATCATTATAAACAGTATGTGTTATGTACCTATAATAATTAAAAATAAAAAAATAGAATAGAAGAGGTAAGAGATAGAGGGAAAGGTTGAAACTATGGTTTTTAGATTTCACCCATAGAATTTTTTAAATAAAATGTTTGGATCTCAAAAAGCCTTGCTCTTTATCTAGTCTGAATGCTTCATTCTGGGAGATGAGACCCAAGACCAAGGGAAGTCAGGTGCCGTCCCCACTGTCACCCAGCTAGACAGTGCTACCTTTGACAAAGGTACCTGGTTTTTATAAAGCAAGATACTGCCTTGTTCTGTGTTGACAACTTAGAGGAAAAAGCACTGTTTGTGAGTTAAATCTGGGCTTGGTGAGTAGAGGCCCCTGAAGCTTGGTTCTGTTGGGCACTTTGTTTTGAAATTGTACTTAGAGCAGATGGGAGCAGGTGAAATGGGATTAGGCTATGTTTCTTACTCTTTACAGCTTTTCTAAATTTATTTTAAAAATGATAATAGCCATCTAATTAAAAAATCAAAAGGTACAAAATGACGTACAGTAATTTTTTTCCTCCCCCTATACTCTAGCCACTTGGTTTTCATCCATGGAGGCAGCTGGCAGCCAATTTTGTTAGCTTCAATTTCCAGAGTTAGCTTATGAACATATAAATAAATGCATCTGTGTTCAACCCACTTTTAAAGAAATGACACCTACTATACCAGCCTCTGTGCACCTAGCTTTTTTCTTTTTCACACTTTCCATATTGGTACATAAAGAGCTTCTTCATTCTTTGTTAGTTGGTGATTTTTATGGTGAAGGACTGAATTCACTCTGGATGGGAGGTGGAATTTGTAATATGTGAAATTTCTCTATGTAGGCTTTTCAAAAGATGATGGACAGGCAAAGATGTATGCAAATGTCCTCTAGAGCTGCCCAGAATTATATTATGTGCACCAGACATAGTTGATTAAACTTGTATCTTAGATTGTGGACCTCTAGTGTTTTCCAATGTGTGTCTTACACAATACCGTGTTGAATGATCATATACATATGTCATTTTGCTTATATAAAATGGAATATAAATTTCTAGAGGTGGAGTTGCCAGATCAAAAGGCAGATTGTAATTCTTATGGATATTGCCAAATGGTCTCTGGATGTTGTACAGATCTGTCCTTCTACTAGCAATGTATAAGTTCTTGATTTTTTTCTCCCAGAGTCTTTTCTTTGTTTAGATTCCATCTGAGCCAGCGTGGCAGGTTGGGTCTTCTTCACTACTGGGATGACTATTGGGCTGTGGGCCAACAATGCTGAGAAACCGGATGTGGGCCATAACCTTTGCTAATACAGTTTGTATTTAGCATCTGGGCTAGATTTGACCTAGGGTTTATTATAGCCTTCTATCCTTAAATTAAATGGCATCTTGGGGGACCTAAAAGATAATGCAGCTTCCAAAATTGATTTGCAACATACGAGTAGCTTACATGTTGGGAGATCTTGGATCATTATGTGTTCCCAAATGCATAAACACATTTTCAAAGGATAGTTATGAAGATTTATGACACCTTTTCTCTTTAAAAATAAAAAGGAAAGTCTGATTTTTCTTATGTGAACTATTGCATAGATTTTGCTCATATCTGAAATATGGCATCCAGTTGCTCCAGTTGGTTGCTGTGGAAGTTTATAGTAATGTAGGAAGCTCCTGTTAGAAAGCTTCTGAAAAATTTAAATATATGTAAATGAGTGAAAAATGGAGGCTGAGGAAGAGGGTGAATACATATGTTTTCTTCTAATGGCAGTATTCACTCTTTAAGTTGGCATTTATCTAGTGCAACCGATTCTTTCAAGAAAATACCCCTTCTGCATGGCTATTGAGGGAATTTGAAAAGATATATAAGGTATAGCTCAGGGAGGCCGCCTGTTGTTATGCCGGGGTTAGCCACCTTTTCTATAAAGGACCAGATGGTATTTTAGGCTTTGCAGGCCAGGAGGCAAAATCAAGGATACTATATAGGTACTTCTATAATACAAACTTACACAAACTTTTTATTGACAAAATTCAAAATATAGTAATAATTGAGTACTTTTTTGGAAATAGAGGTCTAGTTATAAGAATAGAATTCTTATTTGGGGGATAACATTTTGCTTAATATGGGATTCAAAGTTAATATTCCCTATCATCAAATTGATGGCAAATATTCATCTGTAAAGACTGTTTTCAGCTCATGGGCTGTACAGAACCAGGCAGTGAGCCAGATTTGATCTATGGATAGTAGTTGTCCAATCCCTGATGTAATGGAAAGACTATGAGCTTTGGACTCATCACATGTAGGTTTGAGTACTGGCTCAGAATTTTTAAAAATTGTTTTAAATTAAAAAATATTTTAATTATATGGGTACATAATAGTTGTCTTTATAGGTATGTGCGATTTTGTGTTATTTCAAAATATTAAGAGTGAACAAATGTTTTTGTTACATTACGTTTTATAATGCTTAAGGCAGAACTTTTAGTGTGCCCATCTCCCAAATAGTGTTCATTGTACCCCATAGGTAAGGTTTTACCCTTTGCCCCCTTTCTTGATTTTCAATGACTTTGCATCTCTTTGAGCCCATGTATGCCCATTGATTAGTTCCCAATTATTAGGGAGTAAATGTGGTGTTTGTCTATTCTTCAGATACTTTACTTAGGGTAATAGTTTCCAGTTCATCCAAGTTGCTGCAAAAGACCTTATTTTATTCCTTTTTATGGCTGAATAGTACTCCATAGTGTGTGTGTGTGTGTGTGTGTATCCACACATGAATTGATGGGCAGTTAGGTTGATTCCACATCTTTGCAATTGTGAATTGTGCTGCAATAAACTTTCAAGTGCAGGTGTCTTTCTGGTGGTACAGTGACTTCTTTTCCTTTGGGCAGATATCTGGTTGTGGGATTGCTGGGTCAAATGGTAAATCTACATTTATTTCTTTGAGGACTCTCCATGATATTTTCTGTAGAGGTTTTACTAATTTGCAGTCCCACCAACAGTGTTTAAGCATTCCTTTCTCTCTACATCCATGCCAGCATCTGTGTTTTCTGGACTTTTTTTTTTTTTTTGCGGTTTTTGGCTGGGGCTGGGTTTGAACCCGCCACCTCCGGCATATGGGGCTGGTGCCCTATACCTTTGAGCCACAGGCGCTGCCCTTTTTCTGGACTTTTTAATAAAAGCCATTTTATCATAACTGGGGTAAGGTGATATCTCATTGTGGTTTTAATTTGCATGTCCCTGATGATTAGTGATGTTGAACATTTTTTTTCAGATGTTTATTGGCCATTTGTCTATCTTCTTTTGAAAAGATTCTGTTAATATCTTTTACCCACTTAAAAAAATTTTGGAATATTATAAGGGTACTAATGTTTTGGTTACATAAATTGATTTTTTACCATTTGAGTCAAAGTTATAAGTGTGCCCATCACCCAGACAGTGTGCATTGTACCTGTTAAGTGTGAATTTACTCATCCACTCTTCCTCCCGTTTGAATTTGATGAGTGTTATTTCCACATGTGGACATAAGTGTTAATTGGTTAGTTCCAATTTAAGATTAAGTACATGTGGTGTTTGTTTTTCCATTCTTGTGGTACTTAACTTCTGCCCACTTTTTAATGGTTTTTTTTTTTTCCTTACTGATTTGCTTGAGTTCTTTCTGGATTATTGTTATTAGCCCTCTGTCAGCTGCATAGCTTGAGAATATTTTCTCCCATTCTGTAGGTTATCTGTTTGCTCTGGTGATTATTTCCTTAGTTGTACAAAAGCTTTTTAAAATTTAATCAAGT
This sequence comes from Nycticebus coucang, assembly GCF_027406575.1. NCBI lineage: Eukaryota > Metazoa > Chordata > Mammalia > Primates > Lorisidae > Nycticebus > Nycticebus coucang. Next base: position 15,481,475 of record NC_069804.1, read on the forward strand.
CCTGTTTATTTATTTTTGTTGTTTCTGTGATTACCACTGGGGTTGTCTTCATAAATTCTTTGCCTAGGCTGCTATTTAGAAGAGTTTTTCCAACATTTTCTTCTAGAATTCTTATGGTTTCATGCCTTACATTTAAAATCTTTTATCTGTCATTGGATACCCTTTATTTCTTTCTCTTACATAGGACTTTAAGTGCCATGTTGAATAGAAGTGGTGACAATGGACACCCTTGTCTTGTTCCAGTTCTTAGGGGAAATGCTTTCAACTTTTCCCCATTCAGTGTGTTGTTGGCTGTGTGTTTGTCTGATATGGCTTTTATAATTTTGAGATATGTTCTTTCTATGCCTAGTTTATTGGGGGTTTTTATCATGAAAGGATGCTCATTTTGATCAGATGCTTTTTCTGCATCTATTGAGATGATCATATGGTCTTTGTTTTTGCTTCTGTTTATGTGGTAAATCCCATCTATTGATGTATATATGTTGAACCATCTTGCATCCTTAGGATGAAACCCAGTTAATCATGGTGAATTATCTTCATGATGGATGTGCTGTTCAATTTGGCTCGCTAGTTTGAGGACCATGTGATGTTTTGATACAAGCATACAATGTGTATTAATCCATTTAGGGTAATAGGCATGTCTGTCATCTCAGGCATTTGTCATTTCTTTGTTCTAGGAGCATCCCAGTTCCACTCATTTAGTTATTTTAAAGTATATCCTAACTTATTGTTGATCATAGTCACTTTGTTGTGTGATCAGATGTTGTTCATTGTATCTAACTATCCAATTATATTTTTAGGTATGTTAATCATCCCTACTTTACCCCCTCCTTACTATCCTCTCCAGTCTGTCTCTGGTAGCCATTATTCTATTCTCTGTCTCCATGAGATCAATTGTTTTTAATGCTTAGCTCTCACATGTAAGTGAGAATTTGCAAGATTTGTCTTTCTGTGCTTGGCTTATTTCACTTAACATAATCTTCTTCAGTTCCATTCATGTTGTTGCAAATGGCAGGATTTTCTTCTTTCTTGTGGCTATGTAATATTCCATTGTATATGTACCACAGTTTCTTTTATCCATTCATCTGGTGATGGACATTTAGTTTGATTCTAACACTTAGCTATTGTCAATAGGGCTGCAGTAAATGCGAGAGTGCAGGTATCTTTGATATACTTAATTCCCTTTCTTTGGATATATACCCAGCAGTGGGATTGCCAGGTCGTATGGTAGTTCCATTGTTATTTTTTTGAGGAACCTCCATACTCTTCTCCATAGTGGTTGCACTAATTTACATCCCCACCAACAGTGTATGAGGGTTCCCCTTTCTCCACATCCTTGCCAGCATTCGTTATTGCCTATCTTTTTGTTAAACGCCATTTTAATGGGGGGGAGGGGATGGTAATCTCATTGTAGTTTTGATTTAGGTTTCTCTGATAACTAATGACGGTGAGCATTTTTTCATACACCTGTTGGCCATTTGTATGTATTCTTTTGAGAAATGTCTGTTTAGATCCTTACCCCATTTTTAAATTGGATTATTTGATTTTTTTTTTTTGTGGTTTTTGGCTGGGGCTAGGTTTGAACCCACCACCTCTGGCATATGGGACCGGTGCCCTACTCTTTGAGCCACAGGCACTGCCCTATTTGATTTTTTTTATTGAATTGTTGGAGTTCCTTATATTATGTATACTAGTTATTAATCCCTTGTTAGATGAGTAGTTTACAAATACTTTATCCTACTCTGTGGGCTCTCTCCCTACCCACTAAGCCACAGGCACCGCCCTTGCCTAGACTCTTGAAAGGATTCAGTGTCATTAAGAACCAAGGGGAGGGCCGCTGCGTGCGGAGTGGCGGCGAGCCGGCCTCGGGAACTGCGGTGGCGAGATGACCACGCTCCGGGCCTTCACCTGAGACGACCTGTTCCGCTTCAACAACATTAACTTGGATCCACTTACAGAAACTTATGGGATTCCCTTTTACTTACAGTACCTCGCCCACTGGCCAGAGTATTTCATCGTTGCAGAGGCTCCTGGTGGAGCATTGATGGGTTATATTATGGGTAAAGCAGAAGGCTCAGTAGCTAGAGAAGAATGGCATGGGCAGGTCACAGCTCTATCAGTTGCCCCGGAATTTCGACATCTTGGTTTGACTGCTAAACTTATGGAGTTATTAGAGGAGATTTCAGAAAGAGAGGGTGGGTTTTTTGTTGATCTGTTTGTAAGAGTATCGAACCAAGTTGCAGTCAACATATACAAGCAGTTGGGCTATAGCGTGTACAGGACGGTCATAGAATACTATTCAGCCAGCAACGGGGAGCCCGACGAGGATGCTTACCACATGAGGAAGGCACTTTCCAGGGACACAGAGAAGAAATCCATCATCCCGTTACCTCATCCCGTGAGGCCTGAAGACATCAAATAACCCTGGGCAGTGATTCTCAGACAGATGTTCCAAATGTTATGTGGACAATATTATTTTCATTGGGTGATCTTGGAGTTCTACTGGAGAAAAATAATTTAGGTCTGAAAGACTTGAAGAAAATACAGGTTATCAACTTACTTTAAATCTCATTGTTTTCAATTAGCAATAGCATACCTATTAAAGCTGTTCTCTGTAATAAAATTCAATCAAAAAGGCAACTGGGTCAGAAGGAAACATATCATGGTTCATAACATTCACTGTGTCGTAGGGAAAAGACTTGCTCCAGTCTCCTGCTAAATTCTATGCCTGAGAACCACTGCTGCATGTATATATATATATTTAATTTTGTATTGAACTATTGAAGCTTTAAAAGCATATATGAAATGTATAAATCTAAGATGTATAATGAAATACATTGTTGACTATGAATGTTTTCTGGAAGTTCATTTATAAAACTAAATCAGGATTGTGAAATATGTGATTTTTAAATTTGTAATTTATATATATAGTATTTTTAAATGCATGCTCAAAACAATCCCTGCCCAGCATTCTCAAGCTTCCTTCTTACTGTGTAGCAAATTCTTCCCAGTTACTTGTTCTTATATTGTTAGTCCTGGATCTTTTCTCTTCTTACAGCACTTTAAATCCTCTCTTTCTAAATATAAAAAGATGCTGAGGAAAAAAAAAAAAAGAACCAAGGGGAGTTGTTCTAGATGAGGGGGAGACTAAGGGAACATAAGATAAAAACGCAGTATATGAGCATTGAGGAAGTTCTAGATCAGGAAAAGAAAATCAAGCTCTGTAGGCCATTTTCAGGATGATCGAGGCAATTTGAGTGTGGACAATATGTTGTTTGGTAATACTGTGTTAATGTTGATTTCCTTAGATGTGGTGGTGTAGGAAAATATCCCTGTTCTCAGGAGGTGAATAGTGAAGTTTTAGGGGTGTGTGTTTGTAATCTACTTTTCAGATGGTTTGGCAAAGTGAGAAGGAAAGAGAGTATATATAGAATAGGTTGTTCTGTGTGGTGCTGCTCAGTTCCTCTGATAGCACCAAGCATGTTGCTTTCAATGGGAGAGGTGCTTAATACATTTTTAAACTAATAAGTACTTTAAGGCTAATGGCTCTAGGTCTGAAATCACACCTCAGCATTGCATGTCTGCTTTCTCTTTATCAGTGTGGTTTGGCTGAAGGCATATACTGTGGTACCTAATGTTGGGTAATCAGATATGGGGGTTCATGTTTTCTTAAGTAGCTTACCTGGGTCCCTCTGGACTGCAAGTCTGTCTTGAATGTTAGAAAGTGTAAATGAATGAGAAAGGAAAACCCAGCATATATAGTTGACCTACCTTTTTAGCTATTTCCTGAGAGATTAAGGTACAATTTGTGAGCATGTACTTCAGAGTCTCTTTTGTATTTCTCTTGTTGAATGTACCCACTTGGGGGGTGACACCTCTTGGGGGTATGCTAGGTAGAATGAAATACATCTCTGGAGTGCTGAGCGGCTAGGGCACCCCTGAGGCATTCTCCTGGGCTGCACAGGATAAAGCATGGTGGATTGCCTTTGCTCAGGATTTGACACTAACCACTACCCTCCTAGCTAAGCAGGAATAGAACAGAGAAGTTAATATTCTTGTATATTCCAGCAGGAACTTGGCTATATGGTGTAAGATGACTAAAGCAATTTAGTAGCCTTAGCAGCTGCTTGTAGAAGTAATTATAAGACAAGAGAAAGAAGAATGATTCTGCTGCTACAGGCTGTGAAAACTAATTAATTCAATAAACATTCTTTGAGCAGCTCAATGTATAGCAATCATCCTAAAGTATGAGTCCTGAGGGATACAAAGGACAAAATGTACTCTTGACTTGTGCTGGACATTTGGGGTGTGGAGGAAGTAGATAGGGTCCAGTGGAGATAATTTCCAACACAGTGATTTTGCCATATTATAAGGCTGGTGATGTGATAGAAAGCTAGTAAAAAGTGTTAAGGGAATGCAGAAAATATGCCATGTGGAATTGGCTAAAGTTTCAAAGATAAGATTGGTCTTGAGGTGACTTGAAGAATGAGCATGGCAGGCAGCGAAGTGGGGAGATGTTTGGCTTCCAGGGAAAGGACACAGCAGGTGCCCAGGGGCCTGAATGGATCACAACAGCATTGAGAGACTCACTGATCTGGTGTGGCTTTCGCTGTAGGATGGGGAGGAGAAGGGTTGGAAGGGTAGTTTGGGTTAGGAGTTTTACAGGAAGGAGATAAGTCCCTGAAACCTCTTTGAAGCTGGAGGGTGACTTGGTTTTAATAAGAGATCCTGGGGGAATGCAGAGGTGGGGTTGTGATGGTGCATGTGTCTGGGTCTGGGGACAGGACCCATAGCAATTGAGGCCAGGGTAAAGAATGAAAAGTAGGGGTTTTCTTGGAGAATTCTTCCAGCCCCACCCACTGAAAGTTTTAAAAATGTTAAATCTTTTAAAAGAAGCCTTTAAAAATACTTGAAAGAGAAGTTTATTCAATCAAACCTTTGAGCAGTTCTGAATATTTATTGTATTTCAGCTAGGAAAGAAAGAATTATTTGAGGCAAACTGGAACATGTGTGGACTGATTACTCAGCACAGTTACCTGATCTGACAGAATTAGGTAGGAAGGAAGCTGTTTTAGTGGTCTTCACTTCCACAACTTTGTTTGGGTTCTTCCCAGATGGTCAGTGAATTTTTCTTACTTCTAGTCATCATCCCAGCAGTTCACTGTATATCTGTAAGCTATAAAGAAGTTGATTTAATAGCCGGGCGTTGTGGCGGGTGCCTGTAGTCCCAGCTACTCGGGAGGCTGAGGCAAGAGAATCGCTTAAGTGCAGGAGTTGGAGGTTGCTATGAGCTGTGTGAGGCCACGGCACTCTACCGAGGGCCATAAAGTGAGACTCTGTCTCTACAAAAAAAAAAAAAAAGTTGATTTAATTCATTCCTTTTTTTCAT